>NW_013952524.1:1341846-1347460 GCF_001266775.1 Austrofundulus limnaeus | reverse complement strand
AAAAAATGTAATTTTACTGTTTAGGGGTGGGTAAAAATATAAGTTAATCAACGCATTGCAATTAAGTTTGCTCCAATACAGTAAAGCCCCTGAACCAATTTGATCCACTGGCCAGTTTGTCATGTTTTATGTTTGAACTCCATATTTAGAACAAGTGCTACTGCTTTGTTTTCAGGTGTTTTATTTTGCAAAAAATTATTATTGTGTACCATTTTACTCTTTAGGGGTGGGTAAAAATATAAGTTAATCAACACATTGCAATTAAGTTTGCTCCAATTCAGCAGAGACCCTGAACCAATTTGAGCCACTGGCCAGTTTGTCATGTTTTATGTTTGAACTCCATATTTAGAACAAGTGCTACTGCTTTGTTTTCAGGTGTTTTATTTTGCAAAAAAATATTGTGTACCATTTTTGTTTATAAAATAAATATCTGAACATTATCCACAGGGGATCTACTGAATTATTTGTGTACTTCTTGTTACAAAATTGCTATTGAAAAAATTGAAATAAAATTGTGATCAAAGAACTGAACTTGAATTGAATTGTGATGTTAACAATACCCATTCCTACTCTTTAATGTTACTTTCCAGATCATTATGTATGTCCACACCGGGCTCTTTTTTGTTCATTTTTTATAGGACACCTTTTTCAAAGATACTGAAAAAAGTAATGCACCTCAGAAAGCCGCAGGCTAAAATAAAATGCAACCGAAACGCTAAATAAATGCTGAAACTGTATTGTTCTCACACACATGAGCATTTAGACTGTCTAACCTTCACTGATGTAAAATCTCTATTCCTGCAGTTTCTGATAACAGCAAAAGAGATTTCAGAGATTTACAGAGCACAGCTGCCTTTGGAGTGATAGTGACAATAAACAGAAATAAAMCTTTGTTTCCCTAATGCAACCAAACCTGGTGGGATAATCTGAGCGCTGTCARAATCTGGACATTGTGTCTGGTTTGATCAATAAAAACACAAAGCTGCGTGGATGTTGGACTGCTGAAAGGCACGAGGAGGAGAGATAATTGGAAAGGTTGTTTTAAATGTCCAAATGTGGTGAAAATTTTACATTTTTGGGCATACTTGTTTACTTCTTTTTTGTATTTATCAGTTCAATGTATATACAAAATGAGTTCTTAAATAAAAGACATTCTWTGATACACAAAACCCAGCTCAAACTCACAGTTTGTATCTCTTCTTGTAACCAAACAAAGCAAAGTCAACCTCTTTGTGGTCAGTCATTACTGACTCAAGATCCATCCTTCCTTCTGAACAATGCCAAAGCAAATAAACACAAACCAATATCCAACTGTTTTTTTTTTTGTTCGTTTCTTCATTTTTATCCAAGTTTAGTCAAACACTCTGTCTCTCAAATAATTTCTCAAATATCTGAAGTCATGCTGAAATTTTGTATTTGAAACCCTCCAAAGTTTATCCGCTAAAAAAATAATAAAAAATGCAGAAATACTGAAGCGCTCCTGGTTGTTCCTCAGCGTTGATTTAGGCTGTAAATTACTCGTGGCCTCAGCGGTGGAAGGAATCAGCAGGACGCCGGTGCATGCCTGTAGCAAAGCATTTTACCCATTAGAGGATTTTAGTTGAAGTGATTGCTCAGATCTGTTAAAGTGAAAATCTTTGAAAAAAATGTTATGAACAAGTAATATCTCACCTATAGCACTTTAAAGAAACTTAGATTAAAAAAATAGTTAAGATGGATTCTGAAGAGACTGACAGGCTAAGCATTACTTTGCACAAAGACCATTAGATTTGAATTTTAAAAATACATTCAGCCACAAAAAAGTTCATGGAAGTTCATGCAAAAATGGCTTTATTCAACTTTTACATTACTGTCAAGTTCACGTCAACCTACTGGTGGCAATGTATAGGTTTATGGAACAGCATTTGCATGATCTGATAAGGCTGRAATCTACTTTGGTCTTGGTCCAGCTGCTAATTTACATTTTTATTTTTCATGAAATCCCAGTTCAAAAGATTTAAAAACTCAATTTAAGCAGAGTGACATAAATAATCTGCACTAATAACTTTATTTTCCATTTTATTCGCAAAAAATAGAGTCAGTGGTGAYAATAAAATGTGAACAAAATAATCACATAGTCTTGATCTGATACAATACACATTTTGGGATTGAAAGTATCAATACTGGGAATGGTACATCCATCCCTAATTTCAGGGAAACATCTTAAAATAGAGGAAAAACAAAACAGATTTTTTTATCCACTTCATACACAAACTAAATGTTTAGGTTGAGGTTGCTTTTGTATAAATTTTCTCTGAACGGTACAACCAAACATCAGCCCCCTCAAAGGACAAACTAACCATCACATTCTATTACCTGATGAATACATATTGAACAAAAAGGCTTTTCCCTAATATGTAACTTGTTGCACAAAGGCCACCATGGTTGCATATATCCACAGTACATTTTAGCACATCCATGTCACATCCCTTCCTGGTGTACCAAAACTGTTCTTGAGGCACCAKTTGGTATGCATTTGCTATTTGGGAAAACCTTATTGAGGCCATGCTGGATATTTCCCACAAGAAGCAAGCTGTCACTCCACTTTATATCACATTAGCTTCTTCCTGAGTTTAAGTAATTGCTGTGCCTGCCCCTCTGCCCAGAGGGCTAAGGGTTAGGGGGTTAAAAAAATGGTCGAAGGGAAGGGGGCGATGGTTCAGTGGCAGCAGGTATGCCTTCACAGAGTGTTTCTGATGAGGTCCCATGAGTTCTGTGCATCTGCTTCTTCAGATAAGCATGCTCCTGGATGCCACTGGGAAAGCTAAAAAATAGATGGACCTTCTTCTCCTATTTCCCTATTTCAAAATGAAATGGAGAGAGAACTTTGCCCAAAGTGAAAAATGGAAATCTACAGACAGGCATTTTTATGCTACTGTTGCATAATGCCAAGCTTATGGAACARGGTTGTGGACATTTGGAAAAAAGGGGTCAGCAAAAGACTGTCTATTCCTGTAAGCTTTTTTCATATACCTATGTCTAAGCATCTTCAATTCTTTCGAAGCTCTTGTTTATCTTCTTTACACAGAATGTGGCAACTCATGAAAATCTTTGATAAAACTCTTGTTAGTCAACAGTCAAACTTGTGTTTCTTTTTTGCTTRACAAGAAAATGTAAATGTGCATATTTCCTCAGATTTGAATTGGAAACCAGAAACGTTGGGTGGAAAAAATGAAAAAAAAAAAAATCCATCTTTGTCTGGTTGGACTCTTCCCTCCCGAGGCCGTGTGACAGACAGATGGTTGCTGAGATTATACTGGCTGGATGCGCTGCCTGCTTCCTCCCTTAAGTCACTGTGTTTGATGTTGCAAGGCCAACACTTTCAAAATAATAACAGGCACACAGTCTAGCTCATGCATTATGAAGACGAGAAGGAAACAGCTGCAGAACATTACCAGCAATAACAACATTAGCTTTAGCAAGAAAAATAAGTGATGGTAGTCTTAGCTTTGTGTTTACCCGTTCATAGTAGTCTTATTRATTTATTTATTTATATATATTTAGGCTCATAGTGAGTCATAATCAGTTGTTTATGTGGGTAGTAATAAGCAATATGGCTGAAGAAATTATGACTTATTGATCCCTTGCTGGTAATTAATACAGTATATTSCAGTCCCTATGCTACAGTCATGTTATAGTCTTTAGTAAACTCCAGTTGTTTATGATAGAAAATACTTGAGTTATTTCAAAAAGCTAGCTTTTTATTCTGGCTTTGATAATTGTTTTAAATTAATATTTAGCATTTGGGGCTAATAAATATGATTTTTTTACAATGTTTGCAAAGGCAAAAAATGCAGTGTGAACGCTATTAACTTTGTTACTAAGTAGAATGTATTTTTTTGTCTACATTTGGATGGGGGGGTGGTATGCAAAATATTTGAGAAATCCTTGATTCTCCTGTGGTTTTCATGTGGAGCTGCCTAAATACTTGATGGAACAAAGCACCGCTTATTTACCCAAAGGTCCTCCCTGGGGCTCAGTCTGCAGCTGAGCTCCTGCCCCTCAGAGCAGCCCTCCCTGAAGGATTATTGTGAAAACATGCTGAAGTGGGAGTGTCAGAAACAGTAGAGACAGAAGCCAATTTCAAAGAATTTAGATGGCTAAATTTAGAGGCTATGAAGTGAAGTCAATTTTATTTTTGATATATACAGCTTGTTTGTAACAAGTGAAGGTAACATAGTTATTTGATCCTGGCATAGAATTGAACTATGTGCCTGAAAAAAAAAAAAAAAGAAAATAAATAAAAAAAAACCTCCTCTTTAAAGTGACAATGTAGAACAATCAATGTCTAAATGTAGCTTTAGACATCAATACATGTATTTTGTTTGTTTTTTATTTTGTTTTAAGGATTTGGGCTTGTGAAAAAAATAAAAAGATCACTGCTTTTGTGGAAGACTGAACTTGAGTTTGTTGCTTTAATGTGTTCAAATGAGCCAACCKTCAGCCGCACAGAAATCATCTGAGGTGTAACTGCTTCAATCTTAAGCATTGCAGTTTAAATTGTAATTTATAATTTGTGCCAGTGGATTGTCATCATCCTTAAGTTCAACTCTGTTTTTAAGGTCCAAAAGGTATAGTGTCCTCAGGGCACAGCTTGAAAGGTTTAATATACAGTATTTTTTTTGTCATGTATTGATATCAGACGATGAGGTGAAAATAAGGAATGCCCAGGGCTGATTAACAAACACTTGATTACAATTGATCCCAGTGAGGTCTACAGTTGAAAACAGTTGATACATCTGCACTACTAATTAGGTGTACGTGTTTGTATTTGTTGTTTGTGTGTGTGTGTGTGTTAATTGTTCCCTAAAGAGCTCTTTCTATTAAGTACAAGCAACAATCTTAATTGCAGAAAATGTTGTGCTGCACTGCAAAAGACTTGGTTAGACATCCTGCTTCTGTGGCAGGTGCTAATTGATCAACCTCTGAAAAACTTTGACTTAATAGAATCCAAGCAAGTAGGGGGAAAAAACATGTTACTTTAGGAAGCACAGAATCGTTCCAATTAAAATGTTAGTTTTCTGGAGTTCCACCTCCGTTAAAAACAAATTACAATAAAGTGATACTGCTAAATATTGAGAGTTCATTTGTTCAGCTGGTGCACGGATGGATTGTTTCCCCCCTCTGAGACTAAAAATTTGATTAACATGAATTTAGGCCTAATAAACAGCAGTAGATGTGACAGGATATAGAAATGCTCAGACTCAGTCTTTATTGTTATTCCATAAAGCAGCCAGCAGAATATTTTAAAACATTTGAAGCAAGTTTCTGTAAAGACGTCAAAAAATATTTTGAAATTTTTTTACAYGTTTTCAATAACTGTTTCAATAGCCTTCCTTTTTTAGAAATATTAGTGAGTTCTGATTTAATCCCTACAATTTACCTATGTGAAGGGTAATTTAGAAACCTTTCCATCACTTTCAAATTTGAATTTCACAGCAATTTCAGCAAAAAAAAAAAATATTACATGTTCCAGACAGAAATTGCAGACTACAGTGGAAGTACTACAGCTAGCTGCTGATGCTATGATGTACAGTACGATGACAATAAAGTCCTCTCTAATCTAATCTAATCT
>NW_013952524.1:1338551-1341222 GCF_001266775.1 Austrofundulus limnaeus | reverse complement strand
ATATATAACTTGATTGATATCAATGTAAATATTTATAAAAGAGTGTCTGATTATCTGCATGATTATCTACTTTCTACTCCTTGCCTTTTAAACTTCCAGGAAGTATTTTATTGATATTTGGGGTGGCTGTGGCTGAGTGGTTAGGACAGTAGGTCTTGTAATGTGAGAGTTGGTGATTCAATTCCCTGCTAATCTGTCACATATCAAAGTGCCCCTGGGCAAGACACACTGAACCCCCCACTGCCTTTGATGTGTGTCCAATCAGTGTATGAATGTGATTTAAAGCACTGATTATGCTCTATAGATTGATTTGTTAGCTTAAATGAGGGCACAGATTGTAGTGGAAAGTGCTTTGAATATCCTGGTTGGATAGAAAGGCAGTATATAAGTACAATCCATTTACTATTTTTTTTATTCACTTCGGCTTGTTTTCATTCTGGCTTCTCATTCTTAAACAAAAAACCCTATCCAGATATATGGTGCCTCCTGGATAGAGTAGATTTGATTGTGGTTGGATGAGAAGTATAAATATACCATTCTGACACCTTATTGGTTTGCAATCCATCACACCTGTATGACACAAATCATGTCACACTCCAGCCTGACATATCAAACGTATATAGCCCGTATGAATATMACTGTGGCAGAGAGGCAGCTGAAACAGGTAGACTAATGCATCTCATTTGCTTTAACATTATATAAACCTTTATTTTAACAGGTAAATTGAGAAACTTCTCATTTACAATGACAGGCTGGTCATTTACTTGTCCATTTGATCAGAATTAATCTAGTTTTCTCTAAATTGATGTTCAWAAAGCCATCTACAAAATAAAAATGTTTATAACATCACCGCAGAACCTTCCTTTAAAACAATTTGAACTATTGTTGTATGTGACATCTACTATTAGGTTTGGGGAAAAGGGCATACATTATTTGTTTTATTAGAAAAAAAAAACTTTAATATAATTATTGTTTATTTTATCTTTTTCCACTTATACCTGTTACTCTCTGTTTGGACTGTGTAGCTCGGTGGTCAGTGCAAGTTTGAGTTCAGGTTGCATGGGTAAAAATAACTGGCTTAAGACATTTACTAAATCTTTTCTTTGAGTTTGCTCGCTGTGGCGACCCCTGTAGAAGGGTGCAACCAAAAGAACAACAACTCTACCCTCTGACTATGAGGGCCACTGTTTTCTTCAGTACTGAGTGTGTATTTTTGGAAACAACCAGGGGATTAACCAATCCGGTCTCAGTAAAGCCCTTCGAAGGTGGACAGCGGTGGAGCTCAAATTTGCAGAAGGTGAAGCTTAATGGGAACTGGGGAAGGGGAAGTACGAAAGCTGTACTTGAGATAGGGCCAAGGAGGAGTTGTCAGCTTTGATTTATTAAGTGCAGCTCCTGCTCTGACTGCTGGTAACTTGTCAGTCCCCACATAATGGATGGGGCTCACAGCTCACTGCTCCATGATTGGCTTTTTTTTTCTCCCATGGACCCTGTTCGTTGGGCCTTTCATCCATTGCTATCTTGCTCCCATTTCTAATTAATTTGTTATTCACAACCTCCACTACTTTTCCCGTTTGCTGGGTTACAGAAAACCCAACAGGCCTTTTTTTTTTTACCTCCTCACTTGCTCTCTCCTGTCAGCATCTCTCTCATTCAGCATTCTCACTCGTGTTTGACAATGCCTCCCCGTGGCGTCGGAGCTGGCTGATGACTACTTCTCTTCCGGTGCCATTCCTTTAACATGGTGTCTGTTCATGGTAACACAACTGTGTTCATCATTCAGTCACCAGAGAAAATTGATAGTGCTGGTTCCCTTTCCTTACCAGCAAGCCAGTGATAGAGCTATGCTGAGCCTCCTTCTCACAGTCATCCATTCTACACATAGTCCAAAAATATATAATAAGATTTTAAGGCTCTTTGAGGTTCTAAACGTATCCAAACTGAATCATTCTTTAATATTATCCAGAAAGCTCTTTAATAATTCCAAGCACATTCTGTTATACAAAAAAAAAAAAAAAGCTTAATGGAAGAAAGCTCGAGCCTTTTCCAGTTTTAAAGCCCTATTGTTAAAGGGATCCACGATTAGTTGTAACATTAAACTTTATTTGATAAATGTTTACTTTAACTGTAAAATAAAGACTGTTAAAATATTGTAGGCTGTTTAGTTTTGTAATTTTTTTTTAAAAATATATGGAGCCATTTTATTTACACGCAAAGCATTCTGGGTAAATGATGACATCAACTAGGTTATCGGTGCGAGGCTGCTAGTGAGCTGTATCCACCCTGAAGGTTAATATTGGACAATATCTGATGATCGGCTCTTTTAAATGAAACCAGAGAGCGTTGACAGAGAGGAGAAGGTAGAAATGACTCAGCCTGTAACTGAAAATATYGATGGAGGACAACAGAGCTTTTTCATGGAAGAAGAACCCCAGCTTAGCCTGTTAACCTTTGCGCCAGCGCCCACGCTTTATTGCCTTATATGTATTAACTCGGCGCTAACGGGACAAACAAGTTAAACTGAGGTCCTCCATCCATATTCTCAGTTGCAGACTGAGTCATTTTTGCATTCCCCTCACTGTCATGTGGATGGAGGACCTCAGTGATGAGAGGAGAATATGTAGCGCTGAGCTAATACATATACTGTATATGGTGATAGTGTCAGGGCTAA
>NW_013952524.1:1332313-1338029 GCF_001266775.1 Austrofundulus limnaeus | reverse complement strand
ATCTAAAATAGATGAAGAAGAAGAAGAAGGAGAGAGAGAGAGAGAGAGAGAGAGAGAGAGAGAGAGAGAGAGAGAGAGAGAGTGAAAGAAACATGTCACATGTACAAGTTGTAGAGTTTGAGGTAAGCCTTACTGAAATGGGAGTTATGACCCCCATGCTGAGTTTATAGAATACACACACTCACATATTCACACACACACAAACATTACACCCAGCATGAGCCTGGCTGCCCTCCGGTGGACCCATGCACTGCAATCCCTCACATCGCCGTCTCCCGCGATTAGCTTTATCTTCGGACAGATGCGGTGCAGCGGGCCCGGAGGATCTAACACACTATGTGGAGCTATTTCTCAAAAACAATCAGTCACAACCCACTCTGAGTTTAGGCTACCCCCCAAAGCCCCCACCCCTTTTTAACCATTTATCAGGATCTAAGCACAGCGGGATGTCCTCTTTTGAAATTTTTATTTTAAAAATAAAGACAGATTTTTTCACTTTAAATGTCACGCTTTGCTTTTGGCTCATTTATCAACTAGTGTTAGGTGTTTGTCTTAGGGTTTTTTTTTTTTGCATTATTATTATGTTTCTTTAAAACAAGATGTCTTGGACAGGTAAAAATGTCAGACTTGGTGAGTGTTTTGCAATTATATAACCCTAATGTTGAAGTCATAATTAGTCTGACCAAAATTTTGATCTCACCAGGTGATTTTGACTCAGTGATTGGTGAATTAGTTCAGATTAGCAAAATATTTGGCATGTTCATATTTGTAACCAATATTGTTTAACTCAGTATACACCTACTTATTTGATGATTCAACCAAATACATTTTATCCAAAGCATTTTATCCTTCATGAAGAAATCAGAGAGCAGGTTCATTCAGAAATTTATTTTTCATTAAGCTTGAGGTCATTTGTAAATAAAATCAAAACAATATATGTATATGACAAAATATCCTTGAACTGATTTTTTTATTTCTATTTCTTTCATCAGCACTCATTGCTCAGCCAAGTGAAAAGTGTTATACTTCTTAGCACAACAGTCTGCAGGGAAATCCTGGACCTGGTATCTGTGTGAACATTACTTTGACAGATGTCATCCATTTACAGATTTCTGTTGACCACTTTTCCCACATGCCAACATGTAATCCCCCACAGTAGCAGCACACTTTTGTTATAAGAGCAGCAGAAAAGCTACTCAAAGAACACAACAAAGAGTCAACATTTTTCACTCAAGTCTTAGACACCAGTGATCCAAGGATCTAAAGACATCTGTAGGAAGCAAATCAACAGAGACATCACCCTGCATCTCATCTTAAATTATGAAAGTCCACTGTGTTCATAATTTTATGGCTATTTTAGAAGTCAGCAACAAATTATCCAAAATGAGATTAACTATACCCAATTCTGACAAGAACACACGCACATACACACATTGTAAGAGAGAAAACAATATMCCCTCTTTTGTTGGTCTTTTTGACATGTGAATGTCAATCCACAGATTGCAAATCACATACTGGTTAGCAGTTTCTGGGGTCTGCCAGTATTTTTTTCCCTTCTTTTATCAGCTGCAAAAACTTCCTGCGAACACACACATACCCACACGCAGACCCACAGGAGGCACAGCATTGTCAGTATGAGTAGGCATCAAAAGGAAGCTGGTTGAACCGAAATGCTATTCTCTCAAAGAATAACGGTAACCATTCACCTTGACAGAGCAACAACCACTTGTGCTATGTCTGCTTTTAACACCGAGAAACCTGCTGGCATATGTTAAATTAGCATAAAGCACCTGTTAGGTAACCCGTGGAAAACTTTGTTGGCTTTCTTTCTTTCTTTTTTTTTTTTCCTCCTGCTTTTTGCTTCGTTAAACACATGGCTGATGGAAGAGAAATAACTTTTCAGGCTTGAAGTGGATTCTATAAGGGGAGCCATACATCGAATGTGTTTGTTCCTAAGGAGTTATTGTGTTTGCTAAACCCTGCAAATACTAGCAGCAATTAGAAATGGCAGCATGCGTTCTGCTGCTATTCTGACTTGCTTTCTGTGTTTGCAGATGACCTGCTGAGATGTGACTTCAGCTTGCAGCCTATATGTTTTATTTTCATCCAACATTGGTGCATCAGCTGAGAGAAGAGGCAAGGACATCTGTAGAAAAGGGAGTCAATGATCAGTAGTCTCTCTTCTGGATTTAGATGAATGTTTTGAGCTATACTTGATAAAGTAGGGCTGAATATGAAAGACATATAGAACATTATTTCTAAAATCTTAGAGGGAATAAAAAATGTATAGACTCAAATATGTTGCTATATAATCTGAAATACCTTGTAATTCATTAACACATGATACAGTCAAATGAGAATCTAACATAGATTTGATTTTGAAGTTCCAATTTTAAGTCGAACATTTTTTGTAAAATCATGCAAACTGATGGTTCCACACTGCCTAATACATTTCCATGAACCATTTCCAAAGAAAAAAAGTGAGTTTTGTCTTTAAAAAAACAACCAAGTAAATGAATATTGAAGATAAATAATTACCTCATTAATCTCAAGTTGTTTCTCAACTAAATTACTGCCTTTATTAGATTAGAACCTAATAAAAATCTGTTTTCTGCAATTACATTTTGATTTCCTCTACCTCTTCATTTGTTCAAGGGCCCTACCATTTGATTAACACATGCCACTCAAATCATTTTATGATGTACRGTTATTATTTAGTGCTCATGAATTCAAGGACCAAAATTGCCAAAAGAGAATTGCTTTTTTCCCCTAGCTACTAAAAMATGAAGTACATTTTTGTTCTTCAAAACCTTGCGTTTTAATTTGTTTTTACTATGTTTAACATCAAGGCAATATCAGTTGAGCAGGTTTCTGTGGAAAGGTCATGATCACACATTACTTATTACCTGTTGTAGACAACAGTTTAAACAGCATTAGTTTGAAAACAAATTAAGTGGTTTAGCGCTTGTGAAACAGGACCAACAGACCAAAATGGATTAAAAATATGTAAAACTAATAATAAAAATGCCATAAAAGTTCATGTGAGATGTTTGTTTTATAAACATTAACATTGCTGTCTACTTTACATTATATAGTTATTTACATAGACTTATATTGTTATTTACAAGCACAAAGGGCAGCAGCCCTTGCTAGCTATAGTGTTTGCAGTGAAAACAGGGACACTTACTACAGGATAGTGACAGTACTTCAGTTGGAATAACAAAAGTTTATCAAATTCACATAGATTTACTACAGTGAGGCTCTGATATTCATGTGGGTTATGTTTTTAGAGTACCTGCAAATCTTAAAAAAACACAAATATTGGATGCAGTCCAGAAAAGGCATGTATTGCTAATACCATGAGGACACATTGCTTTATAGTGACTTACAATTTAAATGAGCTTATTTTTTTATATTATAGAGTTCCATGCCCCTCTGTCTTTTTGTTTGTTCTGTACCTAAGGAACAGTAGGTGCAATATCTGCAACAGAATGAAATATGACACCAAACAAATGGTTTTAATGGCAAGAAGGTTAATCTGTGTACACTTATACCCTCTAAGGGCCAAATTCCTGCAACCCTGATGAAACCTCTATTAACATAGAGGTTGCTGATGACATTGTATCCAGCATACAATACAGAAGACCTGGAATTAGTCGGGGGGGATTAAATTGACCCACATGTTATCGCTTGCTGCTTGTCCTTGACCAGCMTCTCTGTTCTCCTTGATTGCCTTGTGTTTTTCATCAGGCCACATTTTATTTATCACAGAAGCATTTTTCCCACATGGTCAGCAACTATCTGTGCCACTGTGGTGCAAAGCAAATCATTCCATGTTCTCAAGAGTTTTGGCTCTGGTTTGCTGTTATCTTAACTATTCGTTCCTGGCAATTTGTGCAGGATTGCAGATTTAGTTTTTGGGCCTACTGAACGGAACAGTTTAAGGAGAAAGGTTTGTTTTATTTTTGTTGCATATGTGACCTTAGATTTTTAGAAAATTGACCAAACCAAAACAAAATAAATACCATACATCCCTTGGAGTTATGTATATTGTCTGCAGTCTTTCATGTCAGATAATCTTATCGACTAACTGTCTAAAACCCTAAATTTAAATTCTGTTAGCCCTATACATCCTATCCCTGACCTTAAATTAACCATAACTCTCCCAAACCCTACACTTAACTTGTATTATCCACAGACATCATACCCCTGACCTCACTACCCAAAATGAACCAGTAATCCTGACCCCTAATATTAATCATGGACCCCAACCCAAAGACCCTATGGTGCAAACCCAGAAAAGCCCTGTGCGTCAATAACTGATGCAAAACCGAACACAGAGGGAATCTGCACCAAGCATCACCATGTGATGAGTCGAGTGTGAGAATGAATTGGTATGTGACACTTGGAAAATGTGCTGGGGATGACTTACAGCTACTGCCACACTAAATCTTAACCAAATGTCTGAACAATTAAGTTAGATTTGTTTTCATGTTTGCCAAGGTGACGTGGCTGCTGTGGCCATTTTAAATTGAATTGAGTCAAAATGTTAATCAGTTGTATATGCCCAGTGGTTTTAGAGATGTTTTTTGCCAACAGAGCAGGCAGTTGACAATACACAGACATAGGCAAAAGTCATTATTAAATGCTTTAATTGTCAGTGGACAATAAATAAATAAATAAATAATTAAAAACCGAATGCTAAGAGGTTTCATGTTTTTAAAAGTTAACAGGCAAAGATTATACCTGTTTTTATATAATGTCAATGTTTGATATAAGTCAGTTTAATTCTGTTTGACCACCATGAACCCACATTTAATCAGAATTTGACCCTCCTGCTGCCCTTGGGTCAAAATGAGCCACACGACTTCAGTCATGTCGAGGATGATTGATGTGTGTCTCATAAACAGAAAAGCACAAAACAAATGGTTAAAACTTTGTTAAGGCTGACCACAGGGCCTGTTGCCCTTGAATCATTTTGACCCTAGGGCAGCAGGAGGGTTAAAGGATGTCATCTACACTTTTCTCTAACTAAGACCATGATTGTTCTTTGCGAGAATCAATCTGGTCTTCTTATGGCACAGTTTGGGGATTTTTTTCTCCCCTATTTGCCTCCTTCTGCCCTCTTTTCATTTCTTCTTTGCTTTTGATCTCTTATTTGCCAGCCCTCTTCTATCTCGACAATCCAATAATTTACACTTCGAAGCGACTGGGCCAAAGGGAAGCAGCAGAGGGTGAGCCAAAACAGCTAGCGATAGTGGCTAATTAGCTACAGCTGCTGATGGGAGTTGCTCCTCGCCGCCTGCCAGAGGAGCCTTGACAAAATTGTTATCAAATGTAATCAGAAAAGACGAGCCACTTTTTCACCACATTAGGATCCTGGGCAAATTGAGGATAGTGGGTGGGAGATGATGGCAGCAAAAAAAAAAAAAGAGGTCTGCAAAAAATTGTGCTTGAGAATGTGTGAGTATACACTAAAAAAGTGGTGTTTTAAAGTGGCAGGGGAGCAGTATGAAATGGCATGGGACCTGTTTGGGTGTGAGCAAAATATGTCTCAGATTTTGCCCACCTGCTGAGGCAGGCTAATGCTTTATCAAGCTCTCTTTACACAATTGTATATCCATGTTAGTATGGTCTTGCCATCTTCACTCAGCTGTAGATAGAAATCTTAGATCCACAGATTTTACATGTTTGACATGATAATACAGTATATCAC
>NW_013952524.1:1326200-1330128 GCF_001266775.1 Austrofundulus limnaeus | reverse complement strand
TATATATATATATATGTTCCAGGTGAGTGACCTATCAGGATCTCTGTTCCATCTTATAATGAGTCCTTCTCTAGGATGATGGCCACAAACCTGTCTGCTGCAATGACAGCGAGTGCTCTTCCTTCTTCGGCCTGGTTATAAACAAAGCCTTTGAGCGGTGACACACACAAAGAGAGGAGAAGCACACGGCATGGCACAACAAACAGCGACACAAGCAGCATGTTGCTACAGGTTGTTGTGCTCCTAGCTATAACAAGGTATCGCTGCATGTGACAAATTGTGGAAAGTGATTTATGCTTCAACGAAGAGTGGGTGTAGCACCACTCATTTGAGGCTTTTGTCATTTCAGTTGATGTTAACTGTGGTCAAATGGATTTGTTTCACTCCCACTTCCACATCAAATGCTTGCATCCTCAGTCATTCTGAATTCAAGCCTTGTTGGTACCATGGGGGATCAACCTCAAAGGGTTGATTTTTCAGGAAACCTTTGCATGTCTCGGCACACAGTTGTGTGTATGTATATGCATGAGCATGTGTGTGCATCTGCAGTGTCTTTCCCAGGTGCTTACCCCAGTCTTAGGTCTTGGTCTTTGGGGGGGCTCATATGGGCCAGGCTGCTGGCAGCAGCTGGAGAGTGTCAGCAGATGTGAATTGTCAAGCGTTGTTTTTGGTTCATTAGCTGCTCTTCCACTTGCACCAAACACAGCTGTTGCCTGGCCCACAGAGCAAAGGGGAATGTGTGTATTTTTTTTTTTTTTTTTGTGCAAAAGTGTAAAATGTAAAGTGGAGTAACCCATTTAAATCAGTGCATACTGCAGATGTACATGTGCATTTAAGGTGAGCGCTGATGAACTTCAGGATACTAACTAAAGGTGTTTCACAGTTTTTTTAGCCTAAACTTCACAACATTATGTGTACTTTAGCTGATTTCCTCTCTCTTTATTACCCCAACTGCCCCACTAATTACTACGTGGTAGTATAACTAAATGAGCCAAAGTATACAGTTTGGTTTTTAGATTTTTCAAAGAACAACAGCTGGTTGAAGCTGAAGCACATAGTTTACAAATAGGAAAACTGCATAACATGCATTCTAAATACAGCTATAAATGAACAAACATAAATGAACAGAAGGTTGTTGGTGAAAACAACAATGCAACATCATGTGCCTGATTTTATAGGTTAACAAGGTAACTTACTTTTTCTGTCAAAACATTTGTGGAAAATGTTGACTTTATCAAAAACAAACAAAAAAAAATTTTTTTTATATTCTCAATATGAATTGTTTTTCCTCACAAAAGCATATGACAGTAGTACTGTATATGCTATGGTTTCTGCTTTTTGCTTGGCACATTACTGGCTTGGTAGAGATTGAAAACACAAGACATTTTAGTTGGTTGCAACTCCAACATCTCATGTTGAAAACTCAATTTCTACAGTGAAGCATGTTGGTAGCAGCATCATAACACAGAACACTTTTCAATGGCAGGGACTAGGAAACTGGTAATAGTTTCAGAAAATAAGAAAGATGGATGCCATCATTTCTAGAGAATTATTTGAGGACAAACTGAGACAGTCAAAAATTTAAGACTGAGACAGATGCTTGTCTTGTAGCAGGGCAATGAACCTTTGAAATCCCAGGCTGCACAGTGCAAAACAAAACAAACAAAAAACAGAATGGCAAGGGTGTGAATACTTTTGCAACCCTCTGTGTGCACACAACTATTGTCACTCTTGTCATTTGTCTCAGCTGTTGTCGTTTCGCAGCAGATTCCATCATTGTTCCGTCTGGCCGGGGCTTTGGCTGTCTATAATATGCATTCAGACTGGTGTATCCTCTGAATAAATAAATATTTATTCAGAGCCAAAATCTGTTGTAATTAACAAGACGGCGGCTGGAGGGATTCTATTATGCTTCTCCCCGGAGTCACCAGCAGCTCTGCAAGTCTCAGGTCAGCTGGTCTGTTATGGAGACGTCTCATTCACACATTTCCACATTGTGTTTGTGCGTTATATGTGTGGCTGTGAATACTTGCTATTGCACGCTTGTGTGTGTCCGCGTGTTTGTTTGTGTAAATGTTGGCAAAAAACAGATAAAGCACAAGTCAGTCAGGATATGTTCTAACTGAATTAGACTATTTTCTCTGCCAGGACTCTAATTGGATGTTAAATCATTATTACGTTCGGTAGATAGTGCTCGAGATGAAAAATTTATTAAAAACATAAAGGCTGGGAGCGTTTGCCAAGAGTGGAGAAATTTGTCCAACAAGGACAGCAAACATGGAGAACGTCCAATTGGTTATGCATCACATTGTTGACTGAGAACAACAATATGTAATTCCCAAAGAGTAGCAGCACAGATAAGAAGGGGAAAAATGTTTTCAAAGAAGTAATTTTTAGCACATTGGTGGGTGTTGTTTTCTAGCCATAAACCTTAAGCTAAAATTCATATTGTTTCAATTCATTTTCATTCATTAGCACCAATTCACATTAACGTAAATTTTAGGACACTGTACAAAAATAATTACATATATTATAAAATAACCATCAGTTATTAATTTATGCATGAAATCATTATCTCCGTTTCCAGCCTGCACTGTTCATTGGCGACAATGAAAAAGAAAAACTTCCTTTTAAAATATAGGAAGAGGACCGGGCAGAGAATGGGCAGCCAACTTCCTCGACCTTAAAAAAATAAAATAAAATAAAATAAAATAAAATAAAATGTGCATCACATTATTCAGTTTGATGAAAAGGAAAAGAGAAAATGCAATCCTGGGGTCAGTGACTGTATACAGTATATAACAGAGCTTTTTACATACTACTAACACAAACACACGTAAACAAATAAATGCCCTTCTCTGTGTTTTACTGTAATCCCTCCAGCCTAATTAGGTAAAAATGCATAAGACGTTTATGAAGCATTCTAGGCAGCCAGTGACAGCCAATAAAGAGCCATCAACTGCAAAACACTGTGACAGAGTGGATCGACGCGCCCACAGAAGAACATGCCACAAGGGTATTTACCCTCAACCTGCAGAGTTTGCACAGATGACATCTTAATAAGCTGAGCACTATGATATATATTTTAACTGAGCAAGTCAGTCTCTCTCGAGGACTGTGCACCAGTGCCCGCAACTAATTGGGTTTCCCTTCCTCCAGCACTAGTGTACCATTACATTATTGTTGGATAAACCTCTTTGCTTATTCCCAAGTACTTCACTGAAAACTGTCCAACCGTGACACCTTGTTGCTTTTCCTCTTCACTTCACATATTTGTGCACTTCAAAAAATGCTATCACCTGAACAGTTTGTGCTTTTATCTTTTCAAATATGTAAAGACAATATTAGAGTTATTAGAGGTTTTGGTCATTGCTCAAAAATGTATCTAACATGATTTGGAAAAAGCTCATTTCTCTCAGTTCAAGTGAGATGTTGCAACAAATTCCAAGAAATCCCCCTCATGGAATTCCCAACATGTTATGCTCAACAACTGATGGCAGAGGAACACACCACTTCTAACTTGCCAGTGCAGAAGCATAAAAATATCAAAGGAAAATAATGTGGTGTGACATTTTTACTACTATGTTCCATCTTTGTATTCAGAAATGACTGAGTGCACATAGTGTAGTGATTTCGTACCTAAAACTGAAATAAAATGGGGGCGTTTTGTGAGCAAATTAGATATTTCAACACGTAATCATTTGAAAAGACTTTGGTTTACATAGGAGCCGGTGAGATGTCAGCTACAAAGTGTTTAGAAAAACACAAGAAGATAGTGACTTGAGGATGAGTTTGAGTGACGTTTTCTGAGGATGGTTCTTTATTTTCCCAGCGAAGCCCCATTGAAGGCTTTCAGAAGTGTGCCAGAACAGTGCCACCAGTGTTCATCCCCAAGTGAGCCGGCATAACAAAGAGCACAACCCTGATG
>NW_013952524.1:1320236-1326015 GCF_001266775.1 Austrofundulus limnaeus | reverse complement strand
GTGTGTGTGTGTGTGTGTGTGTGTGTGTGTGTGTGTACAGTATGTGCAGGCACACATCTATTTTATGCATGAGTAAGAAAGGAAGCGGGCGGAGAGAAACAAAGACTGGGTTGCAGAGTGAGGAGGAGGAGGTTAGAGGTTAGCGACAAGCAGGGAGGGTGAGACAGACAGGAAAGAGTTGAGCTCTTTAACCTCATGGCTTACCTTCTTTCCTACAGCGCCAGACATCATTCCTGCTGCTAAATGTTTAAGAATTGCACGTCCTCTGCTCAGGGCTTATGGGTGTCGAGGCAGGGATAATGTCACAGATTTGAACAAAATTGGAAATAGGTGTCTGGGCTCATATACAGACGTGCCCTATCCTTGCTTGACTCTAAATGTTTGATCCAAATGTCTATTTTTAATGGGGTATTTTCCAAGTAGAAGTATACTCACACTACTAGGCCCACAAAACAGGTTGAATGTACGAAAAATGTAACAAAGAAATTGTTTTTTTCTACAATTTTGTGCAAGCATTTGAGCAGATTTGATCCTTTTCCAGTATTATCTTTATCGGGAACCTTTTAAAGAATGTCAGGAGGTTTCCTGGTGTCTGTTGGGTGTAAATATTCATAGTGACACACAACAATAGAACTGCAAAGTGCAGACACTTGCCTCTTGACAGAAGAGTCCTCTTTAATAATAAAATTTAAAAAAAATCCACAAAAGGTATAAAAGAGCTACTTGACAGGGCAAAGTCCAAGAACCTAAAACATAAATAGGACTTGAAAATTTAAAAAAAAGAAGAAGAAAAAAACAGAGCAATTTTTTATTATTATTGGATTAACTGCAAGCAGGGGTGGTGTAGTCTCTTATTCTCATTTTTTTTTCCAGCTTCAGTTTCACTTTCAAAAGAATGTAATGCCAAATTAAATTGAGATTTTTTTTCTCCTATATGAGGTACTTCATATTTGCTTGCTTGCTTGCTTTGAACATTAGGCTAATTGTCTTTTTCATCAATTAGCACCACTTTTGCCTTGCAAATATAAGTATTCTTAGTTATTAGCTAACAAGTATTCAAAGCAACATTTTTTGTTTTTTATTTAAGTTGTAGTTTGATCTACTTTTAGCCAGTGGATGACAGCTTACTGCTTGACAGATCCAAGCTTTTGGGGGAAAACCTAACTTGTGTCTCTTAAGTACGCTTCTGACAGACTGAAATTATTCTTCAGATGGAAAATACCTGCTTGATCTTTTCGAACGTCGGTCCAAAGTGATCTTTCCTCTAGACAGCATAAAGTAACATTCTCATTTATACCCAATGATAAGACGGGAGAATCAGTGTGAGCCCTGACGTCTTGTCTTTGCTGTTCAAACTTTGATAGATGGTGGTGAATTTAAGGTAATTTTGCCATGGCCGTATCAAACACTTGCAATGAGGAATTGGGGATCATCAGGTCATGAGGTAATGCAACATTTTGTAAGCTTCCTGTGATCGCTGCAGAGTGTCAAGCCTAATAGAGTCAGTCAGAAATGTGTCTCGTCCTTGACGTGAACTTCAAAACATTTCTTTGAGCTTTACAACCAAAGCTAAGGATGGCATCTCATTGGGCTGTAACTATGGGAGACTAGGTGGCAACTCAGAAGGGGCAAGAAAATGTGTGCAGTCTCATCAAATTCCAAGTGTTTGTGACCAGCGAGCCTGGACCTGGACTTTCYGAGCRGTAGCCTTGTTTGGTTTGTCATGAGGAGAATTCTTGTGCAGGTGAAAAATGACAGCTTTAGTGCTTTAGTTTTTATGGTAACTAAAATGAGTTGCTCATAATAAGTTTGTGAAAAATATTTTTACACYTTCTTTTTTTATTTTTGATGTGTTCAAAAATAAAACAAACACTGTTGTGAGCTGATGGGACTCTTGCAATGACATTAAGGTCCTCTTTGAAATTAAAAAAAAAAAAAGGTTTAAGTAGATCCTCTGGATTAGCCTGGCCCTAGCCTTCCTACGCAGTTCCACTCAATTCTAGTTTCCCTTCATTGCTCCGTCTGGGACTTCTCCCATAGACAACCATTTATTCGAGAGCATTTCATTTGGAACAATCAGAGAACAGAACATTGATTTTCTGTGCAGTGTCTGCTTGTTGTTTATTTTACCTAGTCCAATCAGCAAACAGAAGGRGGAGTTTTGAACTACGTCAATTTTCTGCGCAGTGTCTGCTAGTTAGTTTAGCATACGGCAGTGGAGGAAGTGAATGAAGCCAGTCTGTGTTGATAAGGCTTCCAAATTAAAATAAAGTTGTCTGACAAAGCAGCAGCTCTCATCTCGTTCGGCTKGGTACATTTTAGGGTTGTTTACAGTGCACATGATTTACCGTTAGCTTCTTAGTTTAGCCTCCTTCACAGTGGAGCACGCATACATTGCTGCCAACCGATTCAGTCGTTTTAAACTTCAGCAGAAGCCACGCCTCCAGCAAGAATCACTTCTCTATAGCTGAGAGTCCAGACCCTCGTATGAAGCAAAGTGAAGGAAAAGGGTCTGGTTTTTACCAGGCTACCTCTGGATGGGTTCTTAAAAGAAATGCTTTGTCTCTCCTCCAAGAGACTTCTTCAGTCTGAGGAGTTTCAGGTGAACTAAGCCTTGTAAGCACTGCCTCCACATGGTGGACAAACAAGTTTAAGAACATAATGGTAGCCTATGTATGCAGRACCAGGAGAGACTACATTCAAATTGCACTCCTAGAGGCTCCAAGTTCAAAACAAAAACAATATGATGGCTAAAAAGGGTGAATTTTACATGATATGTCCCCTTTAAAAGAAACTGTTGGACTTTACCTATAAAATTATTTGATCATATTTTGACCTTATTAGTATCTGCTTGTCATTTTGGCATAATACTTTAGACATTCAATGCTTGTGGCTTCTTTAAATTCTTAGCTGCCATATTGATGGTAAAACCTGAAATGTAAATGCAATYTGTTGCATTTGTGATCACAGATGTTCAACTCTCACTCCGAAGCCTTTGTATGCAGCACAATGTCAATATACAAAATAGGAATGAATGAAATCCAGCATGTAGCAGTGAATACTTTTGTTTTTCAAAAAAGGGATTACTGGTTTAAGCATTACCTGTCACATGGGCTTCTGCATGTGGAGAGTTACGTAGTTGAGCAATGACAAAATGACATTTGTTCAGGTCAATGAACATTTTTGTATTTGTTTACTACAGTGGTCTTTGTAAGACAGAAAAAGGGAAAAGCTGTGTGTTTAGAAGCAATACATAGGTCCGTGTGTCATGCAGCTTTGTGTTCACAACGTAAGAGAGAAAGACATAATCTAACACTCTGTGATAGTTAGACAGATAGCCCTTTAGCTCGCAAACACATCCCTGCACAGCATGTCCTTCCTCTGTCCTGTTAGAACCTAATCCTGTTTATCTGTCTGTGCAGTCTTTGAGGGTCTTTGTGTTCGTCTGGGCATGAATGTGTGTTTGAAATGCTTCCCGTGTGTGAGAGAGTCACCGCGTGCGTTTCCATGTGGCCGTTTGTGATGGAGATGTCAGAAGGAGCTGATTAGCTCCCCTCTCAGGAGATGGGTCTCTCTCTCTCTCTCTCTCTCTCTCTCTCTCTCTCTCTCTCTCTCTCTCTCTCTCTCTCCTGAGGTGACACAAGTGGACCCATGTCATTACTGTAAAAAACATGACAGAATTTCTTTGTTCTTCGAAATGTTTCTGAAACTCGAGTAAAATAAATTACTGTTCACCTTAATGTACCCTTGTGGCTTTCCCACCCCCCGTATTTATAGCTCGGCTTATTTATGACSTACAAATAGATGCAGTGGCTGCTGTTCAAAACACACTGGACAAGTGTGTAAAAATGGAGGTTGAAATCTCTATGTGAACTCGTGACCTTGACGTTGCTATAAAACGAAGGTGGTTTATGCACAAGGAAGTCTCAGAGGTGCTTAGACGGCTGCAAAGAGCTGCAGGACACGGCAACAGTATGAGATCGGAATCTGTTTTCTTGGCTTTGGGAAAGCTTCTGATATTGAGCTTGGAATTACTTTCTTGTAATCCATTCATTCTCATAGCTGATTCCTGGAGGAACCCCATTCTGATGATTACTCTCGTAATCTCTTCTAAAGGCTTTGGTCTATACAACAGTCAGCAGTGTTTAGTAGTATGGATCGCTCTCAGTGCTGACGACGRTCAAGGAAAATAATAAAGTTCCATTTTGTGTACTCAATGTTGATGCTGTAAGGCATCCCTACACTAAAATACCCACATTTTCAATTTTATTTATTTATTCCTTATTTTCCACTTTTTCATTTAGCTATAAATATGATTCACTTATGATGGCTAAACATGGTCCCGACCAAGTGCATTCTTCATATTTCTACGTTGTCAAGAGGATTACAAGACAGGTGTCAAAAGACAAACCCCACCACAAAAAGCCCAGCACTCATTTSCCCAACAGTGTCTTTAAATCGGTGAAGGAGAGCAACATACACYCACGAGGATGCCTCCCTACAGCAAGCACATCCTTTGACATCGATCTGTGCCATTACTCCTTTTGACACCTGGTTCCATATGACTAGATGGCCTACAGGCTGGACAACTAAGACAAGAAACCGAACAGGGACAGAAGATACAAATGATGCCCCTCGGGCCTTTCCTTTCATCCTGTGGGAGTGAGGAGTGAGTGGTGGGGGCAGACAGGGCTTCAGTGGAGTTCCATTTTTGTACAAAGTCTCTATAATGTCTGTGAAAACACAATGCTTTTACAAGGGGATGATAGACATTCGGACAGTAYGAAATGGTTGTAATAGGAGCTTTAGACACACACAAATACAGGAACTGGTTAGAGGTGTTGAGTCTACATTTGGCTTTCAAAAGCAGAAGTTTGAATAAGTGAAAAAGAAGACTTTGTCTTAAAAATGTTTAATATTTTATACAGGAGTGTGCTATGGTTGAGACATTGCTAATAAAGGATACAGAGCTGTCTTGTCTCCCTGGACACTTGGTGAGCATTATTAGTGAGCTGTAGAGAAAGTAACCAACACCGAAAGCCGGAGAGGACASACTCTACAACAAACACATGCGGCTGCAAGAGGAGTAGGCTTTCAAGTGCCAGCAATAGCAGAGAGCTTCCACCATGTCACCACTTTTCCTAAAAAAAGAATGAATGAACAATTTACCTTCCCCTCACCACCCATGAAAGGTCATTTGTAGAGAAGGCAGTGCTTTCAAACGAAATGTGGCACGCTTTTTGGTGGTGGCACTGAAAGCACAGGAGGATCTTTAGTGGTAAAATATTCACACTGCAGTTCAGATTTTGTAGTTGTTTTCAAGATTCTATGTTTTTTTCTTCTAAATACTGTTGTTTGAAATATCTGCATATCCAGATGATATTTTTTCTGAAAAAACCCCAGCAGTCTGTACAGGCCAACAAAGTTAGAKAAGATGAATGTGTGGGAGGAAGTGAGGAAGAGATGTCGTTCCTTGTTTTGCAATCATAAATGGTACTAATGACAAAAGGCATCGTTCAAATAAACACCCTGGCATGCTAGCCCTGTTCAACCTACAATCAACCATAAGATCTCTCAGTGTAAGTTTAGTCTCTGAACTTGTGATGAAATGTCATAAAGAAAAATAAATAAATAAATAAGACCAAATCTACTAAAGCACAAAAAACACATGACTATTTTTGATCAATGTGTTTCACATCAAACAAAGTAATGAAATATATTATGCGATTAAACAGAAAATACAACACAAAAAGTAAAATAATGCTTCTTCTTTTTATTT
>NW_013952524.1:1316715-1319656 GCF_001266775.1 Austrofundulus limnaeus | reverse complement strand
GAGTGGATATTTAAATATTCCACCTGTGCAGTGAGCACAAAAAGTGGAAACTAAGTGGAAACTGTTGAATTTTGAATTTTACACTCACTCAGAGTTCATTGTAACCTAGACAATTCAGCAGCGCTTTCAACAGATTAATGTTTCAAATAAACCTAAATGTCATCTACAAAGAAATGATGTACCCCACATGCAACATTAGTCCCAAAAARGGATCCTCGGGGTACTCCTCAAGTAAGACGAGCTTGGGGCATTTGAAACTCTTCATAAAGGTGCCAGTAAGATGATTAATAAAAACTGTGGAACTCTAAAGTAAAAATGTGACAATTTAAAAGTAAATAAATGACTAAATCATTATTCTTCTTTTTAGTGTGGCCACAGTCTTGTGCTTCCAAATACTTCATGTTGTCTTTACTATTTTATTTGTTTTTTTTATTCTTTTTACTAGCATTTCATGAGACAAAATTCTAAAATTCAGGTTATGAGAACTGTTCATTTCACAAAAGCCATAAAATAACTGAATAAAGGGGTTCCCATTACTTCGTTTATCACTGAGAACACGTTATAGCTGAACTAAGTTGATTAGGGTGAGACAACAGCTGCCACTGTACAGAGGTATTAGCCCACTCAAAAGACTTTATGATGTGTATGATGACCATTAGTTATTATGTCAATTAAGCCTTCATTAGAACACTCTGATCCCTCTTGAGGCTGCCCTCTGTCAATGTGACAAAKCTGATGGTAATTTCCTCCCACTGACAGCTCATTAACTAAAGTATGTGACAGGTATTCTAATTCCTTTCTCTGCTGTGCCATTCATTACAGAGCAACAAATAGATACACTATGGAGAAATCACTACAAGAGTCACCGATCACTACGTTGACCTTTATGTGGCAACGTGAACRGGGCTTCTCTCAGCTCCCTCTGCAGTTATTCCACTATGAGGGCACAGATGATGCAACCTTATGGAAATGAAGGAAGACAATTTAAAGAAAACTTGGTGAACCAAAAAATAAACAGCTTTACGTGGGGCCCGGATATCTCAAAAGTACATAAGGATGAGGAGGGGAGAGGAATTTTTGAGCATTGCAAGGATGAGTGATTCAGAGAAAAGACGGGGGCGTTTTTAATCCAGTATGTCGCCATTTAAATCCCAGTCACTTAATTTAACCTCCTTTTGTTTAATTAACCTCAGATTTCAGAGCTAATTAGGTTTAGGTATTAAAGACAGATTATTTTCCCCACACTCTAGCTGTTGGCAGGAGTGTGGCTGCAGACTCGCACTGCATTAGACGGGATCTGATTTGGCGTCAGATTGAGGCTTCGGGGGGAAGCAGACAACAAGGAGTGAGCCACGCTCGAGCGTACCGTTGACGGTTCAGGTGTTGTGACGATCCATCATGTTGAAATGCCATGTCGCTCGCGTGTGCTTTCAGAAAACATTTAGTACACTTCAAATCTGCTATCACTTCTAGACAATGGTTGTCCAGGCAGAACAAAAGTGTATTTTGCGTGTGCAGGAAAACTAATTAGGAATGGTAAAAAGGATCAAAGTGTTCTGCTTCAGCTTTTTTCAAGCTCTTTTATGACTTTGTGCTTTTAGATGTATGAAAGGGCAGTTTGCAATTGAATTTGACAGGAATTTCTGTTTGCATGACAACGCACAGACAAAAACACTTTCAARAGGCCCTTGTTCTTCTCCTTGTCTTTTTTTCCTCCATGTCTTTTGCGATAAACTTGGACAGTTTGTTTATTTTTTTCTAACAAGGCCAGTTTATTGAACTGGGACAGAATAGGCAGAACAAGCCACAAGCATTGTTGTCTGTTCGCCTAATCACCAAAAACTGTCACGGCGTGCCTCATTAGCCTGATTGGAGATCCATGGCAAATGGCCCCAACACTAACCCCCCGTTGCCCACAAATCAATGTGCTCACAACAGGGTGTAGGAGGCAGGGAGTGGCAACAAGAACATCTGGCCCATCTGTRGGAKAACAATGCCGGGGTTAATAARGGAGGTGGTGATTGCAAATAGCTTGGCCACTTYAGAGAATGAAGCATAAACAAAAGCAAATTGGAAACAGGTAGTACACACTGTCCATATTAGGTATCCTGGAGAGCTTRGCCTGATTACAACAATCACTGCATGTGTCTCTCTGAGCGCTAAGTGCGCTACATGGAGTGGTTTTAAAGCACAGGCCTGCACATCTATCCTTCCATCCATCTACCCATCTATCACTCCTGCTTGATCCTCTTCTGCCTCTTATCCATATTTGAAATTACAAAAGCCTCTCATATGGGTGGCTTATCACCCATGTAATGACAAAGTTCAAATGTGAATCCATCTGTGCAGCTCCAAAAGCCATCGAAATCCTCTCTCAAAGGTGCCAGTGGCCACAGCAACTACTGTCAGCTTCCAAAGTATCTGGTGTCGAAAGAACAGATTAAAATAGGGTAGCTGTGGATTGAAAACACTCACTCGCTGGCTCTACAGCTAAATCTGTTTCATAACAAGCCTATTTGAAAGGACGGAATTGAATTTATTTTTACCAATCTGAAAAGAAGTCACAGTACTCTGGTTGTGAGTTCATCCAGATAGTTTAAACTGCAGTCATCTGTGTGTAGACAATAAAGGGGTAGTTCAGAGGAAGGACGCTAAGTATTTTTAACAATCTGGAAATGGTATGAACAATTGTTACTTTACCTGCTGTAGATAGGAATTTAAYCAATCACTGACAGTAAGTAAATTTCTGCCTTCTTAAAAGAACTACGTTCACAAAATACATATTGGTTCATGCATTTCTTTTCCATAAACTCTATCATTACTATCAAGTATGCATTAGATGATTATACAGGAAGAAATATTATGTTATTTCAGCAGAACATCCCTAACTCCACCAGGACTAGCCCAGTGATGCTTTTTGCATTGGCCATCAACTGTAAAA
>NW_013952524.1:1308771-1316630 GCF_001266775.1 Austrofundulus limnaeus | reverse complement strand
TGTTGAACTAGCAGTAAAACATTTTATATCATCTCACACTGAAAGACGGGTCTGTGTTCCTTTGTCTGTTGAGTTAGTAAAATTTCTCATGAATTGTTGGTTTGATTTTTATACAACTCATATAATGTAATTAGACGTGATTAGGTTATTGTTTAAAGTCCATCTGCATCAACTCGGCTGCCACACACAGTGATCTTAGCAAACACAGAAATGCCTACAATTAAATTAACTTTTTTAAATATTGAACTAAAATTTGGTGTTTTAGTATATGAGAATTATATCAAAARATGGCCTGAGCAATACACAGTGTCGAAGACTTGAGATGAGGTGAAGTAAACGTTTTTCAACTGTTAGTAAAATACAATAGCTGTATGAATTTCAMTCAAACTCTTGGAATTGCAACTGATTATTCATGGGACTCAACTAAATTCTTAATGGCTGCCATAGCTAATAACATGCAGCCAATTTTACAGAAAAAAGGCTAAATATGGTAGTAACTTAGAGTTGTTTACACTATATTCTTTTGGTTGTATGATACATCAAAATGTTTGGGAAAATGCAAAATGTTGTTCTCAAAGTTTGACTAAAAAAGCTTTACAGCCATCATTGTTCAATACAAGATCATCTGAGGCATTGCACCTGGCATAAAACATGTTAATAATTATACCTATGGAGAAGAATACCATTTAATAGTGCATGGGCTGCTAWTAAATTGTTGAGATTGGAGTTAATTTTGAATGACAATAGTCCCATTGGAGTCCCAGCACCATCCATCCAACRATCTATCTTCTTCCACTTACTTATCTGGGATCGGGTCATGGGGGCAGCTGCTAAGCAGAGAGACCCAGACTTCTCTCTCCCCATCCACTTGGGTCAGCTCTTCTGGGGGAATCCCAATGCGTTCCCAGGCCAGCCGAGAAAAAATACTCCCTCCAGCGTGTCCTGGTTCTTGCTCTGGGTCTCTTCTCAGCGGGACATGCCCTGAACACCTCACCACGGCGGCATCCAAGGAGGCATCCTAATCAGATGCCTGAGACACCTCAACTGGCTCATCCCAATGTGAAGGATACGGACTTAACAGCCCGTATCAAAGGGCTTGGTACCCCATACTCCCGGAGTACCCCCCACAGGACTTCCTGAGGGACATGGACAAACGCCTTCTCCAAGTCCACAAAACACATGTAAACTGCTTGAGCGAACTCTCATAGGACCCTGCTGAGAGTGTAGAGCTGGTCCYATGTTCCACAACCAGGACGAAAAACACACGGAAACATTAGCTTGTCTGTTCGATCGGAATTGAAATTTATTTCACCACACCAAGTCTGTTCAAAGAACTACCATCAATGAGTAAAATATGAAAATTGTATAACCTTTCTGCAGAATCTCACTTCAAAAGCTCTGAACTATCGCTTAAATATACCTGTTCAACATGGCCAAACTGTTTCTTACACTTCTTTGATTTCACCTCAGAAAGGGCCAGCATGATACATGTGTGTACATCAACACTTTGAGCTAAGGGAAAATGCCAAAGTYCAAAAAATAAAGCAAAGCATTTAGTTTGCAACTCAGCTGAGGTGACTTTTTTTTTTTGAGAAAACAGTTTTGATTTCTTCAGCTCAGCTACTCTGCCTCCTTTCATCACAGCGGTACTCACCATATTCCACACAAATGCAAGGCCCCCTAAAATTCCTTTACACCTGCCTGAAGAAAGGTAGGAGCACATTTTTTGATAGATGTTTGTATTGTCATGTAGTTTATTTTCATTCCTCACACTGCATTAAAAAAGAGCCACTGCACACACACACAGCAAACACATGAACTRCTTGCAGCTTGAACTGTCGAACAAATAAATTACTGGAATAGTTAAAGACACCAACTTAAAAAAACAACATTTGGTACCGTGGGAGATCTCAGTGATATTGATGTTTTTTAGTCTTTTTCTAGCCTGACTTTTCTAAGTTAAAACCACCAAGGCATGCACACTAAACGAACAGAGCACAACAACAGGAGCGCAATGAAGGGCTTCTCATCCAGGGTCTCTGTATAATTAACTAGAGCAGCTGAGTTTACGGATTACTCCAGGAGGGGCGGTGAATTAAAGCTCAGCTAATGAGTTGAAGTTTCTTAATTTGTTCTCCCCCATAATTCCAGAATGGATTAGCAGTAGCTTTAGTCGCCTCTTTCCACCGATTAGCATGACTTGCTTGGTTTCAACATTTTAACGGTGGGGCGGAGGGAAGGAGAAGATGGGAGCAACAGGGATGGGTACACAAAGTAAAGTGTAGAGCAGACAAATATATTCACCTTTCAGAGTAATACAAACTATACACTGCAGCCATACTTGATATTACCATATCCTTCATTCTTTCTTCACTTGTTTATTTTGTTTGTTTGTTTCCTGAAAATAACACAAATATATCTGATTATAAATGTGTTATAATAAATATATTATCATCTACATTGTTATATATTGGGTTGTTTTCTCATGAGCTGTACAAACTTGGAACTTTAGTTTGTTTTTAGGCTCATTTTTGATGAATTTTGAGTGTCCTCTGCAGCCACAGAATAAATTGTGAGCATGGCCTGAAAAAAATCTTTATATACCAGAGCTGCAAGTCAAAAATATAAAACAAACAAACATACAAAACAAACTATATATGAGGGAAACAATGCGAATGCCGAGCCGTATTGTTCCAGTAGGGATAAGATTCTGATAGGCAAAATTTCCTTTAGGGGTTGTACAAAAGTATAAAACTTCCAATTCACACACACACACACACACACACACACACACACACACACACACACACACACACACACACACACACACACACACACACGAGACATANCACACACACACACACACACACACACACACACACACACACACACACACACACACACACACACACACAGAGCATATATTAAATTGAAAAATGAAAAAATATACCAGAAAAAAGTTGTAATAAACTGTATGTGTTCTTAATTTTGTTTACATTTTTTTTAATAGTCAAATTTGACTGGAGRACAATTAAGATTGAAGAAATTATTGATTTGTTGCCTTTGTTTAATTTAACATTTTAGCATTACATGTTGTTTAAGAGGATGTTTATGAAAATTACAAGGACATTTTAATGAAAATATAAAGAAATATGAATTATCTTGACACCATTTGACACTCTGTACTTCCTCACTCCTTTTGTAACTCCTTGACAACACCAGGTCTTAAAACCTAGGACTTGGTATAGTTTTAACACTGTCAATTAGGGTTAAAAAGCTCTGAGTGTGGTGGAGAGTGTTCAATCATGAAAGACTTGGCACAACACCTGATGCCAAATAATGAAAATTGACAGGACTTGATTTTAAATTCCATGCCCCTGATAGCAAAACATGAAAACATGCTTGAGAGCAAAATAAACACCAAAGAGACAGCCCCTTACAGCAGGTATCCCCCCATTAGTGTTATAGCTGTATGTGATGCAGGGCAAATATGCCAGTAAAGCATCCACTAACTGACTGTCAATCAAAGCCAGATGGTGTACACGACTCTGCCAGTACAAAGTCGCTGTTCTTTCTGCACATCCCAAATCAAACGCAACCTAAAATCTCTTTAAACTACATCAAATTAGATTTTACACAGTCAACTTTCACATTCTGCTCCTTTAAAACTGTTCTGAATGCTTCCATTGAAGCGGCCAATCATAGCTTTATAAGAGTGACAGAAACGTAACATAGCCAGCATAATGCCTTTGACGGGTGCAATCCACTCTCCATTGACGCTTTAGACGACTGACAACAACACAAAGGTAAACATGACGGATGCACAAAGTGATATTATTTGTTGATGGCAAATTCCTCAAAAATTCTTTTTCACGTCTAAATGTTGCTTTTCATTGACTTCACTAAGCATCGCATTAAAAATGCACAAAAAAATAGCCATACAACATGTCAACACGTTTTTAGTGGCAGAGCCTTGGATTTGAAAACAAAAATAGGCTCTTGTAATTTTGACATTTTACGGAATACACTCCCAGCAATCTTTTTTAAAAATTATATGGCTACAAAGTCATAATAAATAGACAAAAACGTTACTTAAAGTGACAATGAGTTCATAATGTTTACCTATTTTACATAACTATGTTTTGTAAGCTTTTTAGCGTACTATTTAAGAATCAAATGTGACTCACTGGGAAAAGAAAGCTTTTAGGACTGCTGTTGGTGTTTGAGCTCTTGCACTGTCAAAGCATCCAATAAAGCAGGTGAAAAGGTCCTCGAGTCAATTAGAGAGCAGTAAAAGACTGTGGCCCGGGAGAGGTTTTATTGTGAAACCGCATCACTGCAACATCCTTGGCTTATTTTTAGATTCTGCCTCGGTGCAGATAGGCCTGTGAAAGGTGTGTGAATATGCCCTTGCCTGGGAAATGTCACACCCGCGCAGCAATATCAAGTGCTGAATTCAGTCCTAGCTTAAGGAATAAAGTCAGAACCTCTTTAAGTCCAGAGTTGAACATGTGCACTCTCATTACGATCTRTTGTATCAGGAGTGGGGAGGGGAGGGATGCACAGAAACCAAAACCTAAGACTGTCAAATTAGTGGGTAGATGTATCGCTGTAAGCAGAAACAGGCTGCCTGGCCGATTAGAGTGACGTATGCATCTCATTGGTGGACGGCTTTCATCAGGGAAACTCAATTTCCATGGCGACAGCCTGGAGAGTCAGGATGGGAACAGTGAGTAGGCTTTTTGGCACACTGTGTCATATTTGTCGGCCTTCATGTTGCTCATGCAGCCACTCGCGATGCAGCTGCTTTTGTTTATAATAGCATGATTTTGTTMTATCGTCAATGGATTCTTTTTTTATTTTATTTTTTTTTGTACGAGAGTCAAAAAGGCTATACAAAATAATGTTTGTGGGGCTTTTGAGCATCAGTGCTTCATTAATGGGACCTTTGTTAATTATGGGTTTTTATCAAGWACAGGTCGCTAAACAATTATGAGACTTCAAAAATACACCTGCATTTGTGTTATGAGTTTGTCTATTAAAGTGCACTGAATGAAACAAATAGTCTAGGTTGGTTTTAGTAAAAAACAAACAAAAAAAAARATTTATTCACACAGCTGTACAGGTTTACCTGTTTACATGCCATTAAATTGATCCATTCTTTAGCCGAGAGGGTTCAAGCTCTGCTGACCTCTGGTGTGACCACAGTCATGTCGACAGCCGCTGCACTTCACACATACAGTACTCCCTCYAGCCTGATGTGTCCACTGTGCTTCAAAGATGCGACCAAGTTATGGCAAGACTTGTGTAGTGCTGCCTGGGCATAGAAACAATACCATCGAGTAGTGTGTTACTCGATAGAAAATACCAGCTAACTGATTCAGCCTGTCGAATATATATATATATATATATCGATAGAAAATACCAGCTAACTGATTCAGCCTGTCGAATATATATATATATTTTTTAAATCTCAGCTGGTCAACCTATGCATGTGAGTGAAGATCTGAAAATATGTAACCCAAAAAATCTATGTTTAACATTCGTGCCAATGACGGAGGTCAACCATTTGGACACACAATTATTTAGGTTAATTTATGCAAACCTTTAAAATTATTTATACTGGCCATGACAAAGTATGCTAAACTAATTTAAAAAACTGACACATTTTGTGGCACAATTGTGGCTATTTTTTTTTTGTCAAACTTCATAGAAGTACAAGGTAGCAGAATGCAGTTAGTTTTWAACCAAAATCATAAAAATAGAAATTCAAATGAAAGGACGTGTGTTGAGAGTYGTATAATGTAATGCTGGTGACCAACAAGTAATGTAATGGTTGGGGAAAATCCTCGAAATAGATGTTGTCTTTTACAAAGGCAGATAATTTGTTGGGTTCAACTGGACCACCAACATCTAAAGTGCCTCGCAGAGGATCAGAAAACATATAGTTTGTGGTCTGGGTGTTTTTGATGATGTCGTCTACTTTTCATAGTCGTCATTGTCTCCAGAAGTCGACAATGAGAAGAAGTGAGGTACCATTCATGCAATGGATAATTTCCCCACTCTGCAATGAGGATGTCTATAGTCGTATTGTGTTTTGGGACTGGCAGGTAATTTTACAGCATTAAAACTCCCTTTTCTCAAGGTTCTTCTAAAAATTAAGACATGGGCTGCTGGAAGGTACAATAGGGTATGCTCAAAACATGTCCGAGTCAGCACTTTTTATGAAGTGGATGTTGCATGACGTGATTGACCACAGAAGCWAGATTCTCCACAACATTTATTAGACAGTTCCATAATTTATCAAATGTTGAATTTTTCAAGAGGGATCCGTCATATGTTTAGATTTATATCGACAATACACTTCCTTGTAGTTCACTGATTAGTTTCTGCGCAGGCTGAGCTGTGGATGAGAAATGAACATGAAAGGCTGCATTAGGATACCTGTCAAAATCTGCCAGTTCCCCAAAACTCATGCGCACGGCCCTCCCTATGATGAATTAATGATTAATCAGGATTTGGTGAAAGGTCTCGGAGAGTGATGGAGGAATAATGAGATTGTCTTTGATCATTTTATGTTCGCTCGTGACAGTAATTTGTGGTAAGTCATCTGAATTCAGTTGCTGTGAGCTGCAAAAGGATTAAACTGAAGAGTTCCTCGAAATCTCGCACATCACTGAACCCACCAGCGACTCTCTGACGCCCGGGAAGGTTTGAGTTATGCCGCTCTTGCTTAGTGGCCTTCGCTCAGGCTGGCTCACACATCCAATCTTTGCTGCGGACAAACCATTATTATGTCCATGATTGGACTCCCTGTGTGGGAACTCGCAGTGCTCTCTTCTCTGGCTGTTTGAGCCTAATACTGTGTGGCAGGTCCTGCACTCCACTGCCTAAACATATCTGTCATATTTTGTCATGGTGATACAGCAACCAGCCAACTCCTACCTCTGTAACAGGGTGTGCAACTGTTTATTACAGCTCGGATACATTTGTGGACATGAAGGTTTGCAAAATAAAGAAAGCTGATGAGCCTGGTAATGCTACTTACCCCTGAACACATTCCAAATGCTGTTTATAATCCACAAACAGCACGTTAACATGAAACAAAATGAAAACTTTGAAAAGGTATCTATAGCTTTGAAGATCTTTATTACCCTGCTGTCTCAGTGGTCTGATTAACACACCCTAAGCTATTTCAATTTTAATTTGAGCGAGAAAAGAGTTGTGGTTCCCATGTGTTCCTGTGCCAAAAAGAAGTTTCATCTAACAACACTCTTTACACATTTGCTTCTACAAAATCAAATTACTCCTGTAATATTAAAGACTCTGCATAATAAARGAAACAATCACAAAAGAGAAGAAAAATAAAATAAATAAAATGCAGGACCTTCACAAGAARTTTTAACCACCTCCAAAACTCAGTGCAAAACTATTATTCTCTTTGATTCTGTATTTTTTTTTTCTAGTTGCAGAATTGATCGTCAGCAAGAATTGATTAGATTTAACCTAGAAAAGTGAAGCAAATCGGTGAGATGTCTGCCGGCGAGTGTAGCAATTGTAGACCCGTCTGAACTCTTTTTTTTTCCTTTTTTTTTCTTTTGCAAAAACTGACATAGGCATTAAACAATAAACAGGTGCCTGAGGAAAAGTTGAAAGTTTTATTTGCTGGTCGGTTTTTCCCAGACAATTTTATTATAAATATATTTTTAAGACATTTTTTAATTGTGTTGCTTCATCAAAACAACATGCATTTCTCAAGATCAGTATTTAGTTACAACTCATGCCAAGTTACTGCATCCTAGTTTGTTTTTATGGCCATCAAAGCTTGACGATTCTACTTTTGAAGCTCTTCCCATGAG
>NW_013952524.1:1306107-1308756 GCF_001266775.1 Austrofundulus limnaeus | reverse complement strand
ACACGTTTTATTTAGTCAAGACCATGGTTTGCTTTGTCCTTCACTAGAGGCAAAAACTGCTATCAGTGGCTCATAATATGAACAGCAGACATTGTTAAKGTGCGCGTCCACATGCTTTTCTAGCAGTTCTGCTTAACCCATCACAGTGCAAAGAGCAGACATGTTAGTAAAGATGTCTGAAGAAGGCAGGAGTGCTCGCTGGAAACATGTTCTTCACGTCATGATGAAACCCAAGTAAAGGTTCAGATTACCATAATTAGACGGCACGACATGATGACACTTTGAAAAATGTCAGWTTATTTGTGGCATCATGATTTTGTTATGATCTGTTCATTCCAAGAATAAGCTTCATCAGGGTTTTACATCCCAGGGAGACTGATTTCACAGTTAATGTTGTATAAAGAAACAAACAGATGCTGTTTTTTCAGTATTTTGACCGTGAACTTACTGTAAAACAACCCATTTCACAGAGAAACAGTGCAGGTTTCAGTGGCTGTGTTCAAACAGCAGGACTTTGCCCGAAGCCAAAGCAAACCTGCCAGCAAGGGTTCTTTTGATTGCTGCAGCATCCATGAGGTCATTTACTTATTGCGCAGTTGCTCGCGGGCCCGTCTCAATGCCAAAACATGTACCCCGGCTTCTCGGAGAAACGCATGTGTGGACTTAATTCTCCCCTGTCAGAGCTAAGCAGGTACTGGTACAGAGACGTGGAGTTAAGTCGAAACACTTGTTCCCAGTGGCCAGAATGAGTGACGGGTATGAAGGAATGAAAGCCACTGTCACTCAAGATTTTCTTGCCTGTCATCTGATACGGGGCGCTTGTCATCGCATCGAGCAGACAGCGGGGCACAGGTGGTGCTAAAAGTAGGAATGGTGATAGAGAGTTAAATGTGACTGACAAGAAGAACATGACAATTACAGTACCTGCCAAGTGGTCTGGGTTCACTACAGTGAATGATAATTGAGAAGGAAGTAACTTATCTCATTTGCTGTTTCCTTTAAAGGGCCAATATTATGTGTTTCTCAGGCATATATTTAAATACTATACCACAATAAAATATTTATGTCACCTTTAGTTGTTATTAAAATGCTGTTTCTATGTTTAAATAGAAAATAAACTTATCTTCTCATCACTTGTTCTAAACGCCTTGAAATTGGTCTCTGTCTCTTTAAGAACCACCTTCTGCTTCTGTATCGCCCATTTCCGTGCGGGGGGTGCTGCTATGATGCAGTTTACTTGGCATCTGAAAATACATTTGCTCAAATACATTTTTAATCTGAAAAGAGCTTKACTGAGTGAGAACTAATGTTGAGGGGAAAAAATGAACTAATGTTGAGTGCTCAGCAGACAGCAGTTTAAGTTTCACTTTCGGTCTTTCACCCGAGAGTCTGCAGGAGTCAGCGGTGGYGWGTGTGGGGAGGGGGGGCACTCTGCCATGAGGAAGCGCGGCTTAAAGACACGTCCCAGGGGCATTTCTGGTCCCAAAAGTTGTTTCTYGTCCCRACCTGTTGTTTTGCTCCWCAGCATGGCTTCCTAAAAACGCTGCAGGATTTCTCAAACATGCATTAATGGGTCAGAGCAAGGCTTTGGGCATGTTTTTTCATGAGAGTATAACATCATAACATGATATAAAAACTAAAAAAATAAGATTTTACATGCCCCTTTAATCCATTTGATTTTATTATTTACACATAGACAACAATAACCCTTGTGGATCCTCTTTACTGTGGGTAAAATAAGCTCAAAAACAATGAATGTCATACTTCCCTGGCTTTTAATGCATCATGACTTGACTTAATTTTAATGTCTTATCAACTATGTATTTCTTTTACAGTATTTGTGTTTGTCTTATTGTCTCTTGTGCCTGATATTAATTTCACTATTTAAAATTTTACGTCCAGCATTTTGGCTAATGGTAGTTGTTTTAGATGTTCTTTATCAATTTGATTTGAAAATTGCTTTACCACAAAGCATTGTCCTTCAAGAAGAGTGCTTTATGATATTAGGGGATAATTTAGAGTTGCCAGTTTACCTAATGTGCATGTTTTTCAACTGCAGAAAGAATCCTGTTTATCAAAGAACCCATGGATGTAGGTCATTACTCCTATTTTTTGTGATTAAAAACCTATCCAGATATGCCGTTCCTCCCAGAGCGAGGGAATTTATAGTAATTGTGGTAGGATGAGAAGTATAAATTTTATAACATTCTGACACTCTATTTGTTTGTTTTCAATCTATCACAGCCTCACATGACACAAATCACATCACACTCCAGCAGGACATGTCAGACGTAGGTAGCCTTGTTTGAAGACAGTCATTGCAGAAATGTAATATTTGTGCATGTGTGCATCCTAAATGTTTCAAAAATAACATTTTAATATAATATTATAATTATTATGACATACAGAAAAAAATTTTTTGGGGAGGCCACTTCCCAACAAATATCATTTTGGACATTCTTTTTTTTTTTCTTTGCCACTTCAGTAGAAAGCAGAACTGAATTTCTGAATATTAGTATCTTAGCTTCATCATCAGTGGCTTTTTTTAATAGGAGAAAAAGAAAGAGAGAGAAAAAAGTGACATGTAATGAGAAAGAGTGAAAGAGAGATTAGAAGATATGTGACATATATGTTGAGAAAACACAAGAC
>NW_013952524.1:1298174-1305859 GCF_001266775.1 Austrofundulus limnaeus | reverse complement strand
ACATATTTCTATACATACACACACATATACACATATGCACATACCATTCAGTCAGTGCCCGAATAGAAAGCCCAGGATGTAAACACCTGTTTGTGTGCGGTTGTGAGCATGCATGGATCTCTCCAATGGAATGTTTCAAAGTGACTGTGGGGGACCACAGAACCGACCCGCAAAGCCGGAAGCCGACATAAGGGAGACCAGCGCTAAAGACCCAGAGAGGGACCCCAAGCGCGCAGCCCCAGAGACACCCGCGCCGGAAGGGCCGCCCACCCACCCCGCAAAGAGGACCACCGGAGAGAACCGGAAGAGCCCCACCAGCGACCAAACACAGTAACCCCTGGGGCCAGCAGCGACGAACTCACAGGCCCCGCCGGTACCCACCACGCCAGAGTGGATCCAGGCAAGGACACAGAGGCCCGGGCCCCCAGGGCGCACCCCCCACCCCCACCCCAGGCCAAGCCCCGACAGGACCAGAGGGACCCAAGCTCCATATCATTTTGGACATTCTAACCGATCACTTATCAGTACTTCTAACCTTGATACGTACAATAAATGTCAGATACTTTAAGACTTTTACTCAAGTAATATAATTAGAGGATACTTTAACTTTTACCAAAGTAAATTTATGGAAAGATACTTGTACTTTTACTCAAGTATCATTTTATACAAAACTGAGAATGACCCAGACTGGAGGACAAGCCTGCAACTGATCACCACATAGGTGATGGGGCCTTTTGGGTTTTTGCTCCTAAACTACAGAACCAGCTGTCTCTTTTATTTTAGAGAAGCTTCAGCACTTAAGTCCCACACTTAAAACACATTTGTACTTGCTCTTTTTGATACAGAATGATAGTTGACATTTATACATCAATTTCTTGTTTTTATTTTATGCTTTAGCATATCTTTAACTGTTTTTTTTATTTCTGTTTGCTTTAACTGTGGTCTTGTGTTTTTTTATGATTTATTGTTTTGTGGGCAGCACTTATGCCAATGACAGTTGTTTTTAAACATGCTGTAAAACCAAATTAGATTTTATTTGATTTGATTTTTGCTGTGTGGCCGCAGTGCTAGCAACTGCTCTACCATACAGGCCTTGTGTCTGCAGTTTATGGCTGCCTCTTTGTATCAGACAGGCTTCAGGTTTTTGAGTTTCTAAGTTTTATCTTTAAAAAATGAAAATTAAAAAAATWAAAAAAATACACAGTGGCTTTGAATACAGCATTAGAGTTGACATTTCTCACTTCATTTTATTTTTTTCTCCTTATATTTTTAGTTTTTGTGTTGTGTTTGCCTTTTACTGCATTGTGTGCATCACTTGGCCAATGATAACTGAATRTAAAGTGTCCTATACAAATACATGTGATTTGATTTGATTACATCCCTTTGCAATATTAATTCTGCACACATTTGCTCTGCAAGGATGACCTTAGTATCCAGAATTACTTGGTTTAGTGATTACATAAGTCAAAGTGAATGGAGATCAATAACGAAGCAATACATACTGGTCAAATGTATTTATACTTATGTTTCTCTATACAGGTGTCATAAAGAGATAAGTAGTGCTTCCATTTTTTTTTTTGGTAATGAAATGTCATTGTTTTTTTTTTTTTTTCATACCTGTGTTAATTTCACTTGGACTGTATATGTATAGCCCTCTCTCACTGCCCCTTGTTGAGCTAAAATAATCAAAAGGCCATGCTCAGAGCAGTGGCAAGTGTCCAAGTGTGCAGGGTCTCTAAACCGCAAGAGACAAACATGGCGACACTCCAGAAACACAAGATGGCAAATGCAGATGGCTGTTTACATCCAATAATGTCTAATTGTAAATGAAGAGGGAGGTGTTAAATCAGGCCTACCTTAAAAAAAAAAAAAACCTCAGCATATAAATGGAATCTTCAGCATTCCGTGTTTTGTCTGAGAGATAATAGTTGTTTGAAAATACCAAGTGAATTTCAGCAACAACATGGTGAGTCCAATTACAGCTGACAGGTAGTGCACGAGCATGAAGCTGAGTTCACCAAAGTTCATTTCACTGTGGGAGAAGAGGTTGTGGTGAGGTGGCAGCACTGTAAATATCACAGCAAGAGTTCTTCAGAGCAGTGCTCCGAAAGTGTTGATCTTAGCACAGACTCAACACAAAATGCATTTGATGTGTGGTGGATTTGTGTCTTTTTTTGTTATAAATCTCACATTAAACAGGCAACAGTTGGCTCTGCCTTGGTGGGAAGCTGTATTACTTTAAAATATCAGTTTACCTACAAACTTGAGCATGTTTTTCACATTTTACGAGTTGTTTTTCATCTTTACTTAGCTGATGCAGTGACCATGTGTCACTCTGCTTTGTGAGGCAAAGTAATGATTCATGTTTTGTCTGTTCTATTTCAGTTTCCATATCTTTTTTTTCTGATTGTGTGCATAAAAAAAGCATTTTGGTATTAAAAATTTACTTTTCTGTGCTCTTAATTTTGAAAGTCCAGACAGTCAAAATTACAAAGCCAATTTACTTGTCATGAAAGACAAAGCTAAGATCTAAAAATAAATAAATAAATAAATAAATAAATAAATAAATAAATAAATAAATAAATAAATAACAACGGCATCATGATCAGTTGCTTCAGAGAATTTAAAGTAAAAAAAAATGGCTGAGATTTATTTTACACCGAATGACAACCCCCACTACCACTTAAAGAGATTAACCAGAGCGTTGAGGGTTTTTTCAGGGTCTTGGTGTGTTGACTCCCTATTGCATGAGAAGCKTGAGAGGGACATGAAGGCTTTGGAAATGCACAAAACATTCATAGTAGAATTGTGGTAGTTTGTAAAGGTGGCAACTTATAGTGGTCCTGAGTAAAGATTGGTGGTACCAATCACACTGGTCTTAGGCAATAACTCTGACAAACATCACAGAAAGAAAAGCACAGACATCTTATCCATAACACTGCCTTGATGGGGTTTGAGAGTAAGTGTAAGAGTATGGCTCTCGGTAGGGATACAGCAGGGCATTTTGTAAACAGAAAATCACAGGATAAACCTTTTGACAAGTACTGAGAATGTAGCAGCTGTAAGAATGGAGCTTAGGGGTATTCAGCTCTGGTCCTCAAGGGCTGCTTTCCTGCAGGTTGTGCGTGTTTACCTGCTCCAGCACACCTGATTTAGTAACTAAATTGCCTCTTCAAGTTCTGCAGAAGTCTCAGGTGTGTTGGAGCAGATAAGCCTCCAAAACTTGGTGGCACACGAGGACCAGGGTTGGACACACAAGTGGCATTGTTGCCTTCACACTGAAGAAAGTTTTCCAACATTTACAAATTTATGTAATTTCGTAATCTAGAATATCGGCAGTGGGTGGTGGGAGAAGGCTCATCATCCTGTGAGTGAATGCAGTCTAAGGAACTAGTAGCTTAAAGTGTATTATTTGAACTTGACTTTTCTGTCTTTGTTCTTGAATATTTATTCACTCCTCATAAGCAATTTTCAGTTGTTTTTAATCTAGACGAAGAACACAAATACTGTATATGGTCTTCTGGAAATGCTTACAAGTAACAATTTAAACTGATTTTTAAAAACATGATATATACTATTTGTTTAACAAATGGCCTCATGTGACTTTGTCAAGTCTACACGAGTCACTCAAAGGACTGGCTACAAAACCAATCACTGTCATTATCAGCATTCCAAGTCTGCATCACACTTCCCTCATCTCTTTGCTCGCTGCACGCCTGTCAGAGGTCACCGTGTCCCTTTTCTCCTTTTTCTTCTTTCCAAAACTGATTATTGGCTCTGTCCTAACACTGCCACTTCCACTAATTAGAACAAAACCATTTTAATCATGGAAAATTCATCTCCTTTTTTAGATGGGTTTTATTGGTAATTGGGGATGGGTACAACCCAGGTGAGCGGGGGCCTCATAAGTGGGCCCATTGCTCTCCCCAAAAGATACTGGGCTTTAATCAAACCTTTTTGTCCCTCGGATGAAGGACACCAGGTTAGACACCCTCAGTGTTCTAAGCTTCTCGGGATCCACAAAGGGGTCTCCAAGAATTCTTTCCCTTAGACTACTCAGAGCCAAGCATTGGCTTAAGTAGTGCAGAGAGGTCTCTGATTCAATGCCGCAGGCATCACACAGACCATTGTCTTGGAGTCCCATCAGCATTTTATGGCGTTTGAGCAGATTGTGCCCAGTTAGGACTCCAACCAGTGTACTTAAAGTATTCCTTGTCAAGGCAAGAAGGGATTTTCCAAATCCATGATTTGGGCCGTTTATCAGTTCCCGTGCCTGTCTACAATCCGTCAGCTCCCTCCATTGGATTGAGTGTTGACGTCTGATCCATGCCTGTAGGGCAGTCCTGCAGATTGTTGTTGAAACGCCCATAGCAGGCTCTGGTCCTTTAAAGTGGGCCTGACTGCCAGCTCTTGCAAGGTAGTCAGCTCTCTCGTTACCATAAATGCCAGTATGTCCTGGTACCCATTTAACAGTAACACTGTTATCTCTCCCCAGTTGGTTGACTGCTTCAGCACACTCCCAAGTCAGTAGTGACGTGAACTGCGGCCCTTGGAGAGCTTTAATAGCAGCTTGGCTATCTGTCAGGATGAATATTTCCTTCTGCATACACTGAAGTTCTTTGAGAGATGCCYCACACTGATGGATTGCATGTATCTCAGCTTGAGATACCTTTACAAAACCGCCTAGTGGGTAACTATACTCTCTCTTGCTATGATTGTGCAGAATCAGCTCCCATGCACCTGCTGACCCCTTTATAAAGGATCCGTCTGTAAAGCAGTAGAAATAATTTGGATACAGGTCCACCATAGAGAAATCACTCCAGGCTGACCTATCTTCAATCTCTGTCTTAAAACTTGGTTCAAAATTGTGTTTTTTGACCATTCTATCTCCAGGGCCAGCAGTTACTGGAACAGCAGTAACTGCCCASTCCCAGATTCTGGTATGCTGTGAGTCAGGTAGGCTTTTCCACCTGRCAGACTGATGTAACCTCACCGCGCTGGATGCAGCCTCCCTTAGGYTGTGTAGATCCAGTGGAGTCAGGTCCAGTAGGACTTCAAGGGCTGCTGTGGGTGTAGTTCTAATTGCACCTGTGATGCTCAGGCAGGCCACACGTTGKACATGGGTGATTATCACTCTTGCCACCCCAACCTGAACCCGAACCCACCACACTAAAGCTGCATAGCATAGCATGGGGTGGACTATAGCCGTATAGATCCATCTGATAACCTTTGGGGTAGCACCCCAACGACTACCGGCAATTATACGACACTGATGTAGGCACATTACTGCCTTCTTACACTTTTCATTTATGTGTCTTTTCCAGTTAAGCTTCCTGTCCAGATAGACACACAAGAACTTAACTGATTCTGACAAGGAGAGTATTACCCCCTCCAATTTTGGAGCTGAGTACCCCTTCCTTGACTTCTTTTGAGTAAAAAGAACCAATTCTGTCTTGTTTGGATTGACAGATAGTTCCTGCTCCTGGCACCATCTGGATACAATGTTTAGTCCCCTCTGCATTAGGTCACGTACAGTACCCAGACAGAAGCCTTCTATAAGTATGACCAAGTCATCTGCATATCCTTGTGTGTGAAGTCTAGYTCTATTCAACTCACTTAGTAGGCTGTCAACAACCAGGAGCCAACACAGGGGCGAGATTACTCCTCCCTGTGGACAGCCCCTTCTGAGGTTAACAGTTATCGAGCAGTCCCCCAGAGTTGAAGATGCTTTCCTTGTCTGAAGCATGAAAACGAGCCCCTTTGTGGTTGTTTCGTCCACACCTTTGCTGACAAGTGCTCTCTCAATAGCTTCTACAGGAACATRGTCAAATGCCCCCTGTATGTCCAAAAAGCAGCCTAGTGCATATTGTCCACATGCCAGGCTGCGTTCTATTCTCAAAACAACATCATGTAAGGCTGTTTCTGTAGAAAGACCTGCCTGGCATGCATGTTGTTTAGGACTTAAAGGTGATAGCATTAAACTGCCATCTCTTATGTGTCTATCTATCAACCTCTCCATTCCCTTCAGCAAGAAAGATGTTAAGCTGATGGGGCGGAAAGATTTTTCTTCTCTATATGTTGCTTTGCCAGGTTTGGGCAGAAAGACAATTTTTTTTCAGATGGGTTAAGGCTGGAGCAGACTTTATACTGCAACACTATCATTAGTTTGTGTGTACCGTCTTTGATCTATCCTGACCCATGTCACCTCTGCATGGCTGCAGCTCAGCATCTGTCCAGTGACTAAAAAGCCCCAAACATCCATCCAAAACAAGCCCAGCAGGGACTGTTGAATATCCATCACACTGCAAATCAGTCAGTATTCAGCAAATACTTTTATTTTCATACTGTGTTTATTGCTGCCCTTGTTGCCTTTTAACACTGTGATGTTCTGGAGAAGATTAATCAATTCTATTACGGCACTGGAGAGCTAATAATCTATTAACAACTCCTGACATGCTGGTTCAGCTTACTGTCAGGGCCATGTGACAGTGACTGTGTCGATTGAGCCTTTGTGTGGGTAAAAGATAAAACAGAGCGCTTTGATCACCAAACTTTTGGACACCCACAGCTGAGAGAAAAAATAAAGGAATTCAGAGAGGCTTGAACAAAGTAAAAATGTTGATTGCTTGCACTCACAGCCAAAGGTTGTCCTTATAAAAGCTTGCCCTTTACTGAGCAGCCTGCCCCTTTCTCTGCTGCGAGCATGCTCATATGCTTTTAACGATGCTCTCCACCATCTCTGCGCGCAGCCTTCGCCCCAGGAAGACACTATTCCATTACCCCCCTCCCTCCCTCTGAGAAAAGCACAAACAGTTTTGATGAAGCGTGTGCCGCATGTAGAGATTTGCTGGGGGGAGTTCCTTGCTCAGTGAGGCCTTCGGTGCTAGATAGGGTCATTCAGGTAGACTTCTGGGTGTTTAGTTTGTTGAGTGTGAATGCACCAGAGGCGTAAAATAATAGCAAACTGAATTAGAAACAAAATTCTGGCTGTTTGATGACCTCAGTGTCAGGATGCGCTGCAAGAGACAAGGAAAGAGGTGAAAGAGGGACAGGGAGAGAATGATGGAGATGGATCGAGGGTATGTTTGGACACACACTGTGTTGCTGTTGTGGGTTCATGTTTCGTGACCCTAAATATTTGGTGACTATATCAAATACAAAGGTGGGGGTGTATATATGGTTGTCTTTACATTAAAAAGCATGAGTTAAATGCTGTTACTTTTTCTCAAAAACTAAAAATGTATCTTTTTATTTCTTATGAGTCTACACACCATTGTCTACAATGACATGTTTAATTAGTTTCAAGGGAATCTAGTTTGAAAAGTTTGTGTGTTTTGTTAGCTTGCATTATTTGTCTTAAAGTCTTAGAACTGAAAAACAGCCCAGTGTTGATTATCCCCTTTTTTAAATTATTCCTCATTATTTAAATATTAGTTCAAACTTCATATGTGCTTTCATATACTGTAAAAATGAGTTTTGGTGAATCAAGCTTCAATAATATGTATATTCTTATTCATCATTATAATTAGATACCGCATAGCATTAACATAATGACGCCCACATGCACAAATGCACCAGAACTCAGAAGTCTTTATTCCTAAAAAATGCTACTTGGTGCATCCTAAAATTCTAGTGGTTTGGATGGGGGTGATCTGGTTCTTTCAAAGTAAAGTTGTGGATTTTTT
>NW_013952524.1:1291799-1297831 GCF_001266775.1 Austrofundulus limnaeus | reverse complement strand
ATCTTAAAACCATTGGCTGTTGCAGTGTAGGTCAGGCTCATCTACAGTCCTGCCAAATTTCATGTTGATCGGTGCAGCCGTTTTTGTGCCACGGTTGAGCAAAAACCACTGAAAAAAAAAAAACTTATGAAAACAATATGAATACCGCTTACGCTTCATGTGCGGGGGTCATAATAATCCTAATCTCAATTCTTAATTGATAAAGCTCGTCAAATAAAAACTCTGCATTATAAAACGTTGATAGGTCAACAATAGTTTGAAGCATGCACAAACATATTTGCCAAGGTTGTTAGGGTTTATTCATTAACCTGGGTCTGGGCTTGGGTCTAAAAGCAATCTAACATGATTTTTTTTTGTCTGTGGGAGGAAACCGTGGTACACGTAGGAAACCTACACAAGTATAAGAAGAACATAGACACTCTAAACAGAAAAATACTAGGTCCAAACCGAGAATTGGCCCAAGAACATGCTTGCTGTGAGGCATCTGTTCTAACCACTGAGCTTTTGTGCTACCAATGACTTTTTATCATGGTGTCACTGTATCACGGTCCAAGACAGTGTATCCATGATGTTGGACCTACGTGTCCTGGCACAGTTTGGTTGTCATGAATTTCAGTTAGGATGGGTAGGGCAGCCCTCATGCCAAGCCTATATGTCTTTACATAATCATGAAAATAACTTAGAACAGATTTGATATCTGTGGCGATAAATCCAAGACAGTATGGCATAAACTTCTAACAAGTAGCTGCCTCTTGACACAATCTGAGAGCCTGCTAGGATGTGAACAGAGTGAGCAGTGAGGGTGCAGCAGAGCTTCTCAGGACATGGATAATAGAAGAAAAAACTATTTGGTGAGTTGCTAAGAACAGAGCAGTGCCATGATTGAGGTGTTCTAAAGTTGCTACAATCCAGCCAGCCATCCTCTAATAGGCTGCGGATATCAAACATAGTCAAAAGTTTGAGCTAACAGAAATATTGTGACAAACTTGTACAGAAAGTTTCCAAGAGAACTGTGGCTGCTGTTGTGTGAACTACATACTGTGGAATCTTTTTTGAAGCAATGCCTTTGTATTTAAAAAAAAAGCCAGGATAATTCAAAAAATCCTTTAAATGTGAGTCACACAACCCTGGTCCACAAACCTGGTCCACAACCCTGGAACCTAACGCTGTCTGTAAACTTTCTGTGTTTTGCTCATTTATAATTTTGTCGTAAGAGGAGATGAACTCACCCATTATGAATGTGCAAAGTCAAATTGCGTTTTTTATGGGGTTTTTTTAATTGCAGCACTGAACTTTTTTATTATTTTTTTACACAGCAAGGACATTTGCTGTGGGAAGCACTTGAACTCTCTAACAGCTATAGTATAAATTCAAACGATAACAAAATGAACAAGGCTTTTTTTTCTTTTTCTTGAAGTAGCCTTCTTTTTAAAACTCCAGCCTGTGTTTTCACACAGAGGTCTTGTGAGACCGCTCTGAGACCACTCTTCAATAAACCATGTTCTTGATGTTTTCTTTCTCATTCTCATGCTCTCTCCAGTTCTCTTCTCCGCTGTTTGGTTAATACGGGCTACAATTTTGCCGGCACACTCTCAGTTCCATGCACAACAAAGAAACAGCAAATCCCCAAACAGCTATGAGCAAAGTGCTCGGTCCTCCTGACCCTCTACACATGGCCAGCTGAGCATCCCGCATTGTCTGCCCACTCTGTACAGCATATGGAAGCGATGTGTTGCCAATGGCGCAAATGGTGTTTTAAACCCATCTGAGCCCAACTGTCACGGGGTGGCACCTGGGGCATAAGTCTTCTCAAACTAAACTCCACAATCAAGCGATGGGTGCTTTAAAAAGAACTGTAGCCATACAACAATTTGTGCAAGCATGATGAATATTTCACATTATCCAATTTACAAAACAAGTTTTGAAGACATGTATGAAAAAAAGAAAAAAATACCCCAGATTATATGCATTTACATGTTGGTAAGTCGCATAAAGGCACCAAATTAGATTTTTTTTTCCATTTATTGCACTTTTTCCTCGCAAGAAAATAAATGAGCAACAATCATTTTCTCTAATGCTTCTTCTCTTTCTGCCACAGGGAAGACATTAGTGTCACTCTCATCAATACAGGCATGCCATCAAAGACATCAATAACAAGGGACATCTTGATATTCTTCATTATGATCATTCTTTAAAGCCACGTCAAGGGCATGATTTAAGAACTGGCACACTTTTCCCCCCCTGTCTGCCATTATTTATTTGTGAAGTTTCATTAGCATACAAAGGTGTTTCAGGGAGTTTTTTTACTTGCCAGCTGATCCTGTTAACCCCATTTGTGTTTGGTTCTTGCTGCCGGAGCTAAAGAWGATAGTTGGGTGGTATGATTTGAGAGGCTCTGTCACACAAATCCTTCCCTATACTAATATTACCCAGCAGCATGCGCTTCCACTGCAGGGTTGCTCAGATGGCCTCGGAATTCTATAAGCATGAGGTTTGAAGACAAACAGCATCTGGCACAGAGAGGGGAAAAAAATGAAGTTGAGCAAAGGTAAAAAGTCATTCAGGCATCTGTGCTTACTCAGCTGAGTTTGTGTGTATATGAAGAGAAAGAGAGATGCAGCAAGAATATAAAGTCTGCTTAGATGGGCAGTTTTATTTTCGGGAAATCATTCCATGCCTTTCATAACAGGACTGAGAAGGCATCTCCTTTTATTCCATCTGGGGAAATGCCGCGTTTCTACCCRACTTCTTTGCCTTGCTTGTCATGCATTCAGGGCTGGGGTTTAAAGTTGCTGCCAGCCTTGGCCTGGAAAACGCACCTCTGTGAAGGGCTGCTGCCTTCAGCAGCATGCTTGTTGTCTGCCCTCACCCTTCCGAGCATCTCCACCATCTTCAAGCCCTTCCAGCTCTCTGTTGCTTGAATGGGAAACATCTGAAATGTTAAGAGAAAAAGGAGCAGACATCCAGTCAACAAGTTATTCATGTTCCCTTGGRGTTGACTCCATGCGCGATGAGGAATGTTTTTTAATCTGTTCAACCAGCAATGGTACATCACAAGGATTACACTACTGGAATTACAAAGGGRAAGAATCTATCAACGTCTGACTCCAAGTTCTCTTAAAAGAAAAAATGAAATCCACCTTTAGTCATTCTTTCCACATTTAMATATTACTTTTGTTCAGTATCAGGCCTGAAGCAGCTTATGGCAATTTTTTTAAAGACCACAAGGTAACTTTTCTTTGGTAGACATCACACATTACTTACTTGGTATTTTTTCGAGATAAAATAGTGTTTCTGTAATTTACCTGTGCTGCATCAAGTATGATAACTTCAAATGTCAGCTTGCAGTTTGTGCCCTGATGGTGGAGTGAGATGTGTTTGTTGTTGTAAGTGTGTAAAACAATGCATTGTAGACTCTGGCAGATCTAGAGAGGATAAAACTGCATCCATTAAAATGTGTTACCTAGCTCTAGGGGGAGAAAGAAGGTATATGAGGTGGATGATGGCATTGTGATRTGACACATAACATGTAGTGGGAATACATCTAATTATCAAACAAATCATCAAGGAGGCTTTAGACTGCTTCACAAAGCTGTGGCAAATGCATTTGGAGAACAGAGGTCACAAAAAAACAGGATTTTTTTTGCAAGCAATATCAGTGTTGAATGTTTACGTCGATGTTGAACATTCACACAGRGCTCTCACCCAAACACAGAGAGCGCACACACTTACACAAAAGATTCCCCATGGCACACACAGCTGTTTGCTCTAATAACTTGCATTAGACTGAGCAAATCCCTGGAGGGTGGTGTAACACTTCCATTTCCCTATAGGTCACAGCACCCCGATCCGCTGCGCTGATGAACCCCGCATTCAACCGCCYTGTAATCTAGGCCACTGCGTGTTTGTGGTAAATCCTGTCGTCTTTGGGTAAATTTCTTTAAAAATCTGTAAAGTTCTGCTTTTGTTGGCTTATAGGACATGAGGTGAGTTTGCAGTAGTGCAGTTTGGAATGTGCATCTGTGTGTGTTCTTGAACTCAAATGTGACAGGCCAGTGTGTCTGTGGATTAGAGGGGCTTTGTTTGGGTGGTTGCATAATTAGGACAACTGTGCTGACAGTGCTGCAAAATGGCCTGCTTTTTCTCCCCCATTGTGCATATTTTTTTGATCTGACCTAATCATTCCCCTTAAAAGGACAGCTATTTTTTTCATAACTCTTTAATAAGATGCTTTCTCCTAAACCATGTAAAAAGTAATGTAAACAAAGTACATGTTTGATTTGCGTTCAGACATAGATTTGAAATATCTGTATGTGTGGTTTGATTTCCCCGGAGCTTCTCCTTTTTTCTCACTTTTTATTTTCACCATTTGACTTTCTGGCGAGAGAAAAAAGATCATGTCTGTTCCACAGAGAACAGAAGTCATRCTTGCTTTAAACTGCAACAACTTGCTTAATTGAGCAAAGCAGCTTAGTGCCAGCTTCTTACCAGGACCGGTCAGGGACAGCTCAATTGAACTGTGAGTGAAGACCCATGTGGGTGTGAATATGTGTTGGACACATTGGGAGTTTGTGTGATGTGTGTGTGTGTGGGGGGGGGGGGGGTGCACCTGTGGGTGATAGGCTTTAGGACTTGGAATCCTGTCCGTGCCGGAATGCACCGTGACGAGGTCATGTTGGCCTGCTTTGTGCTCCAGGTAATAGCTGACATTTCTTCATTCATGCACCTAATTGCTGATTTACACAGCTTCTAATGGCATGTGAAGTCAGATTCAGACAATTTTATGGGCAAGGGAATCTAGCCAGAGGTGTCCAAATGCTTCAGTTTCTCTCTTAGTCCCGGTCTCTCTCTCTCCCCTTTTCCTGTCTGTTCCACTCTTCTGTGGCTGCATGACATCTTCTCTGCATCCTTTATTTATGCACTCTTTCATCAAGACGGCATTCTCCTGGCAAAGCGCCTAGTCAAATTGTCACTTAAGATCAGAGATGAGTTTATCTTTCTCTCACTCACTCATCTGACTTTTCTTTGCCGTCTTGCCGGGCTTTCCAATCGCTTCATGGGATGACTCGCGCCGTGCCTGCATGCAGAGGCTAACAAATGGTTTAGAGATCAGTTGACTGGAAAGAATGGAAAGTAGGCTAGCGGGAAGCGAGTCGATGCCTCGGCTTAAACTGACAGTGAGCAGAATTCCACTGTACGCCATAAATTACTGCATCTTCACCCCACATTCTGTGAATATCTGATATAAGAGGGGTTGTGTTTATCATTAGGGAAACAAAGCAAAACCAAGTGATGAGAAAATTTGTTTGAATGAGGATCATAATAAAGTTATAATATTAGTGCCTGCTACCATATTCTTATGCACTTATGAACTCAGAAAACAAAAAGAGCCAAAGCATTTATTTCAGCATAAGGCCCGAGTCATTTCCTGGAAATGAATACACACTCGGGTGTGATGTATGGGACTCTTTCTTGCATGTAACGGCAATCTAAGTGTCCTTTATGATTTCATTCCGAATCCTTCGTCCTTGCGTGGTGCAACTAAACACATTAAGGCAGAATGACGGATGGCTCCTCTGAGTGTAAGGAAAACTGGTGGAGGATACAATATGTATTCTCCACCCACAGGGTTCGGGGGATGGGATGATGCTTATTAATTTTATTGAAAGGAATCGTCTCCGCTGCGTATCATTCAGATCCACTGCAGTAGTAGTGTGCACGAACATGCATGTGGTTGCTCAAGTGTCCCACTGTGGTCTGCCTGTGTATGACTAAATGAAGCTGACTTTAATGGCCGCCTTAATGAAATGCCCAGGCTCTAATTAAGCTCTCTCCACAACGAAGGGGGACAAGCTAGACTCAGTCTCCCTCCAAGTTCCCTGAAGGCTTTTCTTCCTCCAGGACACGTTGTCTGGGAACTATGTTATTCAAGCCTTGAAGTGTGCGCCATTCAGTGAAGAAATTAACAGCAAGCTACTGACTGGCTTCAGAACCTCACCTGATCGGGTAGTAATTTCGGCCTATGTTACTGT
>NW_013952524.1:1284134-1291487 GCF_001266775.1 Austrofundulus limnaeus | reverse complement strand
ACAGAATATTGACAAAGTTTTGTGCACATTTGCAATGGAAACACAGCTAATGGCTGATTTTCAGACTTTTGAAGAGATTTTTCTTCTTTACTTTGATGGAGTCATCCTTATGTGAGTATCAGCTGATTGCCGATCTCCTGAAATTAACTGCACTATTTTTTTACATTAGCTAAAGTTCTCTTAGTTAAACATAGACATGTGATATCTACAGAAATGTCATAATCTTGGCTTAAAACTTTTTAAAACCATTTATGTTCAGCAGACACAGTTAAAGGAAAAAGCAGTTGAAGAAAACCCCTCAGGGCTTAAGTGCATCTGATAGAAACTTGTTTTGGGTGTGGTCTCTTTATATGCAAATGAGAGAATTCACACCCCGCCCCCTCTAGGTCTCACTCCCAGTGATCTTTGTCCAACCCACCCTGTTCTGCCATTTTGCAGTTTGATATATGATAATTGTATTGCACAGAAACGTTTTTATTTAAAAACTGATTTAAAAATGTTAACAAAGGAAGACTTGTCCGTCCTTTCTTACATGTTGGAGCCAGAGTCTGACCCAGAATGAGAGGTGAATGAAGATGACAAACATGAAAAACTGCAGATTTGCAAAATTGGTTAGACAGAAATTTATTAACTTGTTTAGAAGTTTTGCAGCAAAGTCTGTGACGTAGATAAAATTTGTACAGAAAACTGCCAAATTAGTCTAAAAAATATGTCRCAAACACAATATATAGATATCTACTTAGCACCTAGGCAGACTAACTTAAACTTTCCGGTACTCCTAGAGACTCCAAGTACACAACAATYTGTATTAAGGGTTAACAATAGGGAATTTCACACGATGTGGTCCCTCTTGATATTAGATTTACACTTCTAAAAAAGGGATGAGTAAAAAGAAATGGAGACAGAAGTTCACATGCTCATGGCACATTAATTACATCAGCAGTCAGACCTCATTTTCCTCAAGATTTCTTTCACTGCTTGACATACTGTATGTCAAGTCATTTTTTGGTAATGAGAGTACTAYATCGATTCAAGCTTATAATGAAAGATTGTTATTTTCACAACAAAAACATTTTGACTCCAARAGCAAAAAAACTACACAGTGTGAACTTGACTTTGTATGTATCCACAGAAACAAAACGCCGAGAATCCACCTTGTTAGGCTCATAATTTCTCCTGTGCTTGTTTGTGACTCATGCTTTCAACTCTGATAAAGGAATGACTTTCAAAAAACACAACATCATGAATATGGGAGGCCTGCTGAGTGAGCTGACCTTCTGAATGTTCTCCAGCAATGTGACACAGCGTGGTGACAGACAAAGTGACTTTTTGAGATATTAAAGGTGCTGGACATGCACAGACCAGGCGATGATTGATGGTACCTCAGACACGGCTAAGTCATCTTTCCTTATCTTTCTCAGAGACATACYGAAACACAATTATTCTTCTTCCTTTTTTTCATACTGGGTGGTTATGTGGGCAAGAATACCTTAATGACTGCTTTTAGACAAATCACAACATAAAATAGTGAACTAAACATCCACAGCATTTTCGTTTTCTTGTCTAATTGGCAGCTATGACCTTCAGCTGTGTTGAACTGCGAAGCAAACATTTGATAAAATCGTACCACATATCTGGTGCCATTGGTGCCATTTCTGCTCCTCCCCCCTCTATTTCATTTGGCTCACTTTAATCATGTTTCTCCTGCTTGCTGTCATAAGTAAATAATGAGTAGACTCAAGATGTCTTTGATTTGTAAGGTCCTAGCAGCCAGGTCACAGCTCAATTGGCACAAACAAGAAAAAAAATATAACATCCTGCTTACTGAGGCCTCATTAGGAGGCTTGCACTGTTAAAGCCAGGGTCACAGGATGATATGGAGTCTTTTTTTTTTTTTTTTTTAGTATTGAAAACCCCTTGATCCCTGGAGATCATAAAACATACGCTCTGCTGCAATGGCAAGAGCGAAGGAGAACAATTTCTCCTAATGACAAATTATCTCTTTGGGTGAGGAGAAAAAGCAAAAACAAACAGACAGATAGATAAGTGGAAAGGAGGGCAAGGACATAAAATAAACCTATATGACTCCAAAGGCTGCAGATGAAATGTTGCATCATGTCTGAATCYGTTTTGATGCATGCTGCCCACAGATGAAGCAGCTGGCAGACATGCTGTGTGTATAGAAGTCTCTTTAATCACAGCTTCTAGAGGAATATCAACTCTAATCCTGGACTGCCTCTGATATGGATAAAAAAAATGCAAGTAATTCATTTTGTTCCTGGGCGTGAATCGTGAGAACAGAAATCAAACTGCTGTTAGCGATGGATCAGTGGTTAGAGTGGTCGTTTTCTCACCGTAAGGTCAGCCCCTTTCATGTGTAGAAACGTTCTTGACCAAGACAGTGAAAGCTTATGACATACATAACCCATTATTCTGACCTGTAGAAACCAAGAGCAGACTATATTATATATTTGAAATAAGTGTTGTATGAAAATGTATCCATAAACATGTCAATAAGAAAAAAAAAAAAACTAAAGAACTTGAATTACTTAGGTGTAGCCGTGCGTTCATTTGAGATTCTCTCGGTTTGATGACCTCAAGCAGAAATACAAAAAATTGATGGTAATAAAACAAAAAAGTAAATAAAGAAATAAAGCAAGTGATTTAATTGCTTTTATTTAAAGACTAWCACTATTTAATATCAAAACATTATGTTACATTGATAATATAGCCATAGTACAAACAATGAAATATTTATAGTAATTTTCATTTTAAACCACATACTATACATATATGTAGGGAGAGTGAGATAACACAAGTGKATTTGTTGACAGTCACTCTGTATAAAATTAGCATCAAATAGGCCATGATACTTATTTTAAATGTCAACTATTAATAGCTTAAAGATCAAGGTTGAAATTCTTGTTTATTTACAAGTGTTGAGAATATAAAACGGGGCTAACTAAAGAAGCAGAGATGGCCTTGTAAAAGTTTAAATGTTTTTTTTCTTGATATTTTAAACAACCTTGTCATAAATAATGCAGTTCAGCTTCACAGGGGAATGATTGACACAAATAATTTACACAAATAATGAAAATAATCAGCCAATCAAATAGCAACAACTCAGTGCATTTAGGCATCTAGACTTCTTGAAGACGTTTAGCAGAACTCCTCTTTGCTAAACAATGCAGACAGCTGACTCAGGTTGCAGTGACTGGTAGTGGAAGTAGAAGACTACTCCATGCTCTGTACAAAAATCTCATTAAAAATAACAGAAACTGGTGGGATGATGTGACAAATCAATAACAAAAAACAGTGATTTTGAACTTGCATTCTTTTTAAACTGTGTTGTGTTTAAAATCAGACCCAGGCCGATGCCTAGCCCTTGTCAGTAAATCACTAGATTTGATCATTGATCAAAGTATTACCTTAATTTGAATCATTTACTGACAARGTGGCATGTTTTAAACTGTCTGAAATCCCAGTGTTAATTTGGTTTACATGAGAACTCAAATCATTTCCACTTCTCATGGTTACGTAACGAATAGTGTAAGAAAGAAAAATGCGCTAATACTTTCACACATACTCCATCTGATTTTGTGCATGTCCATGAGCACACGAAGCATAAGCTAACAGGATTAATACTGATCAATGGATACATCTGCAGGAAGACCTGATTYTGATAGCTTTTCGTGCATCATTAGGCACATCATTTCAGCAGCTGTGGATGATATCCTGCTGTGCTGACCCAAAAGGGATCTGCACTTATAAACATTGTTTTGCATTCCCCTTCATAAGCTCCTCACAGTAAGTTACGCTAAAAAGCTGTGGAAAAACAAAAGATGGATTTCCAATCACATTGTCCAGATTTATTTATTTGTTTTTTTTTTCTAATAACTATAGATCATTTTTACCCTCTGCTGAAAGGCAAAAGAAGTGGCAACATTTGTAACTAGTGAAAACCTTTGCATGTTATAGATGGTTCTYAATGACAACATCCTCCAGGACTTTTTTATCCTCCGCACCCTGTTCGTGGGCTAGCATTTAGCTTGTGGCGACAAAACCAGAATGGGAGAACCACAAAAGCAAGGGAGAAAAAAATGCAAAAAGGCCACTGACGCATGACGCAGACGAGCATGACCAGGGTCATAATACGTTGTATTTAAAATGTGCCTTTCAGGACACCCATGGATCCACTGGATAATAAATCTAAATCGAGGCATTTAGCTTTATTGAAAGCAGCGATCCTTACGAGCTGCTGAAGTCTGCAGAGCCGACACGGAGGCTGTGTTGACATGACTCTMAGTGACTTTCTCTGATATTATTAATAACTGTATCTTACGTACTCCAAATGAGTACATACTGCACAATACTGAGATTTTTGTGATTATAATCTGATACTTTCAGTGTATCCGTGCACATTTACAAGGGTAGATTGCATAATATTCAAAACACTTTTCTGTTCATAGTGCGCAACCTTTTTCTTTATTTTTTAAGTTAATTAATGTACTATGTGGTCACTAACCATGGTAGGAGTAATCTGAACGCAATCTGGAATCCTGCGGAGGGTGAAATCTTTGTGGTTGATTATAAACAGCCACAAAATCACATCGCTTTCCTGACAGTTCTCCTTGGTGTTTTTACGCCGTCAATGTTTTTTTAAGAGCATTTCTCGGCCACACCACAGTTTTGTAACCAACTCGAACGCAAACTTGCTCCATGACTGTTAAAACAACTTATAGTAGAAACATGCTACATAAACCATCTGGACTGTATACATTTCTGTGCTGTAGACTGACCGCTCTTCTGCATTTGCATTTGGCGATTTGATCACGTGATCTGCAGGTCGCTACGTCATTTGAGAACCATCTAATGAAGACATCAATATGGGAGATATTCATTTTTTGTGGGGTAGGGTATTATGTATTTTTCAGGCACATAGTTGAATTCTAAACCACAACCAAGTAACTACTGGATGTTACCTTCAGTTGTTGTGAAAATGGTGTTTAAAGAAAAATAAAGTAAAATAAAATTGACTTTGCATCATAGCTATCTAAACACCCTGACATAGGCCTGCCTCTTTAAGAACCACCTACCATTTCTGACACTCCCACTTCAGCCTGTCTTCAAAACAATGCTTCAGGGGAGGTGTTCTGAGCTTTCTGTCAATAAGCGGAGCTTTGTAACAGCAAGTGTTTAGGCAGCGCCACATGGCTACCAGCTGAGATTCAAGAATTTCTCAAATGTGACTAAATCTCAATCATTTTCACAGATTTTGCTAGCTGAGAGTCATTTGGAACACACACTATGYACAGTAAGAGCATTACTTAAAACTACACCCTACCTATTGGGGACAAGTCAATCTTTTACCAAAATTGTCAAGGAATATATTTTTCATTTTCCTCAGAAAACAATCATTAGATACATCTGATWGACAGTTTTAAATCAATCCAAATAATGATGACCTTTTATTTGTGTTTTACACAATGRCCCAACTTCATTGGAATTAGGGTTGTAAAACTTCGGCACAAATGGTAACAAGCATTATGCAAATATTCAAAAAAGTTTTTACGATCCTTTTTATTCACACTATACACACAGTTTTAAATATAACACCTTTTTATGCTTGTAGTGACCTCATCACGGACCATTTTGGCTCATGTCACTTTTCTATCACTACTTTGCTGGAGATGGCGTGATATCACCAACAATTATTCACAGAAAGAAGCACATGAAAATTAATGGGGAGGCATTATGCATTCATCTCTACCCTGGAAATGTATTTAAATATATCTTTAACACAAGGTAACATCAGCGCACGGGGGTTGGGACCTGCGGCTCATAAGTCATACGCAGCACTATTTCAGCCAAGGTTAAATGTGGGTATAAAAGAACAAAGTGGTAATAATTGTGTCACTACAAAGGATATATGTTAATGCATTTGGCTCATTTCCGTCAGAATTCCCACCAATATGCAGGACCTGAAATATTCCTATCAGGCACACAGGCTTTGGTTTACCCGCCCCTCTTGTTATTTAGCAGGGCTTTGACAGAAGCAATTTGCAATAAACAGAAATGGTTCAGGACAACTTTATTGTTTGGAGTGAGCAGTCATTAATCTCTTGCAAGGGAAATTATGTTTTGTATTGTGCAATGTAAATGCTGCTAGATTATGGAAGGCACTGTATGCTGCATATGTTCTTGGGTCGACCCAATGGCACAAATAGTTCTTGACTTGGCTTRAATACAGTAACAACATTCTGTGCCCAATCTTAACACAGACATAGCTGTCTTTTAGTCTTCTTTGCGGAATAGCATCAAAAATAAAGTTGTGAAAAGGTGATTTCGCATGGTGAGATGAAACAAAATAAATGGACACACWGGGCATCAAACAGAGGCTTACAAAAGAACATTCATGTTGTGACATATTAATTACTCCTCTGCACTTTGCAGCAACARAGAGCTGTCATACCTGTAAGGGGTGAAAACTGTCCAGGAATCGAAGCTCCAGTCTTCTTCATTCACAGCTGAATGGTAGCTTTGACATCAACAAACAAACTCATTTTTGCACAAGCTTGCAAAAGCATAACAGAGTGAGATGTGTATCATCCCAAAGGGCATCACCTCACATAACCAGTCCAACTCTTTTCATCTGATTGCAACACACTGACTAACCAAGATCTGTTTGGAGCTTTTTCARGCTGGAGGTCATTTAGTGCTCATTGCAAACTTCCTGCATATAACTGCAGATAATATTTGTCTAGCAATTCACATAATTATTTCATTTGGGAAAATAAAAATAAATAAAAATGTATGTACAGAAATTAGTGTTTTGTAATTATTTGTTGTAACAATGATTTTTCGCAATAAATSTTATTCCAGACACCTGGTTGGCAGCACAAAGGGATACCAGAAGCTCAAAACAAGCTTGAATAGCAAAATTAACTGTTTCATACATGTCAACCCTTTATGTCATTACTTGTATCTTGACCCTCACAATCTGTTATGTTTGCAACAAATATGTATTACATATATGTGATACAATGGGTAACATGGGGTGAACATGGGGTTAAAGATAACAGTGTCTGCAGTGCACAGGAGCAGGGAAAGGAGGACGGGGAGGAGTGGCAAACTTATTTCTAGCAGCAGAGTGGGCTGGGAGTTTCTTATATATTTGTGTGAATGCCATTAGGCATTCACACTATTGTTTTTGTTTTTCTCTTTATTATTGTGTGAATGCCATTAGGCATTCACACTATTGTTTTTGTTTTTCTCTTTATTATTGTGTGAATGCCATTAGGCATTCACACTATTGTTTTTGTTTTTCTCTTTATTATTGTGTGAATGCCATTA
>NW_013952524.1:1272284-1279261 GCF_001266775.1 Austrofundulus limnaeus | reverse complement strand
TCTCTATACAGTATGTCTGTATACCTACAAAGAAAACGATGCAATTTAACTACAATCCATACAACTTGACATGTATAATGTTTGGCAGATTTTTTTTATGTGCACAACCTACATACTCATCCCACAAATCGCATGTTCCTTTACAAATGAGGCACCATTTAACCTATAAATTAACAGGCTTTTAAATGGTATACAAGAAGCAAAGAAGCATTGTTACAAAAAAGAAAGAATCTACCAAACACAAATTCCTTTTAATGCTAAGATATAGGTTGTTCCTAGAAATAGTAGATATTAAATTACTGGCTTGCTGTCATTTTGAAGCCATAGTCTGAGCTTGTAGATCACATTTCAAATTATTGCATAAGTACAAGCTTTTAAAATGTGCAAGTAAGGCATGCCTACATAGATGCTACAGGGGAACAGGAGCGAAGACATACTGTGAGAACTGGCTCACTAAAGGTCACCCTGTCAGTGCAGGCCGGCCATTCTAATCTCACCTGACCTGACCTTTAATAGTGTAACATTATCTCCATTAGTGCCCACAAAAAGTGGCACTCCAGTTCTCTACTCGGGCATGTCCATATTTATGAGTGCATGACTGTGTGTTCATCCGATAGTGTTCAGTGGATGGTGTGTGTTTGTGTGAGAGCCTGGCAGAAATTTCCAGCTTGCAGCTGGCATCCTGCCTAGCAGTGGGACAAAAGCTCTGACAACCTAGGCAATAGCAGCCAAGGATAATAACCAAGGGTAACTGCATGAGTGCTGGAGTCACAGAGTCAGCTCAGTGACCAGGCAAAGAGTAAATAAATAATAAAATAAAAACTGCATGTGCAGAAGAGAGCCTGTGAGTGCCAGTGAAAGCAGCAGAGGACCGTGACTGTTTTTGACAGTTTTTTTGTTAAGAGAGCTTATAATTGGTTTAAAACTCATATCATCACCACTTAAGAGGAGTTTAAGAAAGGCCCCCGCAACCCCAAAGCCCTGCACACTTAGTAGAGAAGAGTTGAGGACCTTTCCTGGACCGTGAACAGGTCTAAATGGAAGATTGTTTGATATAATGAGGTGTAGCTCTCTCTGGAGAGAGCTCTATGGTGGATGGCACAGTTTTTATGACTGCTTTTAAAGCCTGGCATTTGGGCTGAAATGCTCCATATTCCGATTGAGCTCTCATTAAAGCAAAGGCAGCATATGATGTCTCCCCTCTCTTAAAGAAAAGAAGAAAAAAAAAACACAGTGGTCCTGCAGTTTTTTTCACTTTCTTTCTTCACCTGCTTTTCTCCCTCTGTCTTCTCCCAGCAGAGCTAAAGGTGAGTAATGGGGAATGGCAGTAACCTTCCTTTTTTTGTTAATGAAACTGAGAGTGTTTAGGAAACTACTCAGTCACTCACTTCATTGTTGCATGTTGACCCTCTGGGATTTAGCTCGTAAACTCTTCACATTAAAATAAAAATAAACAAAACAACAGAAATATATATTGCCAGCACATTTAAATATCATTTAACCTGTTAACACTTCCTGGAGTGAACATTGCAATAAGTTTTTATTTTTTTTCCACCTATTTAAAAACGTCTCCCAGCTGAGGTGAAAGCATGAAGGAAAGATATATATCTTGTAGATTTCTTTTACAAAAAAATGATTTAACTCCATCTCCTAAAGTGCTCAACCTGCACTGAAAATGAAAACTGGCAAGAGCAAAGCTGACATGAAAATTGGAAAAAACGGGAAAGAGAAAAAAGAGACAGCACCGATTTGGAGTTGTAGGGATGGGAGGGGCATGGGGGTTCAAAGCTTTTACCCTATTGGGAGCAGAATTATGCCCCCAGGCTTTGCTTTTGGCAGAAGAAAGTTCAAGAGGTGTGCGTAGTGGGAGAGGTAGAAAAGTAGGTTTGAAAATAAAATAATAATAATAAAAAAAAATCTTAACAGTGTAAGTAACCAGGCTGCTGAGTTGGATGTGGCGAAGTGCCCCAGGGGAGGCCAGAAGCACTCAGAGACAGTAACCTGAGATGAGACGTCCCTGAGTTTCAGCATCAAACCACCTTTGAGAGCCACTGGGGGCTATGTTTTCTGCATTTAGTCACTGATACCTAGGTAAGGGCCTAACGTTAGGTCAAGCCTTGCTTTTGCAGTTTTGCAGATTCAAATAACTTCTATTTTGGTCCAAAGAAGAAAACCGGTAGTATGCAGGCCAACAGTTTTTTTTTTTTTTTTAGAAAATATATTTGAGGGACTGAACAGAGTGCTCTTCAAGCAAAATTGGATCTCTAAAGCTCATATTCCATGGATAAAAATTAAATAAACAATTTCTAAAATTAATTAGTTGTTACTCTTCCTTGCTGTCTGTTTTTGACAGATTTCTTTATTACCACCCCTACATTTATATCACTGCATTAAGTCCCTTAAATCCTTTCACTACTTCGACTTGCACAGCTGTGCATTTTACGACATTTGTTAATGTACTGTAAATGGCATAAAATATGACAAGCACAGGTTTCTGCCAGCACTTGCTTTTATATCATTTTTTTTACCATTTTGAAATTTATTTATTTATTTGAAGGCAGATGTGATTTTATGTCCTCACCGTGGTTGTAAAGTGCTACTTTGAAATGCAAATGAGGCTTTGATTGAGAGATTTTTCCCTGAAAGGAGTGTTGTGTGCGAGGTTGGTGGCATGAGAGCAAGCATGTTTAGAGGTCCCATTTGGTGCTTGGTGATGTATTGCTAGAGAATTGTGGAGTTTCGTAGAGGACAGTGTAGGACAGACTAACTGAAGTCGTTGCACAAAGAATCAGCAGACGATAGTACTTCCGGGTATTTTAATTTTAAGCTAAGAGTTCCATTCAACATATCCTGCAGTTTGCAGTTTTTTTTCCATTCGTTTCCCACACTCTGCAAACTTTCTGGAAATAATGTTTTTTGTCCATTTAAGAGCAGATTTTAACAAATTCCTTTGGGAATACAAATGAAATTACAGGATAGAGTGTCTGCTTATTGCCTTATACGCACTTAAAGTTGAAGTGTATACTTGAAAGGTAATGGCTTTTTGCAGTCGAGTATTATGGTGGCTCCCGTGCTGAAATGGATCTCTTTACTTGCGTCTTGACAGAGTCCTCTTAGTGAAGGTGTGGCATTATGTAGCTCCTGCTCAGGTCTTTTATCTCATGTCAGTGTTATCCTGCACACCTTGATAAAGCTTCCTTTCCTCCCTTGTCTTGTAAGAACATTCCACTCTGTCTGACAGGTACCGCGGCTTCTGGGAGCCCGGGTCTCACCTCTCTCTGACCACACACACACCCAGAGCAGGGTTTTCCCATTCTCGCAAAAAGCCCCCCCCCACCACCACTACCAGATGAGGCAGTTTGGAAATACCAAAGATTGGATGCACTTGGTCTAATCCAAAGTGTTTTATTCTAACTCAGTTCTCTGCATTAATAGATGGTATAGCTAAATTAACTTGATAACCCCAAGTGAAGTTATAAACTTTCTAACTGCATAACAGATACTGCCAATAAAGTAAATGTAATATTAAGTCAGTGGTAATCTGTTTAAAAGTCAAATATGAGATGGACTTCAATCACTGGAGTTGTTCTGGAATTTTAACGAGGAAGGCATAGCAAACAAATGGGAAATGATATTATGGTCCAACACCTTACTTCTGCTTTTCAATCCTCCCACTGAAAGTGGTGCAGCATATTAGAAGAGCTTTGAGCTGGAAGAAATAAGACTTAAATACTTTAGTTTCAGAAATCATACTTGCGTTAATGCATTTATGCCACCTGTTTCGTTGCCAGTATGCATTCAAATGCAATGCAAAACTTGATCTTCACAACTTGAAGGATAAGAGAAGTTCAAATAAGGAATCGTACAACTGGAGAGGGCAGTTGTCATTCCAGGCACAATTTTGCAAATGGAACTATAAAAATAATTTAATTTCTAATCGCAGAAGGCTAAAACCGACTACTGTGACCACAGCTTGCTTGACAATAGACCAAGCAGGGATCAATATTGTAACATTTATGAGCGTTCATGGTAAAGGCACATTGCCTGTGTTGCCTGTATTGGCAACGGCTGAGCCACTGACGCTGTGATTTAACCTGGCACTTTGGTGGCAGTGAGCCGCTCCTCCAAATCAAGGCTAAGTGGTGGATTCATCAGTGCCCTGTCGAGATGAAACACTCGCCCGGCGGTGACACGGAGACGAGGCCCTGATTGGGACAAATACGTCTCCCTCTGGTGTCAGCTCTCATTCACCGGGCTGAGCACAGGCTGAAAGAAAGACAAATGTTTTGATTAGGGGTCTCTTTCAATGTCACAGCAGCCGGTGAAGAAGAATGAGATGAGGCTGTCTCCAAGGGAAGCAATAGCTGAAGACGATGAGAGGAAAATGGATGTCTCCACTGTCTGAAGGGTGTTGAATGGGGATGCTGCAGCAGAGAACTCTCTTTGAAATAGTTTCTTTTGATGAGACTGCATTCCTTTTTTACACTGGACCATTTCAATTTGAGCTTTGTGATTGGAAAAATACCAAGATGTAATTAATAAATCTTCATGGAAAACAACAATGGCATTAGGACAGTCTTTCTGTCTATCAATCMATCTTTCTATCTACCCATCTATCTATCTATCCAGACAGCCGTCACTGCATGGCTATTTGTAACATAATACGTTCTCACTAGGGCTGCACAATACATTGACAATGTATTATCATTGCAATATCACGGTGCATAATATCAGTATTTCAAAGAACTAATTGAATCATAATAAGACTGTTATATTCCAAGTTCAAAAACGTAACTGCGGAGGACTTGGTGTCCATGCTTGATGTACAGTATGTCTGATGATAGAGGCTAAGAGAGTAAACCACATGTTAGGGACATCAGTATGAAAGGAACAAAGCAATAGAATGCAAGAAATGCAATATTCTTTGTAACTAATAAATGGTATGACAATATCGGAATAGGGTATTTTTTTAGTTTTACCCTATTTTTCCTACTTCTCACAAAGAACATTTTTAAGACTACCACCCCTTAAAAGTTTTATTTTTTTCCTAAAGGATAAATTTGGCTTTTTAAAGTGCTTTTGACTTCACTCATTAAAAATATATAGTGCAGTGTGCAGTGTTTTATGCTTTTATTGCTGTTATAAATCAATCATGAAAAGAACGCAGGGGAGGTGAAAATTTATTAAGAGCAGGCTGTCCTCTCAAACTGAAAGATCATGCAAGAAGGAGAACAGTGTGAGAGACCACCAAGACACCTGTGACCACTCTGAAATACTTACAAGTTTCAGCAGGTGACATGGGACAGACTATGAATACTGTACAACTGCTGTCTGGGRTCCTCACCAGCCTAAGATTTACTGGGAAGCGGCAAAAGGAAACTTTATATTAAAGAAAAGTCATATTAAATCTTAACAATATAGACAAACTTTATTCCTTCAGTTTTATGATGAGAAATCCTGGGGTATTTATTGTTGTATGCATCCCCTTTTTTGTAATTTTTAGTCATATGTTATCTGAGTTTAGTTTGGAAAATCACTTTAAAGGGGGTAAATAAATGCAATGACTTGTTTTGTATTACATATTTGTGTTTCATTTGTATTACTTTATAGAATTTTTGTCACTTCAGTGCTGATAAATTATCTTTTAATTTGTTTGTAAAGAAGGCCAATTTAGATTGACCATAGTTGATTTACAACAGTGATAAAACAATAAAAACCCCATATTTTTTATAGGCACTGTATAAATGTAAACCATTTACCATCAAGTTTTATTTAAAAAAATGTAACATTTAAAACTTTCATAGGGAGTGAAAACCTTTCCCAAACCTGCAGAAACACAGGTACACCCAGTTCACCTCATTTTCCAAGGGCTTTGATGTATCTCTTGATTTAATCTCACTCACTGAGACAAAAAAAAGTTCAGTCTTGAAAGTCAAGGTATACTTTTATGTTGTCAGCCCTGCAAAATATGAATTATAGCTGGACAAAAGGCAGTTTAATTCACCTGTCTGTGTCTGTGGCCTACCATGTAATAGAAAAATTGGACTCTGGCTCAGTATATATGATGTGCCCCGTTGAAGTAAGACCCCTTCTACACACAATCCATCAAACCGGTCACCTGCGTCTGCTTCGAATGCTCATCATTTCTTAATGAATGTGATCAATCTCATTGTAGATTTGCTTCAAACACCTTTAAAGGTGCATCTCCCGTACAAACACACATGTCCCCTTTGTGGACCATCAAGGGTCTTTTTATCCAAACACTCAATAACCACTGAAGGCTTCATATGTCAGCGGCAACACAATAACAAGGCTGCCTCTAAGCTTTTAAAACAAACATTTAAAGGGCTCCTCCAGTGGCAGAGTGAGCTGAAGAGGCAGGAGGCAATGAAGTGGGGGGACGTGGACAAAGGAAGGATATAATGATGGGACAGGAAAAACAGAAGGGACCCTTCCTGCTCAATCAGTCTCCATCTGAACCCACCAGCTCCTACTCCTCTTTCTTACTCATTTGCATCTCTTTTATGTCCCTGCTTCCCATTATACTAAAAGTGTATGCTAAGAAAGTAGTTCAGTCTGCGAAGTAAGTCACTCCATTTCCCCAGACTTTTTAATCAATAGCAGCCAGGGATATAGGTGGTATTCGGTTGCACTTATGCTAACTAGAATATTTGAACCACTCTCTTTGAACTGAAGTTACCTTGGAAACCAGCCCACAGGAATCACTGTTTTATAACAGTGATTACAATCAGTGGCAATAGGTCCTGTGTTTACAGAAGTTATGAACACAAAGACTTATATATACATCCAGCAATTAGATGTATTTGTGTGCAACATGTTTTTCAACGACTTACTTGAATTGCGTGGAAACGTCCAGGTTAGAACTTCTGCTCTTTATTAAAACATACCCTACTGTTTTTGTAACAGTCTGGATTAGTTTGTTTCAGATTTTGTAAGAATAATCTATTCCACACCTC
>NW_013952524.1:1268852-1270758 GCF_001266775.1 Austrofundulus limnaeus | reverse complement strand
TATATATATTTCATGTGAAGAAACACCCTGAAAAGATTTAATCAACTCTTTGATGACACTGACACAATACTTTCTGATGTCCATGAAATCTCACTTCTTCTGGCCATGTTGCCGATGATGAAGAGCATGCCTGCGAGGCCTCCCTGCTGCTGCCATTTGTAATCTTTTTTTTAATTCATCATTGGAGGCTATCCATCTTGATTGTGCCTTGGCAACTGTCATGCTCCACTAATGTGCAGTGTGAGAGAGGGTATAAATGCAGTGTCTTCCAGCGGCACTGATGTTTATCTTCCCTGCTTCATAAATTTGCATTCCCACAGATGAAATTTACTCATAATGGCAGGCATCACAGCAGAGACGGCCAAGTGTATTATCAGGCTGCATACAGTGTTTGTTTTACAAGTGGACAGGCAGGAAAAAGGGATTTAAACATAATGATAAGACTGATAGTCACACATGCCTACCTTTACGGGCTGGATAGAGCTTCATGAAATATTTATTATTACTTACTAACACTGGCTGCATCTCAGAGATTATCTTTTTCCCCCTTTTAAATACAGTAGTTCATGTAACAAAACAGCACTGACAAACACTGCATCATCCCATATCACAGTTCCTGTTAAGCCCTTTTAAAAACAATATGAACGCCAAAAAACAAAGTAAAATAATACTGAGAGCACATGTATAAATACTTTGGCAAACACGGGAAGTCTTGTAATTCACATTTTCCTGCACTGCATTTTCACAGTGTCCTTGTCACAAAACAGATTAGAAAGTTTGGCACCATGACTTAATTAAAATATAAGTTGACAAAAAGGTAGGTTTAGATCTTTTAAATATGGTTTGTGGAAATGTTATGAAGAAATAATGCTTTATTTATATATTGTTCAAAGTTCCTTCAAATGGGATGTAAGTGCATGGGTATTTTAATGAAGCACACGTCAATGGATCTACTTTAACAAAGTTTACTTGCTTAATCAACAAGTTGGTTTACAATTAATCCTGATAGATGATGCACTGCATTGTTTTGGCCTTCTACCTCTGGCACAAACAGCGTTATAGCAGTGTCCATCCAGTAAGTTATGAGTACAACTAGTAGAACTGAATCATAAATCTTGCGATGGCATACATGAGGGGTGGAGCCAGAGGGGTGGCCGGGGTGGCCCCTGTCATCTGAATAGCTACCAAGGTGCCAAACATGTCTAAAGAAGTGCCTTGTAAAATTAGCATTAGTGGTTAGCTTGAATTGTGACTAGCATTCAGCATGTCTTTGGATCATTTTTAACTACTATCATACAAAATCTCAGCAAAATATACATGTATCTTAAAACAACTGAATCAGAATTTGAAATTGGCTGTGGCAGCTATTTTGAATTTTCAAATCCAGGGATGTTTTCTTTATTTATTTGTGTTTTCCTAAATAATGCCTTGGCCACCCCTGTACCACCCAGTGCAAAACAAAGTATTGTCCCGCCCCTAATGAATGTTATCTAAATGGCTGTGTTACATTTTCTGACTTGACAATAGGCTCAGAAAAATTTGAACAAAATACAAAACCATTCTTGCAAAGGAAAAAAAATGGGCTTTTTGAGTACTTCTATTTGTAGTATTAGTATATGTATTTTCTGAACGTAAGGTGTCACCTAGTCTAGTATATCTGTTATGCTTAGTAATTAAAATAAAATGGAAATTCTGAGACTATACTGTATATTCATCACATTCTCTAAATATGTGAGACAAATATTTTTAAACACCACAGGAAAAGTAACATAAGTGGGAGTTTGCCCAGTACGGATAAAACACACACACGCACACATATATGCATATACAGTATATATGTGTGTGGTGTGGGTGTGTGTGTGTGTGTGTGTGTGTGTGTGTGTGTGTGTGTGTGTGTGTGTGTGTG
>NW_013952524.1:1254108-1268842 GCF_001266775.1 Austrofundulus limnaeus | reverse complement strand
TGTGTGTGTGTGTGTGTGTGTGTGTGTGTGTGTGTGTGTGTGTGTGTGTGTGTGTGTTTATTGATATCTAAAGGTCAACTATTTAAGGGGAATGGGTATTACATAAAGTTAGATTTTTCTGATCTTTACATCATGTTACACCATCATTCCCTCATCAAGAACATACCAAGAATTTTGCTTTGACTCATTCATGCCTAATTGAGAAATCCTTCAATCTTCTGTGGTAGCCATGTGGAGCTGCCTAAACGCTTGTTGATACAAAGCACTGCCTATTTGTACAAAGCTCCTCCCTGGAGCTCAGTCTGGAGTGTCAAAAAATGTAGGAGGTTTATAAAGAAACATAGGCTATTTTCAAGCGGTTTACATATATTATGATGCAAAGTCAAATTTGTATTTCTCCAACTAATTATGGTATAGAATATATGTGCCTGAATAACACTTACTGTACCTCCCCAAGACTTATTAAGATCCAGACAGCAATATGCCATTTAAGGACCCATAGATGGGTCTCTTTTGACTGTGTTCAGATTAAACTGTGCAAATGTGTTAAATGACTATTAACTTAGAATGAAATGTGGTATGATGAACATAAATATGATAAATAAAACAAGRCAGTTTTCTAGAAAAAGCCAAATTTATTCATTGTATTTATTAATACCACTCCAGTAATAGATCAGCGAGAGCTAATGAAAATTATTGGGTACCTTCTGAAGTCAAGTAGTGGATAAATCTGAACTTAAAATATAGAGATGCAAATTCTGGTGTTCATGCCTGATAATTAGTTGACTCTTTTACCTTGTGTTTCAGATTTCCTGTCTGACGTCTTAATGCTCATGAGTGAAATGTGTGTGTTGCATTTTGCCATGTGGCTGTACACCCACTGTAGGACCCAAAATGTTATATTTATGATATTTTAATTGTTATGTGTTGGGTCTCAGTCTTTGAAAATTGGCCGTCAGTTTCAAGGTTTTGAAATTGCGAGTGTAAGTTATAAAGTTATGGGCTCATGATGAGTGCAGTGTATATGTCTTTGTACTAAACCAAAAAAACGAAGTAAACACAGTTACAGTGCTATTAGAGTTCAGTGCTTGTGAATTGTTTGTTTGTTTGTTTGTTTGTTTGTTTGTTTGTTTGTTTGTTTGTTTGTTTGTTTGTTTGTTTGTTTGTTTGTTTTTACAAAACATACAAAAATGTTATGCAGTTAGAAAATTGACTTGTTTGCAGAGGGGACTTTGTATTTTTCAAACAAGGGGCCACTTGGAACTCCTGCAGGACCAGAAAATATCTATATATTTTTTTCACTTACTGTAATCTTAGTGGTCATTCCCATCCAATCTGTARGGATAACTTGATTTAGTCTCTATAACCTCACGCCTTTAACAAGCTGCCTGTCACCTATGGCAACTCCAGTGTATTAAAAGGAGATAAAAATGCCCCCATCGCACAAATACACACACACTTGCACCAGTTTTCTCCCCCAGCACCACTACTTTCAAACAACCTTATACCACTAGCGGGGATGACGTAAAGCAGAGACACTGTGGTTCTTTGCTGCTAAATAACAATACYCACAAATGCCTAACGAGCTCCTCCATATTGTGAGGCTCTCCTGTGCTTCTAAATTGCTGGTATAAACTGCTCAGGCCAGAGGGGTAATAGTTTTTGATAATGATCATAGGCTAAGCTTTGTTGCTGTGTGGCCACATGCCGCACAGACAGCATGCTGATTATTCATCTGAAGTGGGCTGGATGTGTGTCTGTAACGGCAATTTCCAGGCCTGATTGGCAAAGAGCGATGAAATTGGGGGCAGTTAGCACCGAAGGGGAAAATACTGATGGAGTTTGTGGAAATGCAGCAGCCGTCCAATGGTAAACATATTATCTGAAGTGAAATGATAACATTAGGAAAAGCAAACTGCTGGTCCAATATGTTAGTGTGGCTCTTTGCTCACATCTTTAACTGGCTGCTGTTGTTACACCATTTTAAACACCTGGGTAGTCTTTATGAAAGATCCCTGACCTCACTCGCCTAAACACAGGATATTCAATCAGAGCATGAGTCATTTTCTGTGAGTTGATGCACAGAACTGTACCAGCAGTTGGCTGTCTGTGTAAAGTATAACATTAATCAGATGCAGAAAAGTCAAAACCATATTGTGCTTTTCACTTGTTTCAGGACAGAGACTTTCTAGCATTCCTTTTGACATAAAGAGATGCAAATTCAGTGGTGGCTTAAAACTACTTGATATATAACACTATTTTTTATACTGGTCAGGAATTACTAGTAATGATACTAAGGGTAAAACATCAGAATTACCTGAAATGTACATTTCCAAGGTTGTTGCAATAAGAAAACTTGTTTTTGATTGATACATATGCAATTAGATAATATTATTTGATATTTTACCTAAATGTAATACACTTTTGTACATTAAACGTGACATTACACTGGATTTTGTGATAATAAAATGCTTATATTTTTATTTTTTTATGCTTGTTAAGGATAACTGACAATACCACTATGCATTTACTGTAGTATTTGATACTTTTTAGTCTTACTGAGCACTTAAAGCACATTTTCTTAAATTACAGGTAATTTACATGCAAACCCCACAATAGTTTGTAGTTCAGGGGGCAAGCTGGAGTTCAAAGTCACTGCCAAGGACACTTAGATATTTTGCATGGGATGTCAGGATTAAACTGCTAACTTTCCAATTGACAGACACCCATGTTTTTATGTTGCACTCTGCAGCCTGTACAGGAAAATGTCACATGTAGACAAAAAAGGTGTTGTGGTTATTATACTGTTTGACAAATATTTTTTTGCATTTTTATGTTCATTGCAGTTTTTTATCATTATTTTGTGACCAGACATTCAATTTAAGTTTTGTTCTGGTGAAGGTAGATGTTTTTTACTCTCTTAAGAAGAAATTGCTTGAATTGATAAATAAAAATTGATTAGAAAAAAAAAGGTTTTCTGCCTTTGGCACAAATCTTTTCACACTAACCTAACCTTTTATTTTGTTTCAAAGGGTTAGTCACAGTAATTCTGGCTGATGCTGACGGAAAAAATAAATAAATAAAACCCACAGGGCTGCCTGATGTCTCGAGCAACAAACAAAGGATGTCTGTCTCTGTCTCCATGTGCCCACACATTCACAGAACCTGAAGTCAAGGCCCATTTGACTCACAGAAAATAGGCACAGATTTAATTATTTATTTACGCTATCAGAACGGTTTATAAAGTGTTTTAGATGGGCCCCACCTATAGCTGTCACTAAAGTGAAGCGCTTATTTCTTAATTGCATTTTTCAGTCGTGAAAATATTTGTCACATCTATGAGGGGGGGGGCAGGTTGTCGTCTCTCTGCCGTGTGCCGTGCCTGGCAAAGAATAAAGACAAAGCAGATTAGGTGGAAAGTTTCTTTGCCCGCCCTGTGATGCCCAGTGAAGGGTAAATCTGGCAGATGTGACAGAGATTTATTCACCGGAGAGGACAGGTAGATGGATGAGCGTAGCTACCTTGATGTAAAGACCCAGCCTTCTCACATGCGTTGCTTCATTTCTCTGCTGTTCTGTCTCTGTGATGACACTTCAGCTGCAAAACCCGGCCAGGCTTTAAATTGAAAAGGCGAGGTCACTTTTAACTGATTAAGTGACGAGTGCAGACTCTTGTTAAGAAACTGTTTGATTTTGTCACCGGAGTGGTTTATTATTCCCTTTGAGAACATGAAGTAGAACAGGGGTGTCCATACCTGGTCCTTGATGGCCACTATCCGGCATGTTTCACTTGTTTCCCTTATCCAACACAACTGATTCAGTGACTGAATTCCCTCTTCAAGTTCTGCAGAAGCCTGTTAATCACCCATACATTCAAATCAGGTGAAGAAGGGAAACATCTACATGCAGGACAGTAGCCCTCAAGGACTCATCAAACCAGGCAATGTTTTTCCATCTTGTATTGAACAGTGTTGGTGAGCCTGTGTGAACTGTATCCTCAGATTTCTGTTTTAGCTGACACATTTGGCACCCGATGTGGTATTCTGCTGCTGAAGACCATCTACTTTAAGAATGGATGTGCTGTGTGTTCAAAGATGGTATTATGCATACTCTTGTTTGTAATAAGTGGTTATTTGAGCTACTAATGCCTTTGTGTCATCTCAAAGCAGTCTGCTCATTTTTCTCTGACGTCTGACGGCTTTATTTTGTCTACCTAACTGATGCTCACTAGATATTTTCTCATTTTAGGGTGATTCTCTTTAAACCCTGGACATGATTGTATGTAAAAACCCCAGCAGATCAACATTTTTCTGAAAAAACTAAACCATCCTGTCTGGCAGTGGCACCAACAACAATTCCAAGTTCAAAGTCACTTAAATCCCGTTTTCTTTCCCATTACGTTTCCCAGTTTGAACATCTACTGTATGTCGTTTTCACCACATCTCTGTGTCTAAAGGCATTGAGTTTCTGCCATGTCTATGGCTGACTATCTATTTTTGCTAATAGCAAGTGTGACTAATAAAGTGGTCAGGGTATTTACATGTACTAAAGCTGATCATTATACAATGTCCGTGTCTTATTGCAATCATTTACAGATGGCAGATACAGATAATCTCAGAGAGTTTATTTTACAACATCCATATTTTCTTCTGGCCTGACAACATGAATGGCAGGTAATTTTGTTTGAATAGTCAAAAAGTATGCAAGGACACTACGATATAAGAAGAAATCATGTTTTCACAATCCACATTGCTTTTAACTTTGGCATAATCGGTAAGACATTCTCCAGCTATGCAATGTGTGTGCCTTTGTGTTATTTCCTTTTCAAGGAAGTGAGGTATTGGGTTGAATTGGTCTACAATTGGATACAAACAAGTCAGTGTAAAAATCTGACACTGGGAGGCAACAAAACTGTTGCAATGTGTGTAATATTTTAGAAACCTTTGCTGCAACTTGTGTTTCCAGAGAGGACTAAGGATCAGATGTATTCAAACTGTGTGCCTATTAAAAAAGTCAGGTCTGGAGTTTGGACTTTGCAAGTATGTGTGTAAAACCTGTAACTTTGTTTACTAGGTCCATGCAAGGCTTAGAAACATCTCCATCCATCATGAGTACTGTCTGAATTCATCAGTGCAGTTTAAATGAAAAGTAAAGTGTTACTGTATGAAATTAAAAAGGAATGTAGAGAACTGTTTATAAAAATTGAACCAATAGATCAGCACAGATCTGGAATCTCATCCACTGAACTGAATACTGACAGAGACAATAAGTCTAAACTGTAACCGCAGGCAAAAAAAAAAAAAAAAAAAAAAAAACGTGGATAGAAAATATGCCCTTTGTGTCAGGGTGAATGCATGTCAGCGTGTGCAGGCTCCAAACTGCTAGTGTTTGAGTACAAGTCAGTATTAGTCTGTAGCCTCCTTTCTGACTCACCCCACTCCACACACACACACACACACACAATCACACAGAGATCACTACAACAAGCACACCTCTGCGCCCCCCCCCCCCGCCATTAACACACCTCTTAATGGAGTTCTCTACTTCGAGCTTTCTGCCTGAACATGCCGTAAAGCGATGTAGTTAATAGCACTTGCACAGTTGAAGTACATGGGTGTGAGCTCAAGTTAATGTATGCCAGTGGAGCGGTGCTGGCAGACAAGCTTGTGCTGTCTGCTGTGGTGTGTATGGGCCCACCCCATCTGTATGGTGACATCCTTCATAACTGAGCCAAGCTGAGCAATGATAGCTGTCTCTAAGCCTGCGCTTTAATCTCGCTGCTGCACACTGATGCAAGTACAGTGTCTTGTCTCTGTGTRGTGAATAGTAAAAAGATATGCCACACTTTGTATATCACCTTTCAGACTTCTTACAACACGGGCTTGACAAGAGGTTTGAGTGAAATTGGTGGCAAAAAGGGGGGAGCGTTGTGCGCTTTTGCTTTCATTCAGTGTGTAAAAGATTGCAGCCATCACATATTCCACTCGTGGCTCTTGAACTCTCTCTCCTCTTGTCTCGATTATTTTAAAGTAACGTAAATGTCTCAAGCAGATTAGGCCTAACCTTGCCTCTCGTCTTTTGTTCTGAAGGAGCGGAGGCCATGTTTTCCCAGGAGCCAAAGGATGTGGTCGTGGTGGCAGGTCAGCCGGTGACGTTACCATGCACCATCCCTGGATATCACGGCATTGTCTTGTGGATCAAAGATGGCCTGGCTCTGGGAGTGGGACGAGACCTTGCTGGTAAGGAGCGACATTTATCTAATTTCACAGTTTTTTATTTCTCCCTCCTATCAAAAACACCCTCAATCGTAACTTTAATATTCAAATGGATGCTTCCTGTCACAGTATTTGCCAAAATCATTACATCACAGACAAGATGAAAGAGGTCCTCTAATAGTGCGCTAAAAATGGAATTACATTACAAAAGCGATGATTATAACACTCAACATGAGCAAACCGAATTGGAAATTCATTCCTATCTCTTGGTTTAAAAGGATCCACATCTCTTGTCTTTTATGTTTGGCAAAACAGCACAGATATCCAAAGGGAGTTTAATTTCAATATTCTTTCCAGCGCTTCAGGCTTGCTAAATAGCATTTTGAAAAGTAGCCGGCGTCCACCTAATTATATCATGACTCGTGCATAATTGTCTTAATTGTTTAATTTGAAGCACAGTAACTGGTGCACTGTCATTTGTTAGCCCGTTGCTCCATCGATCATGGCTTTATGCAAACAGTATTCATGATCCTGCTGAAAAGGAGCTCTGACGTGCTTTTAAGACATTGAAAGGAAAATGTATAAAAGGACTAAAACTGCTTGCTGTGACCTTTTATATCACCCAAAACATTGGTCCAGAGAACACCTTTAATCTGCTCATACAACCCTGGATTTAAGGCTCTCTAATAGCCTCACACACACACACACATCCATGGTGGAAAAAATAAAATAGTTATTTGCATTAAAGGCACAATGACACAACTTTCAACTAAATTGGTTTCCAAACCTTTCATGGCTGTAAATGGTAAAATGTTCAATCAATCAATCAATCAATCAATCAATCAATCAATCAATCAATCAATCAATCAATCAATCAATCAATCAATCAATCAATCAATCAATCAATAAGATTGGAGGTTTTCTACCCTTTGACTCTCAGCAAACACGCCTCCCGTCCGTAGATTTGGTCTGTGATTAAACTTCTGAGGTTGACAGAGCCCCAGTAAAGTCATTCTATTCTCCTGTCAGGTTCTTATCAGGCCCTGCGGAAGCTGAGAGGTAGCTGTAAACAATAGTCCTGCAGCCATCAAGTCTCCTTTGGATAAAGAGACGGGGAGAGTACTTATGATTTCTTGAGATGGAGGGAGAGAGAGAGAGAGAGAGAGAGAGAGAGAGAGAGAGAGAGAGAGAGAGAGAGAGAGAGCTTGGTTTTATATAGGCTCGGATATGTTTATCCTCTTCCATTTTTTTATTGATTTGACACGACAAAATGACCAAGATGAAATGCCATTTTCACAGCAGGCAAAGTCAGGTGAAGGAGTAAAACAAGAAACAGAGACTACTGAGTCACCACWAAAAAGAGGAACCACAGATACAGTAAGCCTTTAAAAAAAACCTGTGAATAGAGTAAAATTCAGGAACAGAATGAGGTATTATTGGACCTCCCCTAACTATTCTACTTCTGGAGGAAGGAATTCTTGTGGAAAAGAGAGCTGTGTTGTGGAAAAAAGGAGGAATTGTGTGAAGAGAAATAGCCAGCAGCCTGAAGAAAAAGGTTTTCAAAAATCACCAATATGATCCAGACAGAAGCCGAGTACCTTCCACTGAGACGGATGACACTATTTCAAAAATAAAGCACTCTACAGCTGTCCTTTTTTATCACCCCAACCTACCTAAACATGTAACACATGCAACAGCAAAAGAGTGATGGTACATCGCAGCAAGACGCACACAATGAAAGGAAAGTGGCAGCTGTATACGTGGAAAGTGCGGCAAATCAAATGTCGCACGGAGCGTTTCAATAATATAGGTCTGCTCATCTATTCATYGAAAGAAGCTGCGCTGGCAGCATCCTCCGCCTGGGACCTGTTTCCATTCACAGGAGCAGTGATTAAACTGAGAGAACTCTTTCACCATTCGGAGCGYGAAATCACAGTACAAAAGCCAATGATTCCTATCTGTCCCCGAATTTCCTCGTCATTCCTCTTTGTGTCACGCTTTTCCACTCTAATTAAGTAAAGTGGCCCCACAGCGGCTCAACATACCAATCAATGTCATGAATATGCATGACATGACATGAATGTATCTGCTCAGCGTGCGGATGGTGGCGAACGACGCGGCGACATATACGTGAAATCCTTCGGTTTGCACACAGGATACGGTGGAGGCGGAAGTTTTTGTGTACGTTTTGAAAAAGAGACTGACAGCAGACCCTTCAGGATGCAAGCTTGTGTCACCCGCTGCCTCTCGTGAGAACAAATTGAACACCGCTCACCTGTTCGCAGCTGCAGCAAACCTGTTCCCATCCCCTCGGTGGTTACACTCTGTGAAATGTGCTTTAGGTGAATGCTACAAATCACCAGGCCATGCCTCAAGTGTGTTTATAGTTACATGTGCACACACGCGCACTTGCACCATTGATTCAGCCCCGAGACAAATCCATTTCTCCCTGATGGATTCATTACTCCTTAATGGGTCTATTTTACATTGTTTGCTTTGGGTAACACGTTGTGTCTTTGAAATGTGCTGAGATCTAAGATCAATGGCCTTTTATAGGTACACATCACATGCACTGGGGTGATCTGTCTTCATGTGTGCCTGTGTAATTTCAATCATATTGACAAAACGCATAATCAAGATGCTTATAAGGTGGCGAAACACATTACAATGTTTCAGTTCTTTGGAAATGAGATGAGAACGTCTTTATCATTTACTATCCATCACAAATGCAAATGGCTTTTTCTGTTTTGGCTCCAGCTAACAAATCAAGATGAAACTGGAGGAGAGCCTGTGTCTTCGCACAGCAATATTATTCTTAGTTTGCCAGAAGCACAGACAAGGTAACTGGCAGGATAATCTGTTTGTGTAGCGGAAATCTGCGTGGCCTAAATTGCACTTCGATAAGACAAGCAAAACAAAGTCTGTGTGACGTTCAATCTGCCTCTGTGGTCTTTAAGAAAAGGTACACAGACTGGAGTCAACCCTGGTTCACATTATTTCAATTAGCGCAGTGATTGTTACCTTTGTGATCCACAGTGATTTTATTGCCAAAACTGAGGCTAAGTGATTCTCTGAGCAACCTTGTGCATCTGCATCGTTGGTTTCAAGCATTTTGTTTTTTAGTTTGAAAGAGAAGAGAACTTTTTCTCAGCCAGTTGTTACTGTTAATGGATGTTTTTACTTGTCATCAGCTTCTTGTTAACCCTGGTGCACCGACAATCCTTAGTTTAGCATGCAACATAAAAGTAAAGAAAAGATGACACATTTCTAAGAGAATCATCACACTGTGGATCCTACATCTCTGCCCATTTTAGCGGCTTGCACTGGCTCTCTCCTGTTTATTTTTTGCCAGCTTTAATATTTGTGTCAAGACATTTCTTTTGTCCTTAGTCCTCCTACTGTATAGACCCTTAAGATGAAAGGCTTCATGTAGGAGGATGAAATGCAGAGAGTGGTTTAATCAGCTGTAACTCACCCCACCAGCCTATAATGAGACCCAGTTCATGCTCTATTAAAAGCTGCTGGATTCAATGAAGCTAAAGTCAGTAATTGGACATAGAGCATATGATGGCTTTTGCGACACAAATTTAAGAAGCTAATAGCTGCGCTTCCTAGTGTATCTGGGTGCTAAAACGTGATCAGAGAGAGACCCTGTTTTTTTTTTCCACAGAACATTGATGAGATTTTTGTGAGAAATCAATGTTTTACCCCAACTATTTGTTTTTAATCATGTCATTTCAAAGCAACAGCAGGCAAAGGAGATGGAGGAGAGATGAGTGAGGGAAACAAAAGTAGAAAAGGATGTTGTACAAAGTAGGGTCGAGACATTGCAAAAAGCCCGGCCTTGTTCTCCTCTTCAATCCAATTTTCTGCTTCCATCACCAATCAATTACACAAGAGCAACTGGAGCCCTTTTTTTTCCCACAGTGCAGTATTTATGGGAAGAAATTGTCATTGCATTCCACAAATTGCACCCACAATAATTATGAAAAGGAAAGTGAAAAAATAATCTTTAGGGATGAGCAGTTGTWACAGCACATGAAATACCAATCTGTAATCTGGTTGAACACTCATTCCTRCTGATTGTCCTCACACAGATACCCTTCAGAGCACACACGCAAAATGGTAATTTTAATAATAGTTAGGTATCTTTAAAACTGTCCATCTTGACTTTCCAGGTCTCTTGGTTATTCCTCTTRCCTCCATTATTAAACTGTAAATCATTTCATAGAGCACTGATAAAACAACTCAAACGTGTTGCTCCTATTTACTGTTGCAGTAAAGCTTTTTTTTATTATTTTTCCAGGATGCAGCAGGCTCCACAGCACCTCATTAAAAATGCGAGGAGTGCTATAAAATGCATTGGGAGTAAATTAACAAATGAGCAATCTACCTATATACACCAATAAAGTAACCTTCCCCTCCCCTCCTTGTGTAAATGATGTGATTTTGCAGCTCAGTTACTGTGCCTATGCCAGCCCTGTGCATGAAGCGTTTATTCATGCTTGACAATAGACTGTGGATGGTTTATGAGAAGCTTTAAAGTGGATGAAAATTGCCTTCTTGTTTTGTATTTATTTATTTATTTATTTATTTATTTATTTATTTATTTATTTATTTTGGCAGGTGATTGGTAGTCTGACATTGAGGGTGATGCAAAATAAACAAATTTATTTGTACTGCAGGTTATCCACGTTACACAGTGATTGGCGACCACGTCTCAGGGGAGCATCATTTGCGCATCCAACGTGTCGAGCTGATGGACGATGCAGTGTTTGAGTGCCAGGCTGTCCAGGTTGCCATGAGGTCCCGTCCTGCCCGACTCACTGTGCTGGGTAAGTCAAACCTCGGCCCGCTRAGTCAACAAATACTAAAACTGAACGAGACAAATCACATATAAGCTCTAGCTTCACACTCTTTCTGAGTTTGTTCAAGTTGCAAGTGTTTCTGAGGATTTACCGAGTAATACACCATCATAAGAATGTCATATTGGCTAAATGTGTGTGGTATTTAATACCACACYTCTTTTAAGTTAAACCAACCTTCTTGTGAACAGTGGTATAAAAGTAAAAAAAAAAGTGACACTAAAATTATGACGTACTAACAAATAATAATGGGCAGAGTTTCAAATTTGTAGAATCAATGAAGTTAATTTGAAGAAATATTGTGACATTTTGTTTTTTGTTTCTTTTCATCTACATTTGTTTAAAATAAACTGAAATAACACTGTGTACTTCTCCAAATCACCACAAATCTTTACCAAAAGGGAGTTGTTTTTTTTTTTTTTGACTCAACGCCATTAAACTTGGATTGAGCTCATGCCTGCTTTTGCCATTATAGTTTTATTTTGACAGGATCAGGAAGTAGAAACTACTTTCCCATGTAAGCTACATCTTTATTGCCAGTATTCATACCCACTTGTCCATATTAAGCTAAAACAATGGAACACAAATGTTTGCCTAGCAGATTTAGCAGCTACCTAAATCCTTACATTAAATTCAGCAGCAGAACTTATTTACAAGACTTTATTTACCACAAGTCCTTTTCCCAACCATATGAACACAGTGCTTTTAAGTTGAAACATGAAACGGGCTATGATCTGGAATCATAAAGTGGTTGCTGACATTCAATTTCATTAAGATGAATGTGATCAAAGTAATCACGAGTTTTACTCTCTCTCACATATCTGTTGATTGTGTGTGTGTGTGTGTGCGCGTGTGTGTGTGTGTGTGCGTGTGCGTGTGTGTGTTCAAAATGGCATGAGTTCAGCTCAGTGCTTCAGTTTTTTTCCCAAAGATTTTGTTGTTCTACTGACACTTGTTGCATTATATTAGCGCTGGATAACTAAATACATCTTGTGAAAAATCTGAATAGTTTTAAGCTGGTCTTGTTCAATGCGCGTGCACATATTCTGTGTGAGTGATGCTCGGGCGATGGTGATATGTAAGAAGATCTAATAAAAGTAAGACGTTACGTCATTGATTTTCAGCTTTTGCCTTTGTTAAGTTTTCAAATACAAATTAAAGGACTGATTCAGTTGATAAACAAACACATATTTTTATACAAAAGCCTGATCTAATATACATATTGAATCCTGACAAAAGCAATTACATTCATTTGCTATAACATTCGAAGAAAAAAACATGTCTGTATAAGCATTTAGATTTTAATTTCCTTATCAGAATGCAGCCTCCATTTTCAGTATTGTTTTAAGCTTGAGGGCCACCCTGAAAAGGAAGAAGCGTGTACAGAAAATGGATGGATGGATGGATGGATGGGATACAGGCTCTTAATTATTCTTTAGTGGGCTATTGTTTAGCATTGCCATTTCCATCTTTCTGGCTAAGCAGTCTTCCAACTTGTGGCTCATCTCTCTTTCTCTGGCCCCTTAAAGCTTCGCACTGCTGCTTGCATTCTCTCCGACTGGATGGTCGCTGCGGAGATAGCTGGAGTTCAGGGCAGAACAAAGAGAACAAGAGAAAGAATGAATAAAGAGAGAAAGGAGACCGAGTGGGGTGTCTGCCACGCAGTCCACACCATCAGCCACTGGTCCGCCTTATTGATTCAGCCTAATGAAAAGTGAAACTAACGATTGTTAGAAGAACAGGAAGCAATGGGAAAAAGGAGAGAGAAAAAAAACGGGAAGACAAAGTACAGCATAACATTTATTTGGCTGGTGAGGACCCTGCAAACGGCCATGAGTGAATATTARTTCAAGTTGCACGGAGGTTGCAGTGGTTCGCAATCCTGGTCCTCGGGGGCCATTAACCTGAATGTTTCAGGTGGTTCCCTGCTCTTCAGCAGGTCTCCAAGTCCTGCAGATGCCTGTTAATCACTCACTTAAACCAATCAGGTGTACTGAAACAGAGAAACACCTTAAACATGCAAGATAGTGGCCCTCAAAGATCAGGACTGAGGACCACTGGGTTCAAGTTTCTGTTATGGCTGCTGTCTCTTCACCATAACCTCTTTCCTATAATACATGTCTCAATATGTCATCCTCCCCCTCACTTCTTGAGCATTCGGGGCAGAAGTGAAAAAGAGTGACATTTCAACTTGAACATTATACAAGGTAATTGCTGATTGATTTGATCAGTTCAGCTGGTAAAACCACATTCACACGGTGGCATTTAAGCCGTACTTGCTCTGCTCTTTCACAAGTCTCTGAGGTATCCTTGAGAATTTCCAAAGAACTTCTCATTTCACGTGAGTCAACAGTCACATATACAGTAAGAGAGACTTTGCACTTTGTGTAAACAAAAGATTTGATAAAAAGTAGATGCTTTTATAAATGTATACCATAATTTACTATATTTTATTTATTTTAAACCATGGAATGCAGCGTTTAGATCTTCCTTTGCCTTTATTCCTGTGAATGACTTTGTAAGCACAATTTTAACAGGTTGTTGGTATCAAAGGACCTGACAACACCAAAATTCTACCAAACAACCTTTTTCAGTTTAGTTTGGGGAATATTTTTCTTCTGCAACCCTCTTATTTGGGCAATACCCAAGGATCTTATTTGGGACTTCTGATTTTCATCCTATACTGTGTTTATTGCATTAGATGCGAAAATTTAGACATACTATTGGTTATTTTCATTTCTTTGCTGATGACATTCAGATCTATTTCCCTATTAGTTTTGACAGCAATAAAATGTTACAATAGCTTTCAAGCTACCTAAGTAACATTACAATTAGATGTTGTTAAACCAGTTTATCCCTTAATATACCCACTGCATGAATGGCAGATAGGGAAACATTTTGTCAACCACTTGACATACTGTAGTTTGCATGTGCATTTACAACTGACTTACTTTGGAGGTAACCTGATTCAAGATGGCCACCACAGCTAAAATTTTAGCAAAAAACTACTGGATCGTGACCAGGATTGTTGCTTAAAACGTTGGCATGAACTTATATAAATAATAAATGTTTCTTAATTTGCTATAAAACTAAAATTGACATTTGTTGATCTTTTTGCTATTGGCAAAATGCACACCACAAAAACACAACAAAACAATATTTGACAAAGCCTAACTTTTGATTGAAAGCAATATATAAAGGCTTTAAGTGCAACAGGTGGTTCAACTCTAAATATAACTAATCAGCAATGAGAAAGTGAGAGCCTACCCTACCTATTTGGCTTAGTGAGGGTGAGGGAGTTTATTATTTCTTCCCAAAAAGCCATATAGAGGGTGTTTGTTTAATCCCCTGCCAAGCTAGATGACTCCTGAACGCACTGCCAAGGAGWGCTCTGAGCTGACGTACACGAATGGTAATGGAGGGAATATATGCAAGACCTGCGTCAATGCAAACTCCAAGCTGTCAATTACATGCCAGTGGTGACAGTGTGTCTATTGACTTGGAAGACAGCTGTGGCCACAAACACACACTTGTGCACACATCCCTACAGTACACACACACACACACACACACACACACACACACACACACACACACACATATACAGATAAAAAACCCACATAAGCATATACACAATATACTGTGACATACCTTT
>NW_013952524.1:1251578-1253504 GCF_001266775.1 Austrofundulus limnaeus | reverse complement strand
ATACAGATAAAAAACCCACATAAGCATATACACAATATACTGTGACATACCTTTTCAGCCACCACTGCACACACAAACACACAGCCTTAACTTCTCCTACCTGACAGCAGAATAAATCTATACAGTATAACTCCTTCCTGCATCTTTCATAACTCAGTATGAGCCCAAACCCCTTTATGCACCATGTCAGAGAAATTTTCCATTCCCCTGACTTTGATAAGTTTACAAAAAGACATAAACACAAGTATTTACTCACAAATACGCCAAGAAATGAAAATGTTTAGCTATCCATATTTTTTTCCACTTCCTTTTTTTTAAAAATGATTTTCTAAGCTTGTCATTGAAAAGCACGCATTGCATTTGAGCCAAATGTGTGGCAACAGTTAACTTTTCATTTCCAAGAAAATGTAGGGAAAGGCTTTATTTCACCTGCATCCACTTCAGCTTGTCTTCACAGACGTAGGAAAAAAGAGGTAAATAACACTGACAACATCAACATTTATAAACAGCATTGAAGACACAGCATCAAAAAGCTCCGGGAGCTGAACAGACAGTGAACTTAACCCATACAAGTGTTTCCACGGCTCGCAGGCAACATCTTTGTACGCCAAAGGAGAATCAAGGTCTTGTGAATTAGTCATGAGGGAGGAGAATGGAGAGTATTGTGTCCAAAAAAAGACCCCTGAGGCTAATTATATTACTTGCAGCAAGTTGGCACTTCTTCAGATCTTTGCTTTAATCTCTAAACCTTAGTTTGGGGAATACTAAACTGAAGACAAGGAAGAACACCATAGTTTGGTGACTGATAAAATATTAAATAGCTTCACCTTTTTTGTATTTTTATAACTATGAGACAGGAAAAAAAAACTCATCTACAAATAAAATTGTGCTGAATTGTTATAACTAAATTTGAGATTTTTTTTTATTTGACTGTTATTATAATAGATTGATTTATGTTTTTTTTGCACCTCAGCTCACATAATTTTGTTCTTGCATTCTTTTTATAACTCACCGAACCAATCCTAGTTAACAGCCATGAATTTCTGTGAGACTGCTTTTTATTTGAAAATACTGTCATAAAAGATTGAGCAATAAACACACAAAATTATGGGCACCAAGTCTATGTGTTCCCCATTAACTGGGGGTGGGGGTCTTAAATTAATTATTGAGTACTAACTAAAGATAAGTTTTATTTTGAAAATAATACTTTTATATAATACAACAAAGTCTAGCAAAATGCTTGAGTCATCAACCCTGATTGTCTTAATGACGTATGTTTTTATGATGAGCTGCTATAGTACCTTTTACTTCTGCCTAGTGCAGCATCATTAAGGCCATATTACAGTCTGCAGTGCTGAGACTCTGGAAATGCTCCAAGATCTTAACCTTATGTGAAGTAAATGAAGAGGGGTTACAAAGCACTTATTTAAATGAAAGTCTTTTCATACACCGAATCCATGGCTTGAAAGATTGAAGCCACGACAAAYGTATGTACATCGCTTATAAAAAGGTACAATGCTAACAGAGTTTTCACTATATAAAATTTAAAGTGCTGTTAATGCAAATATGATCTACTGCAAACATCAAGGGGAGCATAAAAGCTCCATTTAAAACAAAACAAATAAAGATGCTGGGAGAGTTTTACAATTGTCTCTAGTTAAGTTGACAATAAACACCAACTATTGCTTTTACATGTCAAGTTTTAAGTCAAACAGCAAACTTTAATTGAATGATTTAAGAAGTCATCATGATTAAACACATCTGTCAAGGCATGTGGGCCAAATCTGGCCCTTATCATCAGGTCACAAAGGTAATGTGAAAATGTTTTCTCTTTTTGTCATGATATTGGGTATATTCTCCTCATGAAAACTGGCCATCTTTCAAGCCAAGAAAATTAAGATGAATATTTTAGTGTACTTTTTTGTA
>NW_013952524.1:1248127-1251454 GCF_001266775.1 Austrofundulus limnaeus | reverse complement strand
ACATTGGCCCATGGCTTGGACCCACTGTGTGACTGAGTTTGACACCTCAGCATTAATGTATCCAAGCTTTTAAAAACTCAGATCGTATTTTCGAGTCCATGGTTCCAAGCACTTGGACTAAAATCTTAGCCTTACTGAAAACATAATTCTAAAATTGAATTATAACCATAATGTCATGATAAAATACTTGTTATTCATTCCTAATATTTCTATGTATCATGCATTAGGACAACAACGACAATACATATAGTGGACATTACTTATTTAGAGATTTGACAAACAGTGCATAACAGTATAAATTTCAGAAATTTCACCCTGAAGTTGAGGATACAAATTCAGAGATAATCAAAGTTGGACAGAAAACAAATAAATAATAATAATAGCTAAACTATATAAAATTAAAAACTTGGTGGGACAACAAATGAAACAAAACAAACAAAAAAAGTGCTGACACTACTGAACTGGCAGGAAGGGAAGGAAACCAGGTAGAATTTATGGAGGAAGTAGTGTCAGATTAAAGTGTTTGAGTGGTAGTGAATATAGGACTATTAGACATATGGAACAAGATTAAAAGTTTAAAGTAAACGTAGAAACTAGAAAAAAAACTAAACTAAACTAATAACAGCTTTACATAATCACGATTCTAAGAAAATCAAGAAACTCACTAAGGAAACCTGGAGAACTGAAACAACAAAAGAACAAAACATAATACAAAACACGACTAAATTCATTGTCTGCAACAATTTTCAGTTTAAAAAAGACAGCAGTTTTGTAGTGTTATGTGAGCATGCAATGTCCTTTTTTATAACTTGTCATTGCTTTGGTCTGATGAGCGTGCTTCCAAAATGTTGTTAGATTTACATTTGGCATAAACTGAGAGAGCTGATCTTTACAATACAGCTTGTTCAGTAATTAAATTGAGATTTATGTGTAGTTGTTTCTCGGAGTGAGCCTCAAAGACCTTCCACAGCATTTGTCAAAATGAAAAGCATTCACAAACACAATGTGATGCTGGTTGTATAACAAACATAATTGATAGCATGCCGCGTGAATGAACCATTGTGGGCAAGATATTTGTTTTCCCTTCCCTGCATTGTTAATGTTTTGGACCCACGCTTCAGCAACAATAATCATGTGCACAAAGGCCCAAGGCTATCTTTTGTTATTGTTGCTTCAAACTGCCAAAGCTGAATCAGCCATTTCAGTGGATAAGTCAGAATTCATTATTTCTCAAGAATCAAGCCGCCATCTTTTAAGTAATGGAAATGTACTTGAAGGGCATGGTAAATAAGAAACAGATAGAACATGAAAGAAAAGAAAATGCCATTGAGGAATTTTACATGTAAGTGCCAAAAAAATGACTGGAACTAATTTATTTTGTTGTGAACACTGCCATCCAGGTTTCTTTAATAAACTGTATGACAACTCAAGATGGCTAAGAATATGTTCAGGAAGATAGTTTACGGAAAGGGTATTTCTGTTGTTTGTTTTAATCAACAGCTTCCGAACAACAGAGGAAAACCATCATTTATCAGCATAAAATAAAATTTACTGACACAGACTTTCACATTCAGTCACTGACACTCCACACAGCATAAATGTTTGCACGGATTGTTATACTTTGCTCATTACTGCATAATGTAGTGGTGGTATAGTGAAGAAAGATGACTGAAGCAGATCTTATTCCCTGTTGTAAGTAAACAGGAACATGCTGGCTAAAGAGAAGCTCATTTTCAAATTTTGACAGATTACTATGCCTCTGCAATTCTGACCCAGCGCAAATAAGTTTAGGTTTGAAAACAATGGTCATTAAAAGATATGTGAGTATCTCAAAAGATCTCTACATCTTTGGCAGGTATATTAGGATGGCCTCACATCTAGGACTCTACCTTTTTTAATGTTTCAGGTAGATAAGGTTATTTAAACTTTCAAACACACTTGGGCCAGGTGGACCCTTGCCTATAAAGATCTGCTCCTGATTGCGCTCAGTGGCAAATCCCTTGTGCAGCTGCCTCCAGTCCTGTGGTTTCTCTTAGTTTTGCACACTCCATATGACATAAACTGTCATTTTATCCAACAAGTATATGTTTGCTTTTAGGTAATAATCTAGATTTTTTTTTTATTTCAAAACCTACCACCTTTTAATGTCTATTTGTTTTTATTTCTTTTGCAGCTTTGGGCTGGAGTGTATCAAATGGGGGCTTGTCCGGGATACTTTACTTGAAACGTGAAGTTGTGTTTAAGCTATCACTGAGCAATTTGCTTCAAGGTATTTTATTAAAGCAAAAAATACTGAGAAAAAAAATGCATGCCTATGCTGCAATAGGGAACATTTATATTTTCTCATTTGTTGAAAGGTTCGTCAATGTAAAATGTCACTTCTCAGAAATACTAAAGCTGGTCACACCTACTAGATGTGGTCCTTCTTATGTCAGCCTACTCTGTCATGTGACCAGAGGCCTATTTTTCAAAAGTTCGATTTCTAAATTCAGGATCTGAGCTGTAAGCCGAGGTTGAACTAGCCTTCAACTTGTAAACAGCCGCATTCAGTTGCTCTAACACRATGCKMCYCTCAATTAGGGTGGTTCATTCAAGTCAGGTGTAAATAATCTGGGAGTAATGKACGTTCACGGTTTGTTTACTAGACCCATCAGGTGGATCAAAGATTTCCTGATCAGGCYTGCACAGTAAGACACGTGAGTCTCACTTTCTCCAGGAGTTTAATGGTTAATTGATTCACATATGAAGAGATAAAGAGAAACACAGACTGACGCTGAAGTYATTTTACAAGTAAAAARGTTTTGTGCCACTGAATCTGTTTGTAAGTTATCTGAGATTAACTAAATGAACAAAATTAAAATTAACAGCTAATCGCTCACTTAAAATGATTGCTGTAAAAAAAAGAGGAGGGACAGAGGGACGGGGGGTAGGGGGTGCTGAAGTGTGGCGTGTGTGTTGGTGGGGGAAAGGTGCCGTGGTGGTGGAGGTGGGTGGCTGTAGCAGGCACAAAGAAGGGGGGACTTATCATATTATTTTAAAGACTATTTTAAAGGCGACGCTGAGGTTAAGTATTTTTTTATTATTCTTTGTCATGGATAATCTGATAAATAAATTAAATAAATATGTTTACTGTGTACTATATTAAAGCAAAGAAAAATAATAATAAATTTAATGATTGTATGACGAACTGATTTCTGATCAGACACTACAAAAATTAACCATGTAAAAATAAGTAAATCCTACTAGATTAGACCCTTATTTTTTTAAAATTAATAACAATTAATAATCTGCAGTTTGACAGTTGCACTTGGTAAGACTTCTTGAAGT
>NW_013952524.1:1244123-1247858 GCF_001266775.1 Austrofundulus limnaeus | reverse complement strand
CTCTCTCTCTCTCTCTCTCTCTCTCTCTCTCTCTCTCTCTCTCTCTCTCTCTCTCTCTCTCTCTCCTCTCTCTCCTCTCTCTCCTCTCTCTCTTTCTCTCGCACTGCATTTTTACTGAAGGAGCAAAGCTGACGTGAATACATCTGCGCTCTGTAAAACAACAGCACCAACTGTGTACAGGTGTTGAGCTGATTTCAATTTCCACTGCATAGTCAATGCTTTTGCTCTCAGCTAACTGTGACTATTATTGGCAATCTCATTTCCGCTATTGAGGAACGTTTCAACCCACCGTGGTAAATAACCAGCAGAAAACTTGAAAGTGAGAAATAGAAAGTTTTAAATGTGCTTTTGGAACCCAAAACTCAAAAAAAGTTGCCTCCTCGCCCTCGAATGCTCAGTTCCAGCGCACAACTTAGCCGCGTGAAGTGCAGCAATGTCAGCACCCTCCCAATCTGTGGAGAGCACCTTCTGCGGCTGCACATGGCTACGCTGTGATGGAGAGAGTGGCGCGTGCGTCTGACAGTTCTGGCATCTCCCCACTTCTCATTTTGTCTTCATCCTTGCTCCCCTCCATTTATTTGCTTGGCACCGCTGTTACAAATCGTGGCACCCTTGCCACCAAAAAAACTCCACTGAATTTATGAAAATATGTCTTTTAATCTCCCTTTTTTTTACATCTCATTTGTTTACCGTACTTCCAAATTTCTGCCATATTGTTTGTGATTGCCATCTGCCATCTTTGTAAGAGAAATAAACAGGCCACCTTCCATCTTGTGCGTAGGTGTCTGTGCATTCATGCACATGTGGCTGAAGATTCAGCGGTTGTCAAACAGATGTGCAATGACAGCTCCCATCGAGGGCCGGTGATGTGGGCCAGTGAGCCACACATGTCTCTCATATCCACCTGCGCTGGGCATTCCTGTTCTCGTCTACTTTTTCATCTGTCTTCTATTTTTACTGATCTATCTATCAGAAATGTTGCAAGCTGTCGCGGTAGGGTGACAGGCAGCCTGTTTGAGCATTCCTCGAAAATAGACAGAGGAGTCAGGAAGCTCATTGTTTCAGAGAACACATCTGCTGGAGCACGGCGCTGCTGCAGCCTCCCTCTCCTTCTGCATCTTTTGTGATGAACCCTTTTCTCTATGATTTGCTTCCTTGTTGTGTTTCTCTTGATCCCCTCGCACCACTCGGGGTTCACAAGATTCCACCACTTTCTCTGGAGAAGTTCTTCCAATACAATTGTAGCTCTGAGAACACTGCAGGTTCACCATCAGCACCACCGACCTGAAGCAGTGACCATATTGGATGTAATTTCCTTCCTCACACAAACTCAAGTTTTATGTTTTGCGATGGGGATTTTTATATACCACAGATCAAAAAGCAATTTRTTATGACTCCCATGGTTTATTTTGACCCCAGTAAGAGGTAACGGGCTTACTGCCTTGTTCCTTTTTTTTTAATTACACAATCGTAGGCCTCAGTCTCATTTATGGATATCTTTGATTTTACACTAAAAAAAAAAAGATGACACTGACATCCACCATGTCTGACATCACTTCTCTCTCTCTCTCTCTCTCTCTCTCTCTCTCTCTCTCTGTCTTTTTTTTTTTCAAATTTTGTTAAATGAAAGTATCAAAGATGAGAGTATGTAACAAAGATGTTGGGTTAGACTTATCTGGTTGTGACAGACTAATTTAGAATTTTTCCTTCAGACAAAAAAATAGAAGACTGCTTGGAGCTTGTAACTCACCATGGCATCTATGATCCATTGAATCAAAAGGCAAATCAAAGCATGTGAAGCCATTAAAATAGTTTCAAACGATTCAAGTAATGAACTTGCTGTATTTTAAAGCCATTTTATTTTATTTTATTTTGCAAAGACACAAACGATATCTTTGATTGCTCCAGACTGGCACAAAGTTCTTTGCAACTGTTCTGCGATCTGTAATCTTTGATTTGTACAAAACCTAAAATCAGAGCAATACTTGCAAAACGTGATGTCAGCAGGTGTGCGTGCCCACAGGTTTCATGTGCCAGAGAATGCAAATATGTGAAAGTGTTGAAAGGAATTACAATATTATTTCCAAGGAGAAGGGGGGAGGGCAATGAGTGAAGCAAGGTTAGCAGTGAGTCAGCCCTGTAATTAAAGAGGAGCGATCAATCTGTACCACTGACCACACTACTTATGCCAACTCCATCGAATGGCTGCAGTAAAGAGCTAATTTAGAACCATTAGGGACTGCCAAGTTTGCAAACAGCCCAGTAATGATGATGGCTGATTCGAGTTCAAGGCTTGGTCTCTGTATAACAGTCAGACCTGGCAGTCACAGGAGTAGATCAATGGAAGATTTCACACGAAGAGAGAAAAAAAAAAAAAAACTTTCTTTTATAAGTGTCTTCTTTTTTTCTTGTATCTGCAATAGATGTTTGGTTCTTCATCAAAACACCAGATTTCTTTAGCTGATGAATAGTTTTATCTGTCAGGGAAATTAAAACACAAAACTTTTCTGCTTTCATTACATTTAACTGCCTCACTGCCATGATTATAAGCATTAAACCACAATATATTTAAAATTAAGGAACCCATCACAAAAGGTGACACTCTCTTGTGTGTCAAGATGTACAGATTGTCTGTAAATTACACAGATTTTTCACCATTTTACGTGTACACAGACATATAGAGAAAATCCTAGATTTAAAAAACAACTCTGCTTCAAATGTATGTCATACTTCAGAGCCAGSCTGTAAGGAATTGTTAGGTTCACACCCTGTTCCTTCCACTATACCAGGGTTCTGCAATCAATCAGCAGCTCCGGGGCCACATGGGACACCCCCTTTTCCACTAGTGCCACTTAGTGTAGTGTCGGTAGTGGTCAGTTCGGGTGCTTTTCCATTGACGTTCCAGTCCGGTTCCACTGGGTGTGTTTTGGGTGGGTGGTGGAGGTGGTTTTTGGGTGTTTCAAAAAAAATGTTAAGGTGCAAAATGAGAGATTGAAAGACATTTGCCGAATAAGTTCTGAAATTTAAAAAAAAATGCTAGAAATTTGAAAAAAATTGGATGGAAACAAAACTAATGTCACTGCTACAATTGAAAAAAATGGGTCCTTGAGTTGTTGTTGTAAAGGCAGCTTAGACGCAACCAGTGACTCTACTCCCCAGCCAATCAGTGACTAACAGTGTTCTGACGTCGCATTTTGGTGTCAACTGGGACCGCTTGGAACCACAATGAAGTAGGTATTAAAAAAGGACCGGTTCCATCTGGCCTAATGGAAATGGCTTGGAACCATACCAAACTGTACCGACACTACACTAAGTGGCACTAGTCAGCAGCAGCTCTTTGAAGCTTTGACCAAAGCTAACATTAATTCGATTTCTTCAGGTTAGTTTGAGCAGTTGTTCTGTCATTTTTTTCAAGTATGTGATCAGTAATACAAASAGTGAAACATATTGAGAAGATCATGCTCCAGTTGGACACTTCAGTAATCTAATTTGTTCTCTCAAATACATCAGCGGTATCTTTAAATATCTTTGACTAGACACGATAAAAAAAATCAGTCTGTTCTTTTTGGTAAATTTGATATACGCTAGACTATTGCCTTTGTTTACATGACTATGGTCTTTTCATTTGTCCTTAAGTGTGAAATTAATAACAAATATTCAAATTTTATATGTATTTTTAGTTTTATAATGTCATGCCCACTGGCCGGAAAGGTCCCCATTCAACAAACTTAAAGC
>NW_013952524.1:1235867-1242840 GCF_001266775.1 Austrofundulus limnaeus | reverse complement strand
ACACACACACACACACACACACACACACACACACACACACACACACACACACACACACACACTAATCCTGTCACCTTGATTGTATGGGTGTACAATGATTTTTTTCAATGAAATTTACACATTTTTGAAAGCCAAATTTGAGGAAAATATCCAAAGGGATTAACCTTGCTATAATTTTCTTGGATCACACCAGGATGTAGGTAGCTGTAGAAGCTCCTGCCATGCTAGCATGATGCTACCTCTKRGGGTATGATGTCTGCACTAGATTCTTTTAATAATCACGGTCGTAGCCTAGTCATGAAAACAGCATCCAACCCGGTTATTTTTCAATTGCTTGATGAGGCTCCTTGCCTTTGATCTGCTGCCACCATGCTACATATTTGACCCCAATTGGCTGCTGTCACAACCTTGTTACAGATATCTTATGRATAATTAAAATATTAACCCTTATCATGCTCTGTCATATGTCCATGGTGCCCAGCTCCAAGACTATGACAGGGACCAGCATCACTGAATAAATTCAGCATATCAAGGTCATTGTTCAGTTTAAAGTTTTCATCTTGACTTTTTCAGGTGTCACCACATTGACTTTGCATAACACTTTAAACACAATGAAGGAAACACATRCAAAGGTGGAAGCGGATGAAGTCAAGCATAAACTGCATTGGCTGCTGAACTCAGCGTTCACCTTTAGTGTTCTTCTGGCAACCGGCCCTCCTCCTTTAGAGAGCCATGACCGGAAAGTTCACCTCAGCTCGGTTGTGGCTGTCTGTGACTTTCATGTGGCTCAACTGCGCATGAAATCCTGAACTCTACTCACACTTCTGACATCCTTCAAAGGAAAACATAAAGCTGAAATGAACATTTATAATAAAATATAGTCACTTGCTTCACCAGTCAGTGAAGGTATAAGCAAGTTCATTAGTGGTGTCATTTCTTAGACTTGCACCTACATACAGGCTTGGATAGGTGTTAACATGTGTGAAGGAGGAATATTTCATTGGGGGGTGGGTGGGCTTGTGATCTCACCTTCCTTGAGAGCTTTGAGCACTTTGAGCAATAACAGGAAAATCACCTCACTTGAATGTGAAGTATTCAAGCCTGAGTCCTATCAGTCAAAGCCTGTCAGACTTTCCTATCTAATCTTCCCCTCACCATATAGAGCCTTTTATGGTTGCCTTATATGCTTGACATTTAATTAATGTTTCAGTCATGTGTGCAGGAGAGTGCTGACAGCAAGCCAATAACACTGGATCTTTGAAATCAACTGTCATCAAGTGAGCTTCACTATTTTTTTCTTTTAAACTGGAGAGTCCTTGCTCAAAATGCTTTTCTCATGCCCTCTGTCTTATTTGCATACCGTCCGGTGGCTCTGTTCTTAGAAAAAGAATAAACGAATGTGATCCTCCTGACCTTGTTTCCAAATGATGATAAGGGAACAGAAGATGACCACATTCTCACAGAGATACTTGTCTAGATCAGCACACTTACTTGTATGAACTGCTTGCGTTGACCCAAGATTCCTCTACCTCTCCCACCCCCACTGCATATTAATGAAGAGGAGATGAAAGGGAGCCAACCAGAATTAACACTCCAAACTCCAAACTCAAGCACATATAGGCACCAGCAAATCTCTTTGAAATAGCAGATTCACTGGTCCAGCTGGCCAGAATTAGAGTTAGTCTGGTTTAGTCTGAGTACAGACTTCAGTGTTCCCACGCAGGTCTGATTCAGTCATTAGTCACTGGTACTGATGGGTGTGTTTTCTGATCATTTGAACAAGGGAAAAAAAATCCTGCATTTTTTTAATCAATAACYTTATGTAAAGGGAAAGCATTAGTCATACCAGCTAAAAACTGAAATGCCACCTCCATCTACTAATCAAATTCAGCAGGACAAAAAAATGCTTGTTTGACAAAGAACTGCTCTGCTCTTCATGTAATCAAATTACAAGTTGTAAACATCTATTTAGAATTAAGCTAAATTAAATCAGAGGAAGGAGAAATTAGTGTTTTGTTTTGTTTTTTGTTTTGTTTTTTTGAGAACACTGCAACTCAAAGATTTGACAAAAATAACAGAAGTCATTAATTGAAGCGATACAGGACATTCTTCAAAATAGAATGCAGTGACCTTGAAGAGCAGATGAAGATTCTTTGTTGTGGTAGGATTGTGTTAGAAATAAAAAAAATACCAAGTTGATGAATGTATTTTCCTTTGCTTGTCAGGAAATTGATGGTTAAATGCTGAGAAAAAGTTTGTCATAAATGTATAATGAAAAAAATGCATATTTGATGGTACATATTCTGTTATCTAAGGCTGGGATAAAACTATACAATTTCTTTTATCAATTATTATTTTTGAAACTATAACTTACTTCGGTAATGTGTTTTTTTTCCTACTTTTAATTACTGTGTGAAGAGCACTGCTGCATGCACACATTGCTCTACCGTCTGTCTGTCCTAAAAAGAATACTTTTATCATTGTTTTCATTAAAACTACAAACACATCCCAAATTACATTTTCTTTCCTTTTTATACATCTCAGGTCTGTTTGACAGCTGATATAAAACCCATAACAACCTTCTCCCCAATTGTGATGCTATTGCAAGGGAATATGGCAGATGCCTGCAGCCTTTGATTTCATCTTGCCCCAGATCTGCATTGTAATGAGAACTCAGGTCAATCAATAATTCACAGCAGTTTCACGTATAAAAAACCAAAAGAGGAAAGAAAGGAAAAAAAAACAGATCAGCTTGTGGATAAAACAGGAACAGAACTTTGATCTGTACCATTAGAGGCACCCATACGGTTGAGATGCTCTCTCTCTTGTATTTGTCAACACTGAGAGAAACAGGAACAGAACGTACATGTGTGTCTGATCAGGGGAAAGTAGTTTACTGACTTACATTTACTGATAACAAGTACGTTGTGTACAGGCTTTGCACTCAGTATCGAGGGAGTTGAATGTTATTTGGAGAATCATGGTGAGGGTTTGGGTTTTTGTGCCTCAAACTYCTGCCTTCAGTTCTCTGAGTGTATTTATAATTCTCACATCATAGTAACCCCCATACACACTCATGCTGACAATAGTTATGGGTTTATTTGCTTGAAACGACAAGACAAAACCAACATTTTTTTTCACAAATCAAACACACATTGTGGATCTTGTCTACATTTAGCACAGTCATTARTGGAAAATTGACGAGGTTTTCTGCTGTCACTAGTTAGGCCTTAGAAAAGGAGTTCATGATGTATTTGTACTATTATTACACTGTAGTGTTGTAGAGGCCATTTTTACACAACTAAAACAAATACATGTGTAAACTAAAGGCCTACTATTTATTTTACATCAGAATGTTAAACTATGATAATCTTAACCTTTGGGGTTGTAAAATGATATTTTTTGGTCAAATGAAAACAATGTTATGTGATCAAAATACATTGCAAGATCTTAGATAATTTCTGTTGGGTTTAACTCTCAGCTAATATTAGCTTAGCTTCTATACACTTAAATAAGTTATAGCCATTTCCGTAGTAGCCAACTTCACTTGGGATGAGCATCCAATCACAGGTGACTGATAAGGTAATGAAATGCTAATCAAGGATTTTAAGAATTTAAGCACCAATTGTAGTAAAATGGACATTGGGTATCTTCTTAGTGCAGTAGAAACTGCAATGAGCTGCCACTTGGGAAAGTGGGGTTTAAATCTCTAAGTGTATGTTTTTTTTATTTATCTTCAAACAACTGTGCCAAAAGMTCCCAATTTATTTAATGTCCCTCTTCCCTGTTTGTTTTTAAATCCCTTTTTAAAACCCATCTTTTCTCTCTGGCCTGGGAACACCATTTGTGATGTTGAGTTTTATATTATTTTTATTTAATTTTGATAGGTTGTGTGATTTAATGAATGTTGTATAATGTGTACAGAACTTTAGACCTGTAGGTGTTTAAATTTCTTTGTAAATAAAGCTGGTATGGTGAACCAAAAAATCAAGATGTAGACATTTACAACAAACTGAGCAGGTGCCTTCATGCACCGTCAGAGGTTTTCAGRCTTGCCCCTCAAGACACAACTGTCCTGCATGTTTTAGATGTGTCCCTGCTTCCACGCACCTTACCTTGAATGCGTATTTAGATTTCTGCTAAACCTGATGGCATTCTGAGCAGGTGATTTAATGATTTGAATCAGGTGTGCCGAAGCAGGGAAACAGTTAAAAGATGCAGGGCAGTGGGTCACAATGTACAGGACTGAAGACCTCTGGTTTAGATTATGGGTTTAATTAAAAAAATTTCAAGGGTTCGTAAGATATTTTACTAACAAATACATAATGTTGACTTTACTGTTGATATCAAAGTTTAAATAAATATATCTTTCTGAAAGTTTCATCAAAGTCCATGCAGTGGGTCATGAGATATTTTGCCAACAGACAGATCAACAAGTGTGCACACACAGATACAGTCAGTTCCATTATTGCTCACTATCTCACATTTGTAACAATTACTATTCTTTATGAGAACCTAGGCTTACAAGTTGTTTTTTCTTTTTTTTCTTTGTCAATAGTTCCTCCCGATGACCCGGTCATCAGCGGGGGGCCAGTAGTGAGCCTGAGAGCAGGTGACCCGCTCAACCTGACTTGCCATGCTGACAACGCCAAACCTGCAGCCTCAATCATTTGGATCCGTAATGGAGAGGTCCTTAATGGGGCCACATACCCCAAGGTAAGTGCAGAGGTGTGTGTCATCAGCAGGTTTGTAGACCAGCTGGGGATTGAAGGGAAGTGTGGGTAAAATGTTGTTGTTTTTTWGTATTTTTTTCCTTTTTTTAAAACGTAAGCTATTACAAACAAAGTGATGACATCTGTCACCTAGCCTTTTTTTTTCCAATGCATCATTTTTCTTTAAATAAATCCAGCTCAGTGAGAAATATTTTTGAAATGTTAGGCACTTTACCCCATCTTTGATGTGTGCTTGTCTCAGTTTTCATCATTTTAACACGCACACACACACACACACACACACACACACNCACACACACACACACACACACACACACACACACACACTTTGCTATACAAATCAACCAAAACAAGCAGACGACTACCAATGTGTTTACATCTTACTATTGTGTTTTAATATCCTCTCATAGCGGCTTGTTTCATCCTGGCCTGTTAGAGTTTTTCTGTGTGATATTTAATGCCATTTTTTTATCACTGAGCGTCATTTTCAAACGACGGACTATCCTCCCACTTTTACTGTCCTAGTGCACAAGATCAGCAACTCACAGCATTACCATGCTGCAGTCACTGGAACCCATAAACACTTGATCAGTGTTAGCCCTCCATTCCAATCATTTATTCAGACTGATTATGMTCTATTTTCATTTAAACAAAACACATAAACAAAGAGGGCACTTTAGAGTGATAACYCCACCCCTGRCCCCCTCTCTCCCTGCTCTGTCTCYTCTCATTATTGGCTTTTTACAAAGAGCAGATAAATGCCATTGATTGGGCTGAGGTACGTCACCAGGTCGTTTTGAATAAAGTGATTGCTGGAGGTGCTGTTTGCTAATGGTAGGCGGGGAGAATGCTTTCTATCTCTTCACATCCTCCTCAGAGRGAAGGCAGCTATGAAGACATTCAGGGCTGATACGTTGAGCCCAAAGTATGAGCCTCTCCCCTCTTAACTCTATTGCCTAACATTAAAAAGCAATGGGTTCAATTAAAGAAAGATGACTTTTTTGGGTCCGCAGAGCAGCGGGGGGACATTTTGCAAAGCATAATCATCTGCTCTGCTGGTCTTCTCATACCCCATTGATGTAGAGGTCTAARGCAAGCAGATGTGGTGGAGGATTCGCCGAGATGGCTTTCCTGATGGTGTCATATGTAATGATGGTTCTGACCCACAGATAATTCCCTGCTGTAGGCATCCGAAACCTCGTCTCTGTGACCTCATAGAAAATGTATTTACCGGAATGGTGATTAAAGAGAAAATGCAGGAATAATGTTATCGTTTACAAAAATTGTGAGTTAGTTTGAGTCATGGTAGAGTTGCTTATATAATGCAGTGCTTATCATTAGTAAGGGTAGCTTTTCAAAAAAATACAAATAACTGGAGTATGTAATGAAGGTGGCTGCCCAAATAATTCAGTTGAAGTTGTGTACAATTTAGAAATAAAGGCTTAACATTGATAGATGTTGTTTTGTTTTGTTAMAAAACACTCAGTGCTCAAACAGTAAGTCATGTTGCCCAATAGCAAACAACAAACAACTATTTGCAATGATCAAACTCCATGTCCAAGTTGTGTTTAAAAGATGCACACATTTATATTGACATCTCTGTATTTAAATGATCTAATAATTCATGAGATCTCCAGCAACATACATTTTCCTCAGTGGTAAACTAAGAGAAGATCCAGAATACTTTGTATTAAAAAATAGAAATAAAGTTTTGCTGGTATAGATATGACATTTTTTTATATGACAGTGTCCTGACTTTTCAATGAACAGGTAAAATTTTAATGTCTATATGGAATTGGTGCAGATTTATTGGAGCAGGAATGCAGGTGTAGATTCTCAGCTAYCCTGGCCCTTGCCTTCCCACGCAGTTCCGCTCAATTCTAGTTTCACTTCACTGCTCCGTCTGGCATTTCTCCCATAGACAAGGACTGCGCTGGCAGATTTTTAGCCGAACCAATCAGAGAAGAGAACGTTGATTTTCTGTGCAGAGTCTGCTTGTAGTTAATTTTACCTGGGCCAATCAGAGAACAGAAGGCAGAGTTTTGAACGATGTCGATTTTCTGCACAGTATCTGCTAGTTAGTTAGCAGGTTAGCAAAGGCAGGGGAGGAAGTGAATGAAGCCAGTCCGTGTTGATAAGGTTTCCAAATTAAATTAAATTTGTCTGACAYAGCAGCAGCTCTCATTTACAGTCGTCTCGTTCGGCTCGGTACTTCTCTCAGTAGGGTTGTTTACAGCACA
>NW_013952524.1:1233242-1235615 GCF_001266775.1 Austrofundulus limnaeus | reverse complement strand
ATTTTATTTTTTCTGACTGCATGAGAAGCCCTGTTGTGCAACACGCATAATTAACTCACACCCCTCACACAGAGAGTCATTAGYGTCATTAACCAGCTAATGTTTGCTACTTAATTGGCCAGGTTATCTGCCTTGATAAGGATGTTTAATTAAAAATAAAACATAACTGACAACTTCAGACATTTGCTTCAAAACAGCACTACCTTAAAAAGAGAGGTGGATGGCACTCCTGCCATAAAGACACGACCAGGCAACTTGAGGGAAAAATTTCTGGGGATTTCCCCACCTTTGGCCATCTGATTGACAGCTCACACACTGAATTGGAGGAGTGTCACTCTGCAGTGCACGTGACCTGAGGGTTCCCTTCARTGTCTGCCTCTGACAAGCCAAGTAAGAACTATATTTGTTTTGAGGCAGTCACTTTTTTAAATCTACATATTGGTCTATGCCATCTGACTGGAATCCATTTTTGGCAGGAACTATTAAATTTTCTTGGATACAGTATATTGTCTTTTATCGATATTATTATTATATTAATTTGAGAGGAAGCAACAGTGGATCCAGTTCCCAGTGTGAAAAACTAATATGCACTTGATATTTTGTGTTTAGCTATTCTTCTCCTGTGGTATTAAAACTGTCTGTGGCTTATGTAAAGACTCAATGTGCTCCCTGGCATTCAGTGCATACAAAATTATTATGCAATAACATAATTATGTGTTCATGTCTTTCTTAAAATGTATTTAAAATAAAAGAAAGAAGCTCACAGTTTTGTCTTTATCTGGTTCATTTTGCTGTGAGTATTTTTTACATAGACCTCTGGCAGTGTATCAAAAAATTATCAATTTGTAATGTGAAAAGGGGTTGAATTCTGTGCTGCTGCCAGCTAACCCCCTTTCTAAGATTAATGACTGCAGACAGGTCCAGAGGGATGAGGGAAACAATCCTGATTGTGTCACAAAGGATATTACATTGACATACCCCGCATCTGACAGCTAATGTGTTCTGCTTTAGAAGGGACTGCACGCACAAATATGAATTTCATCACATGGCTCTTCACATACAAATAGGGCTTCAGAGAGCATTGAATCTACAATATCATTTACCCACAAAGCATAAGAAAAAAAGTGGATATTTTCATCTCAGTAAAGAAATGTCCTGTTTTTTTATATTCGCTTAGGCAGTACACTGAGGGGCTTGAACTATAAAGTGAGAATATATGTGAAAATGGTTTGCTCTATGATTTTACAAGTTCAATGGACTTCTAATTACACATTTCAGAATATAGATTTTCTTTGCAGCAGAGACAGCACATAGTCACATTAAGGTTTTACTGTATTGAAAACCTTATATTAAAATGAAAATAATGAGTAGATAATTACTCACATTGCAACAATGAGCCACAGGTTGACTGAACTAAAAGGAAAAGGTAATAGTTGAAGTCTGAGGCCCTGTAATAAAAATGTCTGTTGCAGTAAAAGAAGGAAAATTCTGTACTAAGAAGAAAGAATGGAAACCCTGGACTCGAAAGGGGCTTCCCACGGTTTTTGCACTGCAGTTTGTCTTGGAGTTTTGGATGATCATTAATGTATCGCAGCTACYTTAGCTAGAATAGACTTCTCCGCGTTTTACAGAACATGGAAAAGCCTTAACAATGGTGGATAGAGAAGTGCTGTTTGTGTTGCGCACTCTTTTCAATCGGACCATCTTTCACGGAACATATGTGTGACCCATCATATCGAAATGAGGATTAAGTCAAATCGGGTCAAAATGACCTAATTACATTTTCCAGTTCCTGGATTTAAAAACTTCATTTTGATACCTGGGTTATTCTGATATCTTAAGGTTATCCAGAGATATGACTTAATTTGTCTTGTTGGTTACGATGATATATTACAGTTTGGTATGAATCCTAATTTTATGTAAATTTATTGAGTAATTATTGATGTCAATATAAAAAAGAAACCTCAAATAGTTTTTGTATATTAAGATTTCCCAGTTGGAAAGAAATAAAAACATTGCTAGCTCACAGGGAAAAATTCAAAATTTTAAAGGAGACATATCATGCTAAATGCACTTTTTTTGCATTTATAAACTATTTTTGTGCAATTATAGTGTCTAGGAGTGTAGAAAACTTTAATTTATTCTGTCCATTTACTACAAAGCTATTTTTATATTATTTTATGGGTCAGAGTTTTCATTTTGTTCAAAATCTGGTGTTGCTTATTTCGTTTCATTATTTATTTCGTCCCACTTTTTTCTTCTGAACTACCATTTATGGTAATGTATTTCTGGCCAACTGGATTTCATAGTCCGCCATTTTTTTCCTCGCTGTGCGATTTTGTAGTTCATAGCGTCATGCCGAAAATGCAAGTT
>NW_013952524.1:1219991-1232823 GCF_001266775.1 Austrofundulus limnaeus | reverse complement strand
TATATATATATATATATATCCTTTGTTGTTAGAAATTTTTTGACGTACATTCCTTCCACGATCCTCGTTTCGTGTACAAAATATGCAGAGCAACATTGAGCCTATTTTAAAGGAAATGCATCTTGACTTTGTGGTTGACCACACTGCCTTGCCCACACAATTTGTTCTATTCACTGATTTAGTTTTGTCCTGCACWGTTTAACATAAACTCCCAGAGCCCTCCTCTGAACGTTTGAGTCGAAGTGAGAGCTTCTGAGCGCTACCAACCGATTCCAGATGACTTCCACAATGTAGGGCTCAGAGGATGAGCACTGAAAAGAAGATTGATTTCCTTTGTGAAGTATGACAAGCCATGCACTGGAGCACAGCTCTCCAGACACACAAAAAAAGCACAAAAAAATATTACAAAATATGTTTTATTTATTTTCTTCATTTCATATCAGCTTGCTTTGCAGTATAACTACAGGCTAGAATGTTCTGATGGGTTTTCTTTGTTTCCCCAAAGGAGGTTGTGTGTGCATTCGTGGATTGTTTGCCATTTTCTTCTTTTCTCTTTTTCTTTTATTACTCTTTTACACCTTTTTCATCAAAGCATACCATTTATTACTCTTGTTTACCTCTTTTTCCCTACTTGCATGGCACCTAAACTGTTRATAATCACAACTTCAGTTGGCCCATTTGGAGATAATATCCAAAAATTCCCAGATGCAGTGGTTTTAAACGTTTAGTTTCCTGCCCAAAACCAAAATAATTCTGCTTTTGTTCCATTGACTGTGAAAATGAAATATAAGATTGAAGCACGATGTTGCGTTTGCGAGACCTGGTACCTTCATCCATACGGCTAACATTACCTAAACTTGTGTGTATCTTTACTTTTTTTGCAGCAATTGCTTCACGACGGCAGGAAAGAAAGCATTGTGAGCACACTCCACCTACCTCCATCCAACATTGAGACTGGTCAGCAGATCATCTGTAAAGCCTCCAATAAGGCAGTACCCAACGGCAAAGAGACCAGTGTCACAATTGATATTCAGCGTAAGCATTTTCTTGTCTGTTTTTTTTTCTTTTTCTTTTTTTGTGTTTCCCTGCTATGTTTTTTAGTTAACGTGTTGAAAGTAATGAAACTTATGTTTTGCATAAATCAGTATTATGTTTGGTATGTAAAGGCCTGACACTGTCACAACAACTCACCTGACTCATACAAAATATTTATTGAGGTATTTATACATGCTTTTTTTTCTATGAATCCATCTCGATAAATCAATTGACAATGCACACGTATTTTTTCCCTGTTTGCTGTGATAGAAATCAAAGTGTCTATCTATCTATAATGATGGAAGCTTCCATTTATTATCCAGCTACCTGCTTGCTGTGTTAGAACACAAAATCTGTCTACTGCTTTCATTTCCTCACTCAGACCATCAATCTTTTTGATGAGAACATCCACAACCCCCTTCCAAAATAGGCAAAACAAGCCCAGCGTGTAAAACACATTCAGACTCAATTGTCAGGGAGTATTTTTTCGATTAAGAACTGCTCACAGTAAGAGAAAAGGTTTCAAACAATAGGATTTTTCATCACTCACAGCCCCTTCAACACCATTAAGTATGACTAATAAAGCAGAAAACGCTATTTAGAGAACCATTATGACTGACAGCTCCATTCTTTTTATTATGTACATGGCAAGTGTCGAGAATGGCACGAGCGGGCACGGCACAATCAGGCCGACTCAAGCGCGGGAGTAAAAAATGATTAGCAGTTGTTAGTGTTTGCAACCCTTGCAGTTTGTGCTCCTCAATTCTCGCTTTGGAGTCGGAGAAGGGAAGTCTGCCCACATGTAAACTGATTTGTCACCATGTATAATGATGTGTCTGTGATAAATGCTCCCCCATCATGGCATCATCCTCGCTGGTGAACGTTTGAGTTATCCCTGGTAAAAAAAAAAAAGAGAGTCGGTCCTATTCTCTAATTAGCATTCCAAAATGTCYTCTTTACACAATTAAAGCTCCTGCAAACATTTTTTTTTCACAGTGTGATATCAAACGGAGCGACAGCAGAGACTAATTGTTGAGATCCAGACTGTCTCCCACAAGGTTAAGGCTCTCGATTCCTTCCGTCTCATTCCCCCCCAGCCCTGCCGAAGATTTGACAGGTTCAGTACAGTTCAGCAGAACATTTGGAAAATCTGTAGAAGAGAGGCACTTCTCAAATTAAGTCACCCCTGGACTGAAACATGCTACAAATGAACACCAACTTGTTTGTACCATGTAACAACTTGCTAAATTTCAACGCAGCATAATTTTATTATAAATTCAGTAGCTTAACAAGAGGATCAKAAGCAGATGTTCATATAAAAGCTATGGGGCAGGTACACACTCTACTTTGAACACTTTATATATTTATTTGTATATTTGTTTTGTGTGAGTACCTGCTGTATAGCTTAGACAATCACCTGCATTTTAACACAGGATGTTCATTTTATTATACAGTTGTTATCAGATTCCAAAAGCACTTTTACAAAGTGTCGAAGCTGCGCAGATGATCTTATTATATTTGGACAATACTGTAAGATTACTGTTAAAGATGTGTATCTGGAAACTATACAGCACTTCTTCCACTGCTGCCGGGTATAAAAAAAAATAACAGCACACAAAAACTGCATTCTAATCTAAAAGTGRTGTGTTTCTAAGTGAACGTTGTTCCTTAAATAAACCTGAAGGCCAGATTGTCAAATTGGATAATCTGGATTAGTCAATTATTTTCAAGTTAAGTACTTGACCATTGTTCTAAAAGAGCTTACAGAGTTTCTGAACTCATAACTAACAACACCAAGGTCAAAATTYCATTGTACATGTTTTTAACCACTGATTTGTATTTATATGAACCAAAGGATGATGTCGTCAATTAATCATTTTATTTTAAAGATTACTCCTTTAGTGAAGAAACGGTGTACAATTAAATGCTATGAAACTGAAAAAGGAACAACAATAATTTAAATTATAGCGTTTAGATTCCTTTACCTGCTTTRCCCTTCCGGGTCACAAAGAGCTTGTGCCTATTTCCAGCAGTCACTCTGTGAGAGGCGGGGCACACTACAGACAAGTCGCAAGTCCATCACAGGGCGACGAACAAACAACCACTCACACACTTAACCACAGCTGGGGACATTTTAGAGTTACAAAATAACCTTACATGCATGCTATTCTGTGTGAGAAAARCCACAGGTTTGCAGAGAGAACATGCAAACCCCACTCAGAATGGCCTCAGACCAGAGGGCAATCCTGTGATCTAACAATGACAGGCGACAGCTRGAACCGCTGCACTTGCTYTTAACAACAAAACTTGTCATTGCCTAATGACACTTTTACGACAATAGAAAAGTGCATTTCTTCTTTTTTTTAGTTTTTGGACAAAAGAAAATGAATCTGTACCTCTTTTTGCCTAACTGCAACTCTTCTACTGAGACTTTTTGACAAAAGCTAAAAGCCATTATTGTATTTACGAAGGAAATGTTCCTCCAGGAGCTTCCTGTCAGCCCTGGAAGATATGAAACACTTGACAAATTAGTCTATATAATAGTACTCGGTGCCTTTTACTGCAACACTTGAGCACTTCTGAATATCCAGCAAAACAGCTTAATAATTGTTGGCAGTTAGAAACGCCTCTGACAGTCACCTGGAAAGCACTGATACAGATGTACATTATGGTCAGCATAATGGTCCTTTAAAACTGCTTCTCATCAACTGATGTCAATTTTTTTTTCTGTCGTTTCTTCCATGCTGTTATACGTATGTTAGTCTAATTTTACTTTTCCTATGTATTCAAGTTATATATTATGAATGTACTCATGAAATTTAAGGGCTTACATTTTCTCTACAGGAGATGTCAGATAATATTGAAATACATTATAAGTTCCTATGTTACAAAATCCTGCCTCATATTGTGATGAGACCCAAATTATTGCTCATATTTTTACACGAGATGTAGACTGATTAATCCGCCAGCCAGTTACTGTATCGCCATACATATTAATGTTTTCAAAATATTCCTCATTCAGCCTGGCCTGAACATACWAAGCTGATTAACAGAAAAGCACGACTGTGGAAAACTCCATGTTATTACATGTGACACTGCACACCAGCATCAAACTGTGTTTCTTGTGATGGGGTGCCATTCACGGCAGGGGAACTTTATTTTGGCACAAGCATGGCCAGACTGCAATGGAATATGACCAAATTATATCAATTTTGGAAGGAACTGTGTTGTATGTACAAGAGAAATTAAGGCACTCATGTTGAAAATTCTGTCATGGACTTGCAACCTGTCCAGGGTTTACCCCACCCCTCACACAGTGACTGCTGGTTATGGGCACCAGTGACCCCTGTGACTCTAAAAGGAAGAAGCGGGTATAGATAATGGATGGATGGCTGTATGGATGGATGGATGGATTTTGAAAGTAAAAAGCAAAAACTATGCATGTAAAACAAGAATTTAAAGCTCAGCCTTGACAATTCAGCTGTGATGATTCATTGCAGTGGAGCAGTTGCGTAAACAAAGATTCCTTTAGACCCCCCATGGAGAATAGAAGGTGGTTTCTTCGGATGAGCACAGATACCAGMAGGATGAGATGTTGGATGAGAATCTCTTGGTAATATGACGAGATGGAGATAGAGAGGAGGGGGACAGTTCGTGGAAAGTAGCAGGGAAAGCCAAATGTCCTCAAAGATTATGGAACATTTCTGTGCTGAACATGTGCCAAAAAGCTTTATCCAAAAAAAACACATCAAACTTTATTTCAAGCTTTACTTGTCAGAAGTTGTCAAACAATGGGTTAATTCCTGGCAAATTTTCTTTGAACGCTCTGCGAGTTTGCTCTGTATTGAAAGTGAACAGGCAAAATTGATTTTGATGCTTTCATCTTGCACTCTGTAAYACAGCAAATGAACAAATGTCGTCAAATATTATTGTGTTTCCTGGAAATGTTGACAACATCCACCGAGTTTTTTCATTGTTAGACCAAAGACTCACATTGAATCAGTTGAAACTGAATTAGATAATTGAAAGTCTAGTTTCTCTTGCTGACTAAAATGATTGACTATGTGACTATGAGATTTTGTTACCAGAACAAAAAAAAAAAAAAAACATTTTCTCATTCAACCTGTTCTTCTCAAAATGTTGCATTCTGCTCACTTTCACACTTAGATCTGCTTCAACTAAAATYCAATCCAAATGAGTTAAATTTACTTACAATTCTGCATGCTGCTCAGCACCTTAAATCAGCGTAAAACCRGCTGTATTCAACAGTATTTTTTTTCTTTTATTGTAATTTTAKTGCTTGTGGTTTACATCCACCTCAGCATTTTGAATTCCACCTAAATTTATACAGACATATCTGACCAAAGATTAGACAAATTAACATCTAAATACAGTGTGCTGTGGTGATGTTGCCCAAACGAGAAGGATTTAGAGCTAACAGATGTGATTCAGTACCCTGGATAGACTGCTGACTTTTGTTGTCCATACCATCCCATTAGCTGGCTGTAATTATTTGATAGCAGAGGGATGGATACCCCCCATTGATGCTGTTTTATCCAGCAGCACATATTTACTTGCAATAGGCCTTTTGGACTTAAGTCAGTAAACTTCCTCATGATCCCGACTTCACTGCTGCAGGGGAAATCGTCTGTTTAGGATGCCAGCTTCCTGTCTTGCTAAATCCCACTCATCGTGTGTGATTAAAAATATTCCGCAATTATTTTGCAGTGCAGTTGTAAATCTGCAGAGTATTGCCCCACATAGAAACATGCTTTGAAATGCGTGCACTTGGGACAAGCAACGCCAAGGTTTCTCCATGTGTTTGCATTGCAAAACAAGCTGAGCCACGTGGGGAGAAAATGAATGCCATTTGTTGAGACTAATTAATAAAGAACATGCACATGTGCAGTTGGGGAGGATTTGTTTTCAGTAGCTTGCTCAGCTATATACTCCCCTCGCCTAATCAAGCAGATAATGGCAAATTCTTCTGAAATAGAATCAGAGAGTAGGAGGGATATTAAAGTAGGGAGAGCAGAAAAGGGCTCTTGCACTTTTACAGAAACTTCGTGCTCATATTTTGATGCGGAAAAAAGTGGGGGTGGGGGCTCAAATGAACATATGCTGTCACCAAATTGAAGTAAATTTGAAATTTATTGAAGTGAATATCTTATGATCAATATGTTCGACCTCAGGTTGTTCGTCAGTCTGTTCTCCCCTGATGTWTTTCACACAGCCAGCCATGTGACAATGTGACCATATTGCTGGGGCTATAATCCACAAARGGATGGTCCACAAACAGCTCCTTCGTACTTTAGAGGCATCCAATGCTTCTCGAGTTTGAGGCTGATCCTGCTGGAAAACAGCTGTCTACAGTGACCCACAGAGATTGGAAATTGAGCTTTAAGAATGAGAGAGAGAGAGATAACAAACTATTTATGCTGGCACTTTGTGCATGAAAATAGAGAAGTTGGAAGATTGTTCCAAAAACACCATCTGGTCTCCACTTTGAACTAAGCGATCAAAAGCTGTCGGCCAAACTATTCTACCACCCTCCACAATTCATCTTGTTGTTTTTACTGAAGCTCCAATCAGTCCAACTGTCCCCCTTTTTCCCCCCTCCCATCTCTCCATTCTTCCCCATCTAGTGAAGAATGTGATGAATTAACACATTGCTGGGCCATCGTGTTACTGCGGATGTACTCACCAATTGTCTCATGCATTTATACATCAAAGGACATTCTTCGTTAAATAGATGTCTGTCATATGATGAGGGGCAAAGGTCAGAGATGTCAATACCCCCTGGTTTTACACCCGGGGCTATCTCTGACAGACTTTTGACAGCTGTTGCTCCCATAGCTGTCTTTTGTCATTTGGGAGCTAGAACTACCAACAAATTAAATCCATCATGACACTACCTTTCCCTAAAAGAGACTGGGGCGTTTTCTAAGTGGGGGCCCAGTTCAGTCATTTCAAAAGAGCATTGATTTTTTTTTGGTCAGATTGACAGTAATGAGCATTTGTCTCTTTAGAAGTCTCTTGGCAGCAAGATGGTGTGCATGATTAAAAAGCTCGGTATAGGAAGAGTTTTAGTGAAAGTGGCTTCTGAATTAGCTGTTTGTTCACACAGACATAACCTTCAGATCCCCCTCCAAATCTTTTAGTATCTGGCTCTGCCTGAGTGCTTGCAGATTCCTACAGAATTTTGCTATCTCCGCTACTGCCAGACATTATTTTGCCCTTTAGGTTCCTTTTGCCTACTTTTTTTTTCTCACTTATTTAATCGTTTTGCAATGCTAAAACCACCTACTGAGTGGATATAACACCATTGCTCAAGGCTAGGATGATATTTCCCATTTTATAATGATGCTCACCCATGTCTCCTTTCATTTCCACACAAACGTTTCCATACATGCAAATACCCAGTCACACACAATTGGCTGCACACTACCTGGGGAGACTTGCTGGTAGACTTGGCCCCCAGTTTTTTTTTTTTCTCATCATGCACAAAGTTGTTGTTGTCTTTACTGGCCTGGGGAGACCCAGCACAGGTGGGGCTCAGGGTAGTGGAGTGGTTGGTGGAGGTGGGGTGTGTGCTGAAGGGGAATACATCGGCTCAGATATGGCATGTGTGTGGGGAAGAATGTGGCACCTGGACCACCTCCTCTCTGGGGTTTTGTGGCAGCTGAGCCAGCCTAGAGCATCTGCGCAGCTACAGGGTAATAAGCTGTTTTCCTACACTCGGTCCTACAAACACACGCTTACAGATTTGCTCTCCCTGACTGCACAGAATGGTTTTGGCTTTATTCAAATGCAGTTTATGAGCTTTTTTTCACTTTGAGTGAAACTCTGTGCTTGCCACATTCAAAGAGCAGATCCTGGATTTTAAGCTTGTACCACTAAACACGGAGCAAATCTACTTCTGAAACAGATGGCCAGATTTAAACTGAGCTGGTTTCCAGGTACGCCTTCAGAAAGTTTTCATAGGTGTGGCCTGATGGGGGGCACATACAGCCCTGTGGGTTACAAAACTAAAAGCCATTACAGAATTTTCTGTGTTTTATTTTGCGATCAAGCACGAGTTCAGAGAAAACAAACAGCAGATGAGAAAGCAGCTATGGCGATAGTTTGTAGACTATTTTCAACAGAGAAAAAAAACAAAAAGACATCCCCAATGTCCACCGGACTTTCTGGTTCTCCATGGCAGTTGTTTTGTCTTCTGTATTTTGGATTCCTCTCCGTGTTTCCATCATCTCTCTTTCTGATTGGCTTACATGTCACATCCAATACGCTGCGTGCTTGTTTGTTCTCGGGAAACACCACACACTATCGGGCCAAGAAAATCCAACTTGTTGAATATTCCCAACTTGAGATTGGAGCAGTCCCGGCATCCTTCCAAGCAGGAAAGGTCACTCTTACAATACAGCAAGCATATCTCATGTTTATCTTTAGAGTCATCAAGATAATCGGGTTAAGTTTGCCAGAAGGGCAAAGTGGGTCAAAAATCAGCATTATTATCTTGCCACATGAACCTGGTAAGCTTGAAGTTTTTCATCTGCTTTCACAATGTCATTTTTATAACATATATACTGTATATAACTTTGTACGCTGCACAGATTTGACTTGTTCAATAACAACGTTTGTTTTATAACTTTCTGTTTATGAAGTTTTACTAAACCCAAAAAGCAAAGGGAAATTAAACATGTAAAATTCCACCACACCTAGACAGACTCCAGATAGTTTACCCATATGACCAGGTACTTTCTACCATATCTCGCTGGTATGCTCAACTACTAGAAGTAAGAAAAAGAAAAATAAATAATATGAAATAGACTCCTTGTAACTTAGGACTTTCTGTTTCAACCTGACAGTTAAAAAAATTAATTGTTGACATGTTCCAGTCAATTTTCAATGAACACAAAAGCACTGAAACCACTAAAAGGAACTCACTCATGATGATCTAACACACTGCTTTTAAGGCTTAGAACAAAATACATCTACAATGTATTGAGAATGCCTGACAAATTACTTTACCTGCTTGAAATTCATCTTCTGAGTCTGTAAGGTAAATAGCTTTGTTTGTTTCGTTTGGAGCTGGAGTGATATGTAAATTAACCTGTATCTTCAAAAAGTATCCCACTTTTGTCAATTAGGATAAATGAAAGCATTTATGGAATTTGCATAATCTGAATATTTGTAATTGTAAGAACTTTTATAATTGTGTTATATCAATAAGGTTACTAAAACTGCACTGTGGACTGGTTTCCGCTGCATGCAAATTAATGTTTTGGGAAACTCATTATCAGTTCAGATTTCCCTTTCATTTGCTCCTTAAGGCAATGCTAAGGAATATATGCGAGTATAAACAACACGCTATACCCAACTCCTGGGAACAAAGAAAAAAATATTGCAAGTGTTCAAAACATCCGCCTAGACACCTGGTAGGCAGCAGAGATAAAAATAAAAAATAAAAAAATAAAAAAATAACGTAATTATTTGTGAATAATCCTGGCACTAATTGAGATAAATTGTCACAAAAGCTCTAAAGATTACAAGAATAAACTTTTAGTATTATGAGGAAAAATATTCCTTAATCCTGTGAAAAGCTCAATAGTGTCTGTGGCACTTTTTTCTTTTTTTTTTCAGAAAAAAAAAGTTTTTTTATCTCTTATTTAGCCACAAACAGCATTAGAAACCTAGAATCTGTCTATGACTTAAAGTTCACTGTGTTTCAGTAGGATACCGGTTGTGTAATTGGATGCCTTTGTTTCTTTGTGTTCTTTTATAGATCTCCCACTTGTCAATCTCTCGGTGGAGCCTCAGCCTGTGCTGGAGGGCAGTCTCGTGAAATTCCACTGCTCTGCAAAGGCCAACCCTCCGGTTACCCTTTACAGGTGAGATCATGAAAAGAAGCAGCGTCACAGTAGTGCCCCACAAACCACTAAAGATTATATAATGCATCTGAAAACAAGAAATGCAGTTAATGAGGTCTTTTCTGATCGATGAAGCTGGTGGAAAAAAAAAAAAATATTTTCACACCGACTCAGATTTAACACATGGTACTGATGGCATTCATCATTGTCAGGCATTTTCTTATGATACCACAACACCATTACTTGAAACGAGGGGACAGAAAATAAATAAATAAAAACAATGAAACACAGACAAAAAATGTAATGGAAATACATCACAGAAAAATCAATTGGGAAAGCTTGTCATGTTCCACTGGGCTGCAGCAAAGTATTGCGAGGGCTTTGTTGCAAAAACTGTTTGCTTTATGGTCACACACTTTACCCTGATGTTTAAGATGTACATCAGTGTATCAGAGCAAAAGTTCAATGTTTCATTTGCATGGCAATTGAAGATGTCATGATTACTTTTTTTTTTTTTTTCTTGAGATCACGTAGAATGACAGCACCTTCTCTCTGGGATCTGACTTTTTTTTCTTTTCTTTTTTTTTTTTGTCTTATGGTTAAAGCAAGGCTGCTTTTAAATAAACCACTTATTTCAATGATTGGATTTTACAGCACAGCGGTGTTTCATTGTGAAACTTTCAATATTTGACTGAAGACTAATAAATGATAGGAAATGGAAACATTATCCATCTTGGCAACAACACCTGCTTTACGAACTATGATTTGAAGATTTAATTGGAAAATCATCACAAAAGAAGACGAAGTTTCATTTATTGCCTTAATGCAGCTGAGCAAAYATTTCACTGGTACTGAAAATCATTTGAATGATTTAAACACGACTTTTAATAACATCAGTTAATTATTTGTTTGAAGTTTGATCGTTTTGGTGACACTTTAGAGAGCATTTTCAGTGAAGGTCATCAACAAGTACCTATTTTAGTTTACAAAAGTGTCTCAGGAATAACTAAAATAAAGAGAGARATTTATGGAGACTGCTGAAGTTGTTTTGCAAATGCTAAAACTTGTAAACAATCTTAACTCAAACAATAAAAAATCTGCAATGTTTACTTGAAATATTCAGCTAAATCAAACATCTGTTTCTATTGTAATGGTAATTACATTTTAATAGCGAGCAAACTTCTCCAACTTAAGTTACAGTTTTYCTAAATGCATTTCCTACATTAGAAGCAGATGGATCAATATAAAAGAAAAAAAAGGTGACAAACTAAGTGAAGCACTTCCGTTCTTTAATAGCTTCCCATACGGATATTTTTGGTAAACCTTTTTGGCTCGGTCTATGCTGCTCTGCTTACAGCAGCTTCCGTTTTTTTTGCATGGCCCTCCGCAAGTAGAGCACTAAAGTGATTTGTCAAGAGATGGTTCTGTGTGTGGGAGGTTTTTAAGCTCGGGAAAAAAAAAATAAATGTAGTTGAATCAATAGCAAAGGGCCGGCTCTGAGTCTTGTAATGGTGCGGGGAAATGAAATGGACGTACAACTTGTACACTCGCAGATGGCAAAACAGAGATGTTGCCCTTTTTGATGGATCGTGCACTTTGAGAAGGAGAAAGGGTGGAAGAAGGGCAGTGATGTAGTGGGGAAAACAAGGTTTCTATTTGATTGTGTCGGCACACGGCGAAGACAGAARGTCTATTTCACCTGCTCAGGGATTTCACCTCCATTGTTCTGAAGCTGAATCAGTGCTGGAATCCAGACCTCTCCATGGTGCATCAAGAGCTTAGACTCTATGGCAGCTGAGATTACATATTATTTTGGTTTGTCAAGCTACAGACTAAAACATGATTGAAGATTGAAGCTAAAATGAATTGAAACCACCACCTTCCTGCTCTTCAATTTACTCTTTATTTTTCCACTTTTCCTGTTTCTCTGTTGCTGTTGGAATCATTTTTGAAAGTCTGTACCACTCTTTGTTAGATTGATCAGAAATGTACAGACACATATCAGGACTCTTGTGGATGGTTGGCATTCAGGGCATAGTGTATTAGAGATTTTAAAGTCTCATAACACTGGCCTTAGGGGGTTTAGACTTGGTGAAGGCCCACACAAAGTCTCTCTCTGGAGAGTATGATCAGTGTGGAGTGCAGGGAGCTGGTCAAGCAGTGTGTAGTCATTATTCAGTGCTAATACACTCTGTCTTCCCCAGATCAGATAGAGCACAAGGACAGGGTAGTTCTTAGACAGATGGCCTCTTTTCCATTCCSACGAGAGCCATCCATTCCTTATGTGCACTGTGCCACTCTTCAATTCAATAGACACTCCAGACACTCAAGATAGTCTAAAGTATGATGCCACCTTTTCTGTATGACTTCTTGTGACTAAAGCAGGGGTTATTAGAGCTTTGTTAGGAGATGCGAATGGAAATCAAATAGTGTCCCCAAAAACATGAACTCCTGTTAGTAAAAAGGACAAAGGAAGTGCAGTTGAGGAAGCTGAGAAAGTGATGTACACTCGCAATGAGGTTGTCTAAAAGCAGTCTGATACACAGTAACAAATCTGGTGGCAATTGTCCTTTTTCTGGTCCAGCAGAGATAAAAATAAATAAATAAATTAAACATGGGCATAATGTCAAAAGTAAAACTTCCAAACTCAATCTACAATACAATGCATTTCTTGAAAGATTTCACATGTCCTGTGGCCAATCATTAAAGGGCCAATATTATGTGATTCTCAGGCATTTATTTAAACATTATACCATAATAAAGTATCTATGTCACTTTTAGTTGTTATTAAAATGTTGTTTTTATGTTTAAATATAAAATAAACATATCTTCTTATCACTTCCTCTTCTAAACACCTTGAAATTGGCCTCTGTCTCTTTACGAACTACCTTCTGCTTCTGTTCCATCCCGTTCTGTGTGTGTGTGTG
>NW_013952524.1:1217818-1219675 GCF_001266775.1 Austrofundulus limnaeus | reverse complement strand
GTATTAATCTACAGTAATGCCACTTTTGTGTAGGCTAAATTTAATTAGCTGTGGTGACCAAATTGTACTCACATAGTTAATGCCAAAGTTTTAAAAGGGACATATCARGCAAAATCATTTTTATTTTATATTTATTTTTTTAGTTGGTAAATGTTTTTGGTTGTGTACTTGGAGTCTCTAGCAGTGTAGAAAATTTGAATTTAGTCTTGATCGGTTCTGCAAAGATATATTTCTATTATTTTTCGGTCATTTTTTTCACCTAATTCAGCTTGCTCTATTTTCTATAACAATGTCTGAACTATTGCATCACAGTATTTTTAATGGYCTTACCAAATCAGGTCAGGACTTACCAGCTACAGTTTTGTTGTCTTRGTTCTCCTCCAGCTGTGGGTCAGACTCTAGCTCCAACATGTATAGCTGGTTGGACAAGTCTTCCATTCTTGACACCGTTTAATTAGTAAATGAAATATTGCTARACTGCTAAACCTCTCTATCAAGCTGCAATAGACTGGTCTGGAAGCTGGAGGCGGCAAGGTGTGAAACGCCTTGTTTGGATTTAAAATGACAGCATCAAAACAAGTTGATCTGAGACACACCTCAGTGAGTTACAATAAGGAGGAATTCAGACATTGCTGTTCCACTTTAGAAAGTCCCCAACTAAATGATTTAAATGTTAAAAAGAAYGATTTAAAAATGTGATCTGTCTCATTTAAGCAAATATTTTGCACAGTGTGTTGGAAACAATGTTAAGTTACCACCACTCCATTTTGGCTCAGTATCTGTAAAATTGGTTGAATTATAGCAATTTATATGCTTTCTATGGTCATTTGGCTGTGGTAGCCATCTTGAATCAGATTGACTCCAAACTTCTATCTTTTGCAGATGTCAACTCAAAAAAMTATCCCTGAAAGTTTCATTAACTTGGTTTTAGTGGTTTACAAGGTATTTTACTAATGGTACAGACAAATGAACACACATTAACATAGACTCGAGCAAAAGCATTGTCACTCAGCAGCYAGCAACAAAGATTTCTAACCACATTTTACTGTTGGAACAAACATTTCTCAAATATTTTTTAATGCTTGCGCTCCATGCATGCTAAATTAACTGCATGACTGCTCAGCATTTTGTAAACATTACCCAGACCTAATTGTCCTTTTATTTATTTATTATTTATTTTTATTCTGCATTTTTTTACCCAAATTGCTTTGGAATCTTAAAGGTTCTTGGCAAATTGCCCCTTTCTTTTCTTTTCTTTTTTCATTTTTGCATTGTTCTAAACCAAAATAGCACACCAGCCTTCCTCAGAAAGTACTTTTTTCTGCTTTCTACTCACTTAACTTTCACAGAAAAAAACAAAAGTCTGAACCATGATGCCCAGTTCTTTTTTTATGAGCCACTTTATTGTCCCTGAGTTTCATCATCTGTTTGCCTGGCTACAGCACCTGCAACATAATTAACTCTGTGGTGACAGGGAAGTTACCAACAGAGAAAATGTTGTGTTGCACTCTCACAATGAACCAGATAAAAAGGCCGAGACCTGCAGTGTTGCTCACTAAAAAATGTGATAGAAATCTTAAAAGGTCTGTAAAATGCCAGAGGAATCCAAGATGTGAGAATAATAAAAAATAGAAAAAGGTTGATATTAATAACTTTAATTTTTTTTCTACCTGTTCAACCTGATTATTCATAATAAAGGTAATGRTTATTGTGGATGCCTGGTCAGCGTTCACATTCTTTTCCTGTTTAGAGTTTTTCTGTATGTTTTTCGATCTTTACATGAGCATACTTTTAGTTATTTGTTACTTTTCAGATACCTAAACATCTAGTAGTGCATTTTTATCACAACTTTTCTTT
>NW_013952524.1:1210978-1216933 GCF_001266775.1 Austrofundulus limnaeus | reverse complement strand
ATCTTTTTGAAATATTTAAAAAATATATATATACATTGTTTCTTGTTGAAACAAATTGAGATCTCTTCACATCCATAAACTTTGTTTTCATTGAAATCCACTTGCTCTTTTTGTGTCTTCTTAGGCTTGCTTAAGGACCTTTCACACTACAATGTTTTAGACAACTTGTGCCAACTGATGGCTTTTTTGTCTAAATAATAGTAAAATATGTTTGAATAATTTGTTAGCTTTACCGTATGTACAGTACATGCCTAAAAGAGGCTTCTTGTTGATTTTTTAAAATTATATTTTTAAAGGAGATGTCTTTAAAATGTACATAAATTGGCATATGTTGTCTAAAACGTTAGTGTGACAGGGCCTTCATAACATACTCTGTGTCCCTTTTGTCTCCATTTACATCTTTTTTTGCTATTTATGTCTTTTTTGTCTTTTGGCATCTCCTTTTTGCGGCAAAAATATTAAATTCTTGCTGGAATAGACTACAAGTTGCATAGGAAAAGCCACAGTCTACTGCTGATAATGATTTTTGCACTTAGAATGGTATGTAACTCTCTATAACTTGTCCACAAAACCTCTTTTCAAGATGAACAGAGTATAATAACTCCATAGTATAATAACGGAGAAGCCTAACTCACTTCAAGTCTTGAAACTAATGGCTCAAATACCTGTGTGTATTTTCACTCATTTGTCACCCTGATCACATTCAGCAAATGCAGCATGGCCAAAGTTAGCACAAACAGCCATACAGCATCCAACTCTCCATATAGCTGCAGACATGCAGACCTACAGACACACTCGGGCAGACAGGATTCCCAGCCTTTGTCTGAATGAAATCCCAGAATAGGACTCAGCGATGTAGAGTGAGTCAGTTATTGAGCAAGCTCACATCAGCCCTTCTGCCCTCCCTGAGGGAATGCAGGTGTTTGTGTTACCCGAGGCCAGTTATGTTTAGACATGAGTTTCGGACCAGGCAGAGCACGCCAACAGAGCTCCCTTGCTCCCCGAGGATGGAGGGCGCTCTGCCTCTGCTCCCATGAAGGACTCCCTGACCTGGCAGCTGCAGCCTCCACTCGGGGAGCAGCCGGCTGCCCAAACATCTGCCTTTAAGCCGTTACGACTCCTGCAGCGTGAGACAATAAAGTGAAGAGGCAAACAGTGACACACACTTATGGTTTTATAGTCATCTGTATCACTGCTTTCACAATCACTACAAATGTGTGAACCAAGGCTCATTAGAAACCATTGCTGAAGGGTCAGATTTTTGTCCAACCAGAGTGTGGTCATTTTTTAGGTAATTATTTGATTTCAGTTGTTGCTGCTTTAAATGGATGGTAATTGCCACACTGTGGTCTTTATTGAAATGGCAATAATGTTGTCTGTGTCTGATCATTTGTCTGTTAGCAAAATATGTCATGAATCACTGAAAAAATTTGAATAAAACATTCTGAAAGAGATCATTTAATGCAAATCTACAACTGATTAACGTTTAGTGTTAACCTGATTCAAGATAGCTGTTACAGCTAAGCAATGTTTGCAAACACAAAGATAGCTATATTTAAGTCTATTTCATAATTATTGAGCTAAAATGTGGTGGGTTGGTAGCAAAACACTTAATCCTAACAAATACTTCAAATGCTAACTGATCAGACAAGGTAGGTATGTTTTTTTAAACGTTGACATTTGGAGTCAGCTCTGGTTGTCAGCAAAATATCTCATAAACCACAAGACATATTTTAATGAAACCTTCAGAAAGTAATCATGAGTGGAACATTCACAACTGATTAACTTTTTGGAGTTAACCCAATTCAAGCAATCACCGCTGTCTGTTGACAAAATGGCCATAACTCTGACAGTTTTAACAAGGTTGAACTAAAAAAAAATGTGCACTAGTAGATGAGCATCATCTCCAGTGAATAATTTGAGTGGTACAAAGTGTGCAAAACTTTTGTTTAAAACTTTGTCAAAAATGGTTAGAGGCAACCCTGTTTTTCTTTTAGCAAAATATCTCAAAAAATACTGGAAACATTTTGATTATTGTCTCAGACAGTAATTACTGAATGTACATTTTTGGACATTCATTGTGATAAAAATGCCCTAACACAAATTAAGACAGCTGTCACAACTAACCAGATTTAAATAATACAAATAGACTATATTTAATCAGAACTGCAAATATTTAGCTAAAGTTAAGAAAAAATGAACACACTGAAAGCAGTGTTCATTAAAAGAGAAATTGTTTTACTTCTACAGTAGACAAACATAGAGAAACTGTTTTAGCAGCAAATGCATCCACAGCTGTTCGAACCCCAGATAAACCTACAAGAAAAGTTAAACATTACAGTAAGCTGAGATCAACTAGAAAACGAAATATTATAAAACTCTTGTGTGAACTAAAAACTAAATATTATAAACTCTGATGTGAACCTGCAGACTCCTTCCTTAGAAGCAGAGACATTCATGCATGTTTTTTTTTTTTTTTTTGTTACATGTCCAAAAAATCCAGAACTATGGCGAAAAGACAAAGACAAGTTAACTTTTCTGCTGTTGAAGAGGAAGAGGGAACTTTTACAAACTGGTCACTGTTCCTACTGTGACAGTACTCATCCTCACGATCGTGTTTGTTGACAGCATCATCGTCATTAACACCATCCCTCTCACCACACTGTTCATCATCGCGATTGTTTTTTATCACGATTGCCACAAATGCCACAAGTGTGATTAATAGGCTGTTCACCACGTCCGTGTTTACCACGTTAGTCATGTAAACTGCGACAAAAAACATTCAAATCAAAGGGCAAAGTGCTTTGCTCATCAAGAGTCAAGATGAATTTCTCAGCCAATGTTTCACAAACTTTGTGTTTCTTGCAGTAAAACTTGGAAAATATGATGAAGCTGAAATGAAATTGTCCATCTAACCAAGTCTTGTAATCTTGTATCCAGACAAAAAGTARTTTTCATCTTGTTTTGAGACTGATATACTGAACAAGAGCAGAATGTGTTAGATTATTAATCTTGTTAATCTGGAAATGTTCCCTGTTTCAAGAAGTTTCACCAAGTGCACTTGTAAACTTGCACTTAATTTGAGAAGATTCAGATTATAATATAGTATTTTTAACTTATTTTAAAWGCATAATTTTTGCAGTGTGACATAACAGTATCATAACAGTGCTTTGACAACTCTATTCACCCTTATTATTGCTTTCCAATAAAGAAAGGGCCATAATGTTTGTGCCAGTGCCTGTGTTTGAATGTGTTGTTGTCTGTTCACTAGCAAAATATCCAATGAGCCGTAAGACATTTTAAGAAAGTAATCACTGTATGCACAGCAGGTCAACTTTTGGAGATGATTCAACTCAAGATGGCCTCCACATCTAAGTGGCCTCAATAAAACAAACACCTCACATAGCAGATGTGGCTGACTGCTGGTAMGGTTTGTCAACCAGATGTGGGRCAYGTTTGGCACTGAAAGCACTGTTTTTAAGARGACATGTCTCAACTTAACCAYTTGTGGTTTGGTTTATGTGGCCCAAATCTGTTAATGCTACAACAGGCCCAGTTGTTTTTGATTTATGTGGTGCTGGCCCATACATAGACCACCTCTGGCAATACACATGTAGGCCATCAAAGAGCTATTATTGTTTGCAGTATCTGGGTTGAGTGCTAATAATGTTAGTGCCTTGTGTGGGCCAGAACTGGGCCAGAAAAATCTTGTGGGATAGCTCTAATTCTCACAATTTTACAGGTACTAATCTAAAATTTGMTATGATAGTAGCTCAAAGTCCTCCCCAACACATACAGTATTCTGAGTGCTATACATTGCACCATTTTTGTGCTTAAAACTTTAACATTAACTCTTAGAATCAATACCATCTGTTAGAGAAATGTCTCACAAACCAGTGAATGGATTTTAATGAAGCTTAAAGTCATCCTCAACATATTGCTCTGAGCACTAACACATCTTAGAATACCTTACATGAAATATTGCATTAAATAGTCTATAATATTTGACCAAAATGGGTTTACTTGTTTCACCAGTGTTGTATAAAATACCACAAAGTGACACCTGAATAAAATAAAATTACTTTGGTGATAATTAAAGTCTTCTCTAAGAATATCACTTGAGTAAAAGTCTTCAAATATTTGACTTTTATTGTACTTAATTCAAACATAAATTGCTGTTATAGAACATATTTAAGTATTAAAAGTAAAATTATTGAAAAAAGTGAACAAAGAATCCCACATTCCTTCAAGGAATGCTAGTACCGGTACATTCATTTTAACATTTTGTTTCTTGAAATGTGGCTGGTACAGAGCTTTCTGAAAAAAAAAAATACTGTTTAAAATAAATGAGCACACACATACACACACAAAAAAAAGAAAAATCCCATGAAGCCCAATTAGAATTATGCTTCAGTTCACTTACAGATTGAATGAGGTAAATAATAGCATTTTAGTCAAGCATCAGGCCAGCTTAGTCATGGAAAACAAATGTGCTCCCATGAAAACTTTTTTTTTCTCCCTAATTTCTTGGTACTGGCAGAAATGTAAACTGGAGACAGCCACCGGGTCTGTTTTAATTTGCCACATCAGCATGCAGCCACATGTCTCTGTGGAGGTTTTCAACGTGCATGAAGCATTATGTGTCTCACAACAGCATCTACGTTTTTGAAAAAAAAAAAAAAAACACCACATTGACAGTCACCTTCACTTTATTTTTATAAATGGCTCTTGTCTGTTGCAGCAGCAGAGTCAAAACAAAGCATGTAGGTTGAGACACAGCTGACAACATAAAAGTCTCACCTGAAACACGTGTGGCATGTCACACTAGATATCATTCAAACACACAAACAGATGTTTTTTTTTTCCTCGTTTTTTTTCATGTGATCCCAACTCAATTTATTATTGTCAGCTGTTGTGTTTAATACAGTATGTCTTCAAAGGTGGGGGAGCTACCCATTTGTCATTCTGTGATTTGTTTTTCTTAGCTGGTGCTCGGCACTGCTCTCTGTCAGGCGTAATGAGGAACGTGCTGTCTGCTCGAAGCTGCCAGAAAGCTTGTCATTGTGTGGAGGGCTGCCACAAAAAAATATATATAAAAAAAACACTGAAACCAGCACAGCAAATCTGCCCCTGAATTATGATTTATTCACACACACACACACACAAAAAAAAACAAAAAAAAAAAACACTATTGACATCAGGGATGTGGGGTAAAAACCCATCGTAATGATTTTTATATTTCCTTTCTTTTAAATTTGTCTTTTTTTTTAATCCCAATCCATTGTTAATATCAGGTGGGCCAAAGGAGGAAGTATAATGAAGGATGTCTCAGGGGACACATATGAGGGCATCGTGGATCACTCCTTCTTCACAGAGCCTGTTTCGTGTGAAGTTACCAACTCTCTGGGCAGCACCAACATCAGCCGCAATGTCGATGTCTACTGTGAGTGGCTCGTTAACGTTTCATCTACACATTTATATATTGCCATTTACATAATGTTTGCTGCCTAACATTTTGTCACGGTTCTTGAAAAGTTGGAGCTGTAATAGATGACTTTTTGACTTACCATATTTATTCAAGTATAATACGTGAAATTAAATCCATAAAATCATCCATAAAGTTGGGGGGTAGTAATATACTCGGATAAATATTTTTACTTATGTATTTTAACTGAAATATCGGCAAAATGCCTGAGTCCGGAAATGAGACTACGTTATAAAAATCATTTGAAACGAGCTTACCCCTGACACTCCTCTGTGCTTCAGAGCGAGATAATAACAGATCCAAGCAGGCACAAAATCTACTTAAGTATCAAAAGTAAAAGTACTGAGTAAAAGTGAGCAGTTAGATTTTCCAAAATGACATTTATTGGGAGTTGACTTCTCCAAAAAATATTTTTACTAACAGCGTGCAACTGTGATGGACTGTGTACAAAGTAATACGGTGTCAGAATG
>NW_013952524.1:1203044-1210968 GCF_001266775.1 Austrofundulus limnaeus | reverse complement strand
CCCCCCAACAGTTGGTCCCCGCATGGCGGCAGAGCCCCAGTCCCTGCAGGTTGATCTCGGATCAGACGCCATTTTCAACTGTGCCTGGACCGGAAATCCCTCTCTTACAATTGTGTGGATGAAAAGGGGTTCTGGAGTGGTGGGTACCCTAAATGTAAATTTAAACTGTATARGGCTACATATTCAAACAGCACACATAAAAAGTTTTTAAAAAATCAAGTATCTCATTGGATTGTACCATGGGAATGTGCTTCATATCATGGCTATAAAGTCTTAAAGAWCCATTAAAACATTTTTTTGTTCTAACCTTTTGGTGACCTACTCTCACATGAGAGCCATGGCTATGATCCACAGAATAGACTCATTCCACCTTTCCCTTTGTCAACATCAAAGGCCATAGCCTTTCTCCACTGAGCTCAGACCCTAAATTGGATTTTAATAATTGAGAAGAGGTGCCCTTTAAGGTATTAAATGGTCTGTGTGCTGCCTTGGTTTTCTCCCCTCGGCATTACCTCGCTGCCATCACGAATGCAAAGGGTTTTTTTGGAGTCATCACGTCTTATGATCTCTGACTTCTCTGCCGCAGGTTCTTAGCAACCAGAACCTACTGACACTGAAATCGGTGAGACAAGAGGATGCTGGGAAATATGTTTGTCGCGCTGTTGTCCCACGTGTCGGAGCAGGGGAGAAGGAGGTCTCGCTTACTGTCAATGGTGAGTTGCACTCATGAAAATTGTGAAAGAGATATACAGTAAGTAGGAATGTTGTGGTGTGGGTCAACAGCGACCAAAATAAAAGAGTGTTCTGCTTTCCTCTGTAGTTTACAAAAGTATTGGAAAAAAAACTTCTGGCATAACATAGCTTGATTTCACGCCCAAAGTTTGTTTTAGTTTCTTTTAGCATTTGCTCAGAGGTGCAGTTCATTTACAAGGCAGAAACAAAACCCCAACCACTCCACCGAGTACAGACGAAGGGTATAAAAGTGTTCAGAAGCAAAARAGCCTTGCAAACGTAAGTAGTGTAGTAAATAAAACATAGTCTTTTCGTTAACTGTCATTAATGTGAAGTTGTTGTGTGGTACAAAAAAAAAAAGAAATGGAGTGAGCACAAACTAGTCTTTTCAGGATTTGGTCTAACATTTCATAAACAGGTGAAATGTGCTTAAATGCTAATTGGATTCTGCGTGAGTCACAGGGAAGCTGCCTTTTCTGAGGCACTGACTAACTAATGAATACCAGCCTTGGTGGGAGACCTGGCAACTCTCAAACAAATGACTTCATTATCAGTGCTTGATATTCATGGAGCATGCTTCGATGTGGCAGAGGTTCTTAGTTGTGGGATTTACATGTTTCTGGTTTCCCCTCAGTCCATCTGTGGGAAACCTTCACCTGACTGAATATATATGTTAAAAAATGGCTTTATGACACTGGCAGAGTGATGCTCACAGTGTTATCCCTGTACATTTTTGAAAGCTAACAAAAGAGTTTGCCTGTAAGCAACACTCACGCTGATTTGGGGATGAAGATATTTCAAGGAGCAAACATTGTGTTTAAAGGTTTCCCTTTTCAAATTCCAGACACCGGTTTTGCATATCAGAGGGAACGAGATACCAGCATTCCCTCCAGCTAAAGATCAGAAACAGCACTTTCTATGAACCACAAGGAGCCCCCTCATGCTCAGGAAGGAATTATGTTCAAACCCTGACATAAGAAGAAAATTCATGACTATTCCTATTGTCTCCTATTCTTTTGATAGCAACCTAGCACGGCATAGTCATTGCAGCTTTTATGTTTATACAGGATATGTTGTATCCAGTGCACTCGTTTTAATCCATGCACCTTTTTTTTCACTCGGATAACTAATGGAGCTCATGTTGTTTTTGAACGTTGTGATATAAAGATGATCGACTGTTTTAATAAAGATTGCGGCACAACTCAATGCAGACTGGGAGACCTGCAACAAAGTGAAAATGACATGTTTACCTGTTCTCTGTAGAAATCATTGAAGCGAGTTTCCAAAGCCTTCCAGTTTTTTTAGTGTGTTTGTTAATGCTCTTTGTTTGATTTTTGTCATTTCGAACCTCTAAGCTTAAATTGCTTTCTGACATTCAATGCATCCCTTCTTTTTACCCCTTTGAATAATTGAATTAGATTTTCTTTTTCCCTGTGACATCAAGAACCCTGGGTCAGTTCTAACCCCAAACCTTCAGGCAAATCCAAAGAAATCAGTTAAACTTGTGAATGTGTAAACACTTGTGTGGTGGCGTGTCGCGAGCTCTCGCCTGATGCTCATTGATTGCCCCCTTGCCAATGTCTCATCTACAGATGAACCTTGCCTCTTGTCAGCCTTTAAACCCAACATTATTGACTGTCAGAGGCACTCAATTGATTCTAACTGGGACTTACTGAGATAACAGATGACTGAGGATTGTCGCCATCGTTTTGAGCGCTCGTGATGCATCTGTTGCACATTTGAATGCTTCGGTGTTGTTTGTTTTTCCTGCAGTTTTCCACTGTTTTCCTTAAAGCCATCATTTAAATTACATGTGTTTATAATTTGTCATCCCCCTCTATCTCCCCTCAGTTGTTTTGTGTCACTGGTTCCCACTGTGGCACACCGCGTAGACATGAGGATTTCTCTTTCCCCCTGGGGAAGAATGTAATTTAATTATAATCAAACAGCTAGCAGGAAAGCCAGTTTGTGTTTAAGTCACTAATGACTACATATTGCTCACTGCATCAACCAGTTTTTAGAAAGAAAAAAAACCTCAAAGCTCCTCAGTTTTTAATATAAAAAGTTGTCAAATGACTGCATGCGTGAAGGAGGGGTTGAGGACTTGCATGCGTGAGTGGTGTTTAGAMAGCTTACAATTAAAACTGCAAATGATTTAGTTTTCATCATCTTGCTGGAGATGGAATAAAGTGTTTTTTTTTTCTTTAGGTTCTTGAAAAGATTTAACGTTTAATATAAAGGCCAGGCTCTTAATCATTACTCTTTATATGAGTAGACTTTCCATACTGTTTGTGAGTTTGAGAATAATGTTCATCAAATAAATGTATGGCAGCCTGGAGGGTGAAGGAAGTCTAGAGAACGTTGCAATATCCCACAAAGCACAGGGTTGTTAGATTCTTTTTTATTTATTTATTTATTTTTATTTTTATTTTATCATTCCTTGACTGTTTTACATGGCTGTTTAATTAGCTTCCTGCATTTTATAAACTGGCAGTCACACTATATAAGATAGAAAAGCGCAAATTAATGAGGGGGAAAACTGCATTTAAAATGCAGCACATTTTATGTGAGCAGCTACATTTCAGCCCTTTGAGAAGTGATCTGTAAGACATTACTTTAAATAAGACAAGACTTTAAACACCCCTCACAAGGTCTCCGCTCAGCTGATTTTGTTAAGTGTGATTAATTTATGAAATAATGCACTCACTGACAGCAGTTAACCTTCAAGACGGAGTGGTAGAAACTGAAATAAAGCTGCATCTGTTCAAAGGTTGTGTGAGTGAATAGAAGTAATATCAAGTCAAATGTAGATGTATAACAGAACTGGCTGGTGTGGCTTGTCCTGTTGCAAGTTGGCCCACAGTTGATGTAAATGGGCTATCAAGGTCTGGCATATCTGTTCTAGGTCAGAGTAAGTTAGTCCTATGCATGGAAAGACTGGGGAACCTGACTGGCTATTTGAGAACTGCAACATGATGCAGGCAGCCCATAGGCACATGTACTTTGTATATGCAGGCAGATACAGACACACAATGTAGCGTTGTGCCACCAAACAGCCTTGACTCACTAGGAGAGGTGACCTGCAAACAGATGCCCTCCCCAGTGTTGGCTAGATTGGTCATTTCTCCTTGGTACCACCACAGTGATCTGTTGTGGTAATGTAGAACCATGCTTAATTGGTGAACATGATGCAATGTCACTTATCGTATGTCCATGCCTCGCAGATGAAACTGTAATCTGACAGATGATTGTCATCTAGAGACATATTAATATGGGGTGTTGTAAAAAGTTTGGATGGAAGCCATATATATCATGATACAGAAATGACTTTTTCTTAATGTGGTAAATCTTGGGTAAGCAAAACTTTCAAAACACACTAGTATGTGTCTAGTATGTGTCTAGTATGTYTCTACACATACTACAACCCCTGGCAAGAAAATATGGAATCACCAGTCTTGGATGAGCACTCATTCAGACATTTCATTCTGTAAAACAAACTCAGATCAAAAACATGATACAATAATAAGGTCATTCCAAAGTGCAACTTGTTGGCTWTCAGGAACACTCAAAGAAATGAAGAGAAAACATTGTGGAAGTCAGTGAAASTTACTTTTATTGATGAAGTACTGCAAAAAATGGAATCACTCAATTCTGAGGAAACATGTATGGAATCAATCAAATTGGAGGTAGAAAATAAAGACACACAGTCATTTTCCTTTCTCTAAACGGACACCTGCCTCAGATTAGATCTGCTCATTAGTCTGAAGTTAAAAACACCTGCAGTCATGACACCTTGGAGGGCTGCTGGACGAAGTGGAGTGGCAAGAACCATGGCTCCAACAAGAGAAATGTCTCTTGAAACAAAAGAGAGTATTGTGAAACTTCTTGAAGAAGGTAACTCTTCATACATGGTTGCTAAAAATGTGGGCTGTTCACAGACAGCTGTATCCAAGATGTGGACCAAATACAAACAGCATGGAATGGTTGTTAAAGCCAAGCATACTGGTAGACCAAGAAGGACATCAAAGTGTCAGGACAAACAACTTAAGGCCATTTGTCTTGAAAACRGAAAAAGTACAACTAAACAGATGATGCATGGGAGGAAGCTGGAGCCAATGTATGTAACCAAACTGTAAGAAATTGCCTAAAGGAAATGGGATTTCAATACAGGAAAGCTGAAAGAAAACCATCACTGATACCTAAACAAAAAAGAACAAGACTGCAATGGACTAAGGAGAGGCAATCATGGACTGTGGATGACTGGATGAAAGTAATCTTCAGTGATGAGTCAAGAATCTGCATTGGACAAGGTGATGATGCTGGAACTTVWGTTTHGTYCCGTTCCAGTGAGATTTATGAAGAGGACTGCCTGAAGAAAACAACCAAATTTCCACAGTCCTTGATGATATGGAGCTGCGTGTCAGACAAAGGCACTGGGGAGATGACTGTGGTTCATTCTTCTATCAATGCACAAGTTTACATTGACATTTTGGACAGTTTTCTCATTCCTCCAATAGAACAGATGTTTGGAGGTGATGAAATCATTTTCCAAGATGACAATGCATCGTGCCATAGGGCAAAAACAGTGAAGCCATTCCTTGGAGAAAGACACATTCAGTCGATGTCATGAACTGCAAATAGTCCAGATCTCAAACCAATTGAAAACCTTTGGTGAAAATAAAAATAAAAAAAAAGGTCCACAAGAAGGCTCCGACCTGCAAAGCTGATCTGGCAACTGCTATCAAAGAGAGATGGCACCAAATTCATGAAGAATGCTGTTTGTCACTCATCAAGTCCATGCCTCAGACACTGCAAGCCATTATAAAAGCCAAAGGTGGTGCAACTAAATACTAGTGATGTATTTTGAATGGTCTTTTGTTTATCTGTTGTTCATGATTCCATACTTTTTTCCTCAGAATTGAGTGATTCCATATTTTTTCGCCTGTGCTTGGTCAATAAAAGTAACATTCATTGACTTCCACAATGTTTTCTCTTCATTTCTTTGYGTGTTCCTGAYAGCCAACAAGTTGCACTTTGGAATGACCTTATTATTGTATCATGTTTTTGATCTGAGTTTGTTTTACAGAATGAAATGTCTGAATGAGTGCTCATCCAAGWCTMGTGATTCCATACTTTTTGCCAGGTGTAGTTGGTTCTAACATTAAGCCACTGGCAGATCTGTGGACCTATCATGTCAGGCAATTGCACAACACAGTTACTCAGGTTTACACCAACTTGCAATGCAACCCTTATCAAACTCAACTAAGATAATGCTGTCTATTGTGACTATRACACTTCTCTTATCTGAGGCTGTTGACCTTCACCTACTATTTTGACTYACTGTCAGATGTTTCTTAACTAACTGCCTCAGAACATTTTTGATCCAACATGATGAAACAGTTTATGCCCTCTGGCGCTTATCCTAGACATGCCAGCTCCCTGCAGATCGAAAAATTTACATTTTCATTGCTGGTCTCAAATTATTGCTGTATCAAATTATGTCCAAATTGAACCACTCCTTCTCGGTGCTCCACTTTTTTTATCCCTGTAGATTGATCAATCCACAGGTGAAGCACAACTTTTTTTTAACAATAACATATTGGAGGATATTGTATACCTGTTTATTCTGATTTAATTGGCAGAATATAGTATTTTGCACCAACATGATTGTCATCATTTGCATTTGGCATTGCCACAGAAGAGTGTTTAGTAATTTAAATATTACCAAATAGTGAGTAAGTCCTGACGCACACATGCCTTCTGGAATAGGAGCAGTTGAGTGCCAAAGTTCCACAGCTAAATCTGCTAGATTGTGTAAATAGTGAATGACTGACGTAATGGAAAGAAATACAAATAAAACGACAGACACTATTGTTGTGCACAGAGAAAATCCCAGCAACCAGTAGTGCCTCTCCTGCTGCTAGATGGACGGATGATTGGATCAGGGATGGATCTACAGGGGGGGCAAGGGGGAACTGCCCTACTGTTGTAGTGCCTTGCCCCCCAGGTGCCCCCCAGCAGCCCACACACACACACACACTTTTATGTTTCTAAAATATTTGTAATTACTGTTTGTTAGTCCAAAAGCCCATTGCAACCTTTAAAATAAATATTTATTTACCAAAATTGCATAATTTTAAATATAATCTGAGGCCCCTGAAAAGCTTAGTTACGGCCCTGCATCAACCACCACCTGTCGCTCCACAGGCGGAACATGTGTCACATTYACAATGCAGTCTGTCTGCTGCAGAGTGGAGCCACTGAGCTTCCAWCTTTCTGTGTCCGACATTGTAATGACAACAGTGACTTAGTGTTAGCTTATTTCCATAATTAGTTTTGCTTACAATAAGCATGGTAACAGTTTAGAAAAAAAAAAAACATGTATTATGAATCTAACCCCGTGGAATCCTGCATTCTAAKGTTGAAGCCACTGGTTTTGTATTGATTGTCTTCATTCAGGGAGGCTATATTTTAAGTTTTTATTTTTTATTTAAAATAAAGTATATACTTTTTTCAGGAAACTGAAAAAGCACTCAGGAGGAGGACCAGTTTATAGACCTTTTTTAGGGGTGGCCATTGCCCCCTTTGACCATAGTGGTACCGCTGAGTTAATGTCACTTAAAAAAAACTGACAAAACAAACTTATTTATCGTCATGGACCAGCATACTGGAAGCTTGCCATTTTCAGTATCATTGTAGGAGYTTTATTTATTTAGCTGAAACATAAATGCTTGAATTCAAAGACGCACATGTCTGCTAGAAGATGGTTTCCCTGAAAACACAAATTTCTTCTCAACAAACATTTTTATTTACAACTCTGGATGCATAAAGTGGATGAAGCAAACAAAGCACTGTCTGTTGCTGAAATAATATCACTTTTTTAGGCTGATTCAATTTTTTAATGTTTGTACTTCTTGTTTTCATGGTTACAAAGATTGTGTTTGTAAACACGAGTTTCAGTTCACGTTTAAGCGCGATGCTTGGATAAAAAAATTAAACGCTGTGTTTTTAGCCTGTGGCCGGGAGTTATTATGCTGAATGTGTTTCACTCTCTGAATTGAGGATGATCCGCATCTCGCTGTGTGGAAGGAAATAAAAATGTATTCAGACAAAACAGCTCAGCTAGGTGATACTGTCAAGAGTACAGAGTAGTTAACTTTGTATTTATACTGAAGCCAAACATTTAAACAAT
>NW_013952524.1:1198705-1202559 GCF_001266775.1 Austrofundulus limnaeus | reverse complement strand
CTCTGTAGACCTCAGACCTCTCGTCTCCTCAATGCAGCATGTTGCTCCAGCGCTGCAGAGACACCTCGCACTGTCACACAGTGCTCGTGCTGACTGCTCCCTCACTTTCACTTCACACCAGGTGCTCCCTAAGACAGGCTCAGGTCTTCTCGACTCCTCCCCTTCAGGACCTTAAAAGGAAGCACACCTGATAGAAGGCACCTGCCAGCCTAATCAGCTGTAAGCAGGAGGTGCAGCAGGGCCGTCACACAATATTTAAAGATCATCAAAGTAGGAGGTAATTTCGAAATATTACCTCCTAAATCCTTCATGTCAATCATGTAATACAACATAAAATAAAACAAAAGTTGACTTCATAACAGTTTTCTTTGTAAAATTAAAAAAAAAAAAATTCTAACGTCTACGTTAGCAACACCTTCAGGCTGTAAATGCAAACCTTTTTTTTAGTGTGAGTGAAAGAGTTGCCTTAAGGAAAAAAGCATAATTTGCTCCACGAAAATTTGCTAGAATTTTTTTCTGAATAAACATCTTTAGTTATGTAAATGTCTGTGTTCAGGTGAATTTAATTTATCTAATCACTGAACAGATTTTCATAGTTGTCAGAACTTCTAAATCTATTGTATTTTGAATAAAATAATAAGTTTCAAAAACTGTTTGCTTCAACTAAGATGATTCAAAATATTATCAAAACTGCTTAGTATTACTTTTTGTGAGATTAATTAAACATCTGTTTTTGTTTTTTGTCAATTGACTGCACTAAAACATTATTTTTAACACTGCTAATGTGCAATAACTTATAATGGTAAAACATAAAGCTTTGTATGATAAATGTATAAAATTGATCAATTCTCCCATACACTCCAAACATATTTAATTGTTGTTTGGTTAAAATACATATTTTACTCCTGTTAACAATTGTTACTCTGTTGTAAAATCTGCACTGTAAAAATAATGTGTCTAATGTGTGTATGCCCTTAGCCTTAGACGGGTGCAGAACACATATGAATGAATGTGTGATGTAGTGATGAAGCTAACATATGGATCCACCCACCAAAGGCTCACAATCAAATTTCAAATGACTACATGATATTATATTTCAACATAAAGCTATCAAGAGGAAACAATTGGATTATCAACCTTTCCGTGTGTTTTCTTATCACTGTATTATTGRCATTTGGAAAAATCATTGCTAAACAAGAAAACTAGAAAAACACAATAAGTGTGTGTAGCCATAAGTGTAGATTTTGACAGCATGTACTGTATGTATAAATGTACCCAACTATTTTTCCATATAGCTAGGATTTTGAGAAAATATAGTCTGTGTAGGGTGAATTATTTTGAAAATATGGATGTTGTGCTCCTTCATTTTCCTGCTGATGCAGTGTAACCTTTATAGATTGACTCTGCATTTGCTCCGGCATCTGAAAAAAAATTAGATTGTTTGCGTTTGTTTGTAGTAACCTTTTCTTTTCACAAATAATGTGTTAGAATAACAGACTACCACATTTTACAGTGCACATTTCAATATAAATCAACTATAAATTTTTAAAGTATAAATAGATACAATGCAACAGTATACATGTAATCTATGTCTCTAGCCTGAGTAGAGCGTGTACAATATTTAGATGGCATTGTGTTGAAATTATTTTATTGTTACACTTGGAGAAAAAGTGGAGTGCATTACTCCCAAACGAGAATGTGACCATAAGTGAGTGTTTTTTTTTTAAATTATTTTACTTGCCCCATAGCTGATTGCTCTCCATTTTCTTACACATAAAAAAAAAGATGAAAAAAACGAAAACAAAGCCTGWCTTCAACTTTGAGGCAGAGAGGAAATGTCAAGAAAACGCCTCTGTTTAGGAGAGGAAGTGTGCGRGCTGGCATTTTGACACCCACGCCGATATTGTGTAATGAGATTGCAATGTCCACTCCAGAGTTAACACCTCCTCAAATGAATGAGTGAAACATTGCACCCAACATTTTGATTACCTCCCCTGCTGCCAAGCATTGATGTTGTAGTGCCACCCACCTCCCGGCTCCCATCGTGTTTGTGCTCTGATCAGACAATGGAAGTAGCAAACACGTACTCTGACACACACACACACACACACTGCACATTGCGCACACTAGCATACAAATGTGCACACGTTTAACCGAGGCTGAGGCAGGCAGATAAAGCTATCTAATTATATTCCTAATTTGCAGCTCTAATCCATAGAATAGATCCTCCCCAGTCATTACAAGCAGCCTTTTGCAGCCTGTAAGAAATTGATCTTGCTGTGTGCAGTTTGAAAGTTGGTGCTAAATGCTAACATACATGCATTTTATCTTGTAATCAGAAAATATTACACATACAGTAGATGTCAAAAGCCCTAATGTGGACAATAACATCAGCTGCGTTCAGACAACCTTTGCGTTCTAGGAAAGCAGGAGTGGAACAGTGTTCTGTGCGTTTACTTTGGACTGTCCGCAGCATCCWGTGAGCAGCAGTGGCATCCTTGCAGCATCCTCCAGAAGCATACCAAGYCACCATCTGGCAGAGTCTCATTAAAATGCTAATTCATTTTAATAAGAGACAGGTAATAAACTGCAATTATGTATCGTCAGAGAGATGGCAGAGAGCAGAGGAGTTTGAGGAAGTCAGGCGGGAATGTGAGTTGTCTCACTAATCAAGAAGCTGTCTCACTTACCAAAGTGTTAACCCTTCCACTATTCTTAACCTTAACTRTCTAACGTGTGACATCAAAACACCGAGTTTTAATTAAAAATCAATTATTTTTAACTAAAAATCAGAAAACAAAGGGCGGCTTGCTTTATTGTTTTTTATTTATTTATTTATTGTGAAAKTCTTGATTTTTCAAAACTATTTTTATGAGTAAGTAAAATGTTTTATCTAATATTTATGACACATTTCTGTGCAGTCTAAATGAAATTRGCATAAAAACCCAAATAAGATAAAAATACGACGACATGATGTTGTGATGAAAGGGTGTGGAGCATGTTATGTTTTTTAGATCTTTTCACACTTGCCTAATGTCAACCAGATTGGTATTGCTGCCTTTTAAAAATATTTTGCATTAACACGTTAAATTGGTGGTAAAAAACAAACAAGTTAATCCCAATGACACACTAACAGTATTTAGTAAAATAAAAAAAAATATGTATTTATATTAACTTATTAGCAGTTGCTTTCAATCAAATGAAAATGCTGTTAAAATTTATATATTTTTATGTTAGAGGGTTTATCATTTCCACTWATAAATCTTTTGGAAATAAAGCATAAGCTCACCTGAACGGTGTAATTGGGTTGTGTGTGACATCTTCATATTAGCGCTGTCATCTGGAGTGGGGCCAGACTTTCTGAGCAGATGGCGAAATGTCCCGCCGTTTAAACCGAGCCGCCCCTGTCAGGCAAGATCTTGTAGCTGGAARGAAGCTCAGCACACAGTGGTTTTGACGTAGGGATGGGTATTTCTTGAAAATGTATTTTCAAAGKTTCTGGGGTTTTAGGTACACATGAATGCTGCTGTCAATGTTGACAGTAAGGAATATTTGTATTTTTTTTTTCACCAGCTTCTAGTACAACAGGAASAGTAAACTCCAGAAAGTTTACAGAGAAGTGGATCAAGTAGTATTCTTAGGGAAGCATAACAAAACTCTAAATAAATACAGGATTTTAGGAGTTTATTATGTTGTTGTCATGTATGGGATATTTAAAGCATAGGAGTTAACAAATCCCCTTCTGATACACTTRTGTTTCCTAAATTAATAACTGAAGAACAGCTGAGTCAAATATTTTATTCAGGCAGATTTTATTTGAGAATTTGTAAATTTGTCTTTTTTTTAATAGTAAC
>NW_013952524.1:1184905-1198430 GCF_001266775.1 Austrofundulus limnaeus | reverse complement strand
GTAAGTAAGTAAGTAAGTAAGTAAGTAAGTAAGTAAGTAAGTAAGTAAGTAAGTAAAATTTTATTTATAAAGAGTCTTTCACAGAAATGGAATTCACAAGGTGCTGTACAATAATAAATATTATAGAAAGAGTTGATAAGCAGACGATGCTGTACAATAATCTAACACAAATAGAAAAAAAACAGAAATACTTGACAATTACATTACAAATGATGAAATTAATTCATACATTCTCAATTTTTGGAATAGTAGGGGGTATGGAATATCAATGATTAAAAAAAGAGTAATTAAGGTATATACAATAGATAGGCTTGCCTGTAGCTAATTTGAGTCCATGGTTGTGGCGTATAAAATGTAAATGAATGGACACCAGTCAGAAGTAAAATATGTGTTTTGCAGTCATGGAAGTTTAGYTRCAGGATTATGTTGTGGATGGCAGGYTACCTTTAGCTAAATGTTTGAGTGAATAAATGTGTTTTTAGTTGATTTTTAAAMGTGTCAGTGTTATTAAGGGAGCGCAGACGGACRGGGAGYARATTCCAAAGTCTGGMAGCCATGGAGGATAAAGCACGATCTCCGCAGGTCTTGAGACAYGTAGGGGGGACCATGAGAAGGTTCTAATTTTGTGAACGCAGATTGCGTATTGGATTATAGCAGGAGATGAGGCTCGAGATGTAGTTGGGTGRCTGACCATYTAGGGCTCTGAAGGTGAGAACTAGAATTTTGAATCTGAGTCTYAAGTGGACAGAGTAATGTGGGAGAGTTTCAAAGTGCGAGTTAGAAGTCTAGCTGCTGAGTTTTGTACAAGTTGAAGACGATTAATCTGTTTTTGGTTCAGGCAGGTGAACAGGCTGTTGCAATAGTCTAGGCGGGTCGAGACAAAGGCGCGGGTTAGCATTTKTAGGTCAGAGGCAGACAGTATAGGGTGAAGTTTTGAGATGTTACGGAGCTGAAAGAAGCATGATGAAACCAGACTTTCAAKGTGTTTATCCAGGGACAGATCTGAGTCTAAGCTGACTCCTGGGTTTCGTATGTTCTGTTTAACTGTTGGACCCAGAGAGCCAAGCTGCTCTTTTATCTCTGTGATTTTATTTTCTGGTGCCAGGATCAGTGTCTCAGTCTTAGAAAGGTTAAGGAGCAGAAGGTTGTCTGATAGCCAGCGATTAATTCCAGTGATACAGTTTAGWAAGGAATGCAGCTTGTGGAAGCTGGAGTCATTAAAAGASCTGTACAGGTGCAAGTCGTCAGCATAGAAATGGTATGAAATGTCAGGGAATGTGTCTATGATAGTAAGGAAGTGATATGTCACCTGGTTCCACTAAACCAACTTTATACACTGTTACGTTTACTCAATTTTGTTCAGTGGAACTAGTTGTCATGATTTGGTTAAGTAAATTCAAAACTTAATTCCATAGTGTGTTTGTAAAAGTACTTTTACGCTCAAAAAACATGTTGAGTGGYACCAGGTGACTTTTTTAAAGTAAATCTACTACGAACAGTATGTTACTTTCCCACTTATTGTGAGCAGTTAAATGGCTTTTTKTTAAGAATMTTTCTTATCAATGAAATTCATTTTTACCAAAGTCATTTTCTGTTAAGGTTTTWTTTTTTTTTCAAATACTTTACATACCTCTGCCTAGACTCATATTTTCTTCTTTTCATCTAGAGTTGGAAGTTTTTAGCCACCTCTTATTGACTCTGAGAGGTTCTATGATTTCTAGCGAAAATCATGCAAGCATTTTCCAAAAAGTTAGTTAAGACTAATTAAAACAAATCCATAAATTYAATGTATATATATTTTTTGCCTATCTACTTGAATATTTATTAGTGCATGCATATGGATTGTGGCGAGACTTTGCTGTGAGAAGGTCATCTCCCCACAATAGCTTTTTTTATTTTATTTGTCTATTGTGCTGTAGYGAACAGTGTTTATTGGAGCATTTACGAGCCATAAATCAACAAACTCCTAGCCCACAGTCAGGTCTAGATCACCACCCATGTCCTGTGATCAGTCCTGGTTTGTCTGAGATGAAACTGTGCTCACGGATGAGCTATAACTCTCTGTAATGCCCCCATTCCCAGGAGTCCTAAATGACTGAACACTCCAACAGTTGCTGCTTGAAACAGAAGACATTTGGCTGAGTGTAATCTGTACCAACAAGAACTCAATTGAACAGAATTATCACGAGCCGAAACTGGAAATGACTAAATGCTCATGTTTCAATTTTGTTTTATTTCCAGGGCCACCGACTATATCCAGTACGCAGACTCAGCAAGCGTTACATGGAGAGAAAGGACAAATCAAATGCTTCATTCGAAGCACACCTCCACCAGATCGCATTGTGAGTACATTTGGATCATTTATGTGTCGTGTTACGTTTTTATCTTAGATTTGTTTTTTTGTTTTTTTATGCAAGTGCCATTTCAAAACTTACAAATGAATTTTAACACATGAATGTTTTATTTTTTGAGGGGGGTATTTTGTTGTCTCAGGTATGTATTTGATTTGCTCATTTATTTGATCAATTATTTCTTTTATTGAAGTGTTTATGTCAAGGCTAGGCAACTTGGTGGAAGGGCTACATTTTTTTTTGTTGTTGTTGACACTACCATAAGAGCATATGGCTCTGCACAATTACCCATAATAAAACTTTATAATTAAGGTTTGTGCGTACAAATATACACTTTCATACTTTTTTCCAAAAATTAATCTAAAAGCTACTATGCTAAGCTGCTTTTCTAGGTTAAACACACACACACACACACACACACACACACACACACACACACACACACACACACACACACACACACACACACACACACACACACACACACACACACACACACACACACACACACACACACACACACACACACACATATATATCTTTTTGGGGGGTGGGGGTCATTGGCGGACCACATGTCCACCAGTTGCCCATCCCTTGTTTATATTGTTCATTTAAATACGATTACACAAATACAAATGCATACAAATGCACCTTAATCTTATGTGCTTTCAAATGCATTTATTGCAACATAATTCATTTTATAAAGGGAACTTTTTTACTGACCCAACAAAAACAAAGAGCATAGCTTTCACCCATAAACAAGAAAGGCAGGCAGTTACTGTCTGTGTTCATTTGTCTGTGTGTTAGATTTTAATATACTCTCAGAAAGTCATTGAATAAATAGTACCACAGCTAATCACAATGGATTTTACAAAATTAAATGCATCTAGTCATGTTTTACAGTTATTGAGCTAAACCATGGCATGATAGTAGCTGAGCCTCAGCCTAAACAGATACTTTTCAGCACTATCTGATCACACAAGATCTTTGTTTAAAATGTTGGCATGTGAGGCATTGGGCTATGGGTGTTCCTTTAATACATCCATTAATAATAGATGTGTTTGAGTGAAGGGATGTGGTTCACAAGAGCAAACTTAACATATGTTATTTAAATTTATAATAGTTGTTTTCTTTGTAACTTGAGGATATGTGTGCATGTATTTTCTATTTTAATGACTTTATAGCAAAATAGCTCATGAACCACTGGTTGGATTTTAATGAACCTCTCAGAAATCGGCCTGGGATGTTACAAAAATGACTACATCTTAGTCATTTTTACAGCTATTGWTCTCAAACATGGTGTGGTAATAGCTGAGCATCATCACACAAAATATTTGTTTGAAACGTTTTTTGTGGAAGTAACTTTTTGACAAATGAGCTTTACAGTTTACTCAAACAACCAAATAAAAGGCAAACAATAAAGTGATATTAAACAGATTTAAAGTACAATGAAAAAGTAAAAGAAAAATTGTGTTAAACCACAGCACCATATATGAGCTTTGAGTCTCGTACTCGGTTTGAGTTGAAAGACAGACAAAATTTGAACCCTAAGAAGAGAAAGAAAAGTCTCAGCACTCTAAGCAATATTAATATTCAGCAGAAAATTGTTCCAAAAACTGAGTGCAAAAACCTGGTAACCCCTATGTTCCTCTGCTCTCCCTGGTGTGCGGACATTTAGTTCAATAAATAACATGTTTTGTTTGCAGTTAAATGTAGTTCCCCAGTAGCCAAATCTAAAAAGCACAGTATTTCAAAAAGTGAAATGAGAGAAATAAATTTAATCTGGAATGATCTATTAAACATCATCTCAGCCAACAAATATTAGAGAAGTTAGCAGTTGGCAGCTAAACAAATGGACGTGAGTGCAGCCAATGGGCTAGAAATAAATGGACTTTTAACACTACAATTTAGTGACAGAACAATATTTTAAAATGGTTTAACCAGCCAAAACAAGATACACTAGAACTTTTTTTTTTCGAATTGGCAAATATTTAATATTTYATTTCGTGTTCACATTGCCACAAATACCCTCTCACACCAAAACCAATGTCATATCCCCAGTCATGTGAGGAGGTCTTGTGTCACTTCAGCCTCTCAAAACACACCTTTTGTAACTTATTTTTTTGTAAAACAGAAAGAGCATCAGAGCTGAATTAATGTACTGTTTTGCTTCGACGGGCATCTACTGTATAGATTGAACAAATGTCTAAAAAAATGTATTAGACATTGCCTAAAATGTAAAGCATACAAAATGACACTTTTGATGCATTCTGTTTAAAGTGTCCATGTCCATGYCTCTTCTTGTGCCCTCTCTGCCACATAACCTGTTTTTCTTTTCATAAGATTGTTTAAGACAAGTACGGCAATGGGTGGTGTAAATGTCCTCTCCAGTCTTGACTATTTGCTCATGCCAMAAGTCGTGCATTGGTATAGTGGCACCAATAATAAATGTTGATGCATACATTCTCTTAAATATCTTGAATCATTTCTGTTACAAGCATTTCAACAGCTATGGATAAGGCTAGATATATTTTCAATGTTTATAAATTGGTAATTGAAACCAYCTGTGTTTTTTATTTTTTTAGGCCTGGTCATGGAAGGAAACTGTTCTGGAATCTGGTACCTCTGGGCGCTACACTGTAGAGACCGTAAACACAGAAGAGGGCGTCATTTCCACTCTGACCATGAGTAACATCGTCCCAGCTGACTTCCAGACCATCTACAACTGCACCGCCTGGAACAGCTTCGGCTCTGATACAGAGATTATACGCCTTAAGGAACAAGGTGGGAGCCAAGGTTCGACAGGTTCCACCTTCCTCTTTTTAAAATCATGTCCTTGTGGGGGGGTTTGTATGTTTGTTTAGAAAGTAATAGTTTAAAAAAAATGACCAAGCTGTAGGTGTTTCTGTGCTTCGATGTAGTTCTCTGGGTTAGAATGTTTGTGATGTTACTTTTTCACAATGTGAGACTTGTTAAGTGTGTTTCTGGGTCAATGTGCTGCTGTGGATGTGCAGAAAGCTTTTAATTCATGACATAACTGTTTCTGCTCAAAGCTTGACTAGTTAAATCTTCTTACTTAGTGTTACCACCACTTGGCCCTTAATTTGAAACCGGGAGCTATAGCTGGTCAAATATTCCATTACAAAATGAGACACCCCTTCAGAAAGACAATACACTATACTGTGTTTTCGACACTAATGTGCCTATTTAAATAGTGTTACTGCAAAACACTTCAGCATATTAAAGTAGACATATCAGGCTTTTAAATCCTTTTTCACATTTAAATAATTCAGTTGGGTTCTATATAAAGTGGAAATGCAATGCTTTAGTCGGAATTCCTCTTTTTTTAACTTTACAAGCCCCTTTCACCCCTTTTCTGAGGTATGTCTCAGATCAACATGTTTTAATGCTGTTTATTTAAATCCAAATAAGGCACTTCACACCCCAGACCGTTCATTCTAGTTTGATAGACGTGGTTATTGCTATATAACAGTGCAAAAACATTTTATTTACAAATTGATTAAAATATATCAACAAGGGAAAATTTGTCCATCCAGCCTTACATGTTGGAGACAGATACTGACACAGAGAGCATCATAGGACATGGAGAGGAAACTGAACGGGTTGAAAAATGTGACCCAAACGCGATTTAAAGATATCTTTGCAGCACTGGGAAAGACTAAATTAAACTTTTCTGCACTCCTAGAGACTCCAAGTACAGCAAGAGGCATTTAATGGCTAAAAAGGTGCATTTTGCGTGATGAGACCTCTTTAACTTTTTTTTTTTTTTTGCTTACCTGCCATGTCCTGGATGGCTGAGAAGCTATACTAACAACACACGAGAATACACCAAAAAAGGCATATTATAACAGTATTTTAACAAACACATTTTACATTTTTCTATTGCTTTTTATTTATTTTTTCATTTATTTTGCCTATTTTCGTAAAAGAACCAGGGCACCTCTACCCCTCTGTGCACACTCAAAGGGTACCCATCACTTTGGATATCAACCCTGCTACAACGTAAAAAAAAATAAAATCTGTCAGAAGTGGTCTCATTAGAAAACTCTTTGGAACACAGTGACCTCCCCACAATTTGTGCTCCCAATAGTTTCGYGAGTGCACAAAAATTCTGGAGCAAACTTGTAGTGGTTTATTACTGTCAATGTAGCATATCTTCATGTCTAGGCTACAAGTGTGATTGTGACATGGTCTGGGAGACGATCTAATTATCTTATAATTAACACTGAAGGAGGTTTTTTTTAAATGTGCCACAACTGTGAGATTTAAATAGGTCATTTTCCACATACAAACCTGGCTTAGCTACTGTGGCATTTTTGGTTCTTGTAGGTGTTTTGGTGTGGTWACAAGGATATTTTTAGAAAAAAAAATGAAAACAAAATGTTTTGGAAGAATTAAATCGCTGTGTTATTAAGATCTTGGTTGCTRCCAAGTGCACACATCTGTTCCAGAGTACATGAAGATGATTGTTTAAATTAACTTGTTAACACTTCTTAATTAAAATCACAGAACTGCATGACAATCATTTAAATGTATTCACATTTATAAGAGAAAAAATAGTAAGTGACTATAAAAAAATCTTTTCACACACAAATGCAAACTTTCGTAATTACTTCAAATTGGATGCTGTTAGGAAACAGTTCTTGTTTGTGCKATTGAACCTGTGTATTTTTACCTCCTGCTGTTGTTCTTGTGCGATTTCTTAAAAAAAGACAAGGGGAGAGCTGATGCTTGTGTGTGTGTCAACTAAAAAAAAAACATGTTCTCTGAGCCTGTGTGCTGCCCTGTCACAAACCCTGTCTTATACCCTGTGTACACAGGATATGTTTGTGGTGTTTTATTATAGAAGGACATGTCTTGATGTTGCTCTCTGCAGAATCTCTGCCAGTGGCTGTGATCATCGGCATCGCCGTGGGAGCTTTCGTGGCCCTCATTGTGCTAATGGGCACCATCGGCGCATTCTGCTGCACCCGCTCCCAGAGAAGTATGGCTCCTTTTATGCTCTTGCACCCACTAAAGTATGAATACCATTGTACTGTATTTTCCCTGAGCACACTGGAAAATGTCCATCTGTTCAAATGAAAAGATTGATTGGATTCAAATGGGAAAACATCTGTAGGTATCTCTTAACATTAAAAGGATAGTCTAGTCATCTATAAAGCAATGTTCTGTAAAACAGTTTATCAGTCATAAAGCACAGAGTGTGGGAAAAGAGGCAAACATATTTGTCAAGGCGAGACTACTGGCTAGCCAAACAAGGGCCTGTTGAAACATTTTATCTCTTCTTCAAAAGACTTCTTAAGTCTGAGGAGTTGCAGGCAAGCTCAGCCGTATAAGCAGRACCTCTCAGTGAACCAAGATGCTTAATGGTCACAACCAAAACTAGTTTTCACATGCAAAAAAGGAGCACCGGCCTAACGACTGATCATTAGTGCCCCGATGGCCACTTGTTCACAGACAGCTGAGTCATTCTTGCAAGAACAGCATTGTAAGAGGGGGGCAATTAGACACGGAGGCCTCCACCCCTGTTTAACGACAGGAGGTTTCTCATRACAAATATGGTTTCCTTTACTCCTCTCTCGAACCAACGTTTCTCCCTATCCAGGATGAGAACGTCACCATCCCTGAGAGAGTGAGTGCTGGCCTGTTGATGAGTCTTAACTGCAGAGTCCAGGGGCCTCATGTACAAAGACTTGCGTGGATTTTTTTCTGAAATGTGGCGTACGGTCAAATCCTGAAAACGGCGTATGCAAATAAATAAATAAATAAATAAATAAAATCCAGATGTATCAAACTGTGTGCACGCCTGAATCCACGCACATTTCTTTTGTACATCACAATTAACTTGGAACTGAGCACACGTAAGACACCTCCCCTGACACGCCTTCATTTACATATGTTAAACAGATGCAAATTACTTCCTGCATGTGTGACGGACATGTTTGAGTGATCCCTGCACGATCAGAAATTATTTCTAGAGTCAGGAAAATAATGAATTAAATATAATGTGAGTGAGAAAAAAATCCTAACTTTGTTATTTATTTATTATTTATTTGTTTATTTACCATTATTTTACCAGGCGAYTCCCATTCAGATCTCAGATCTCTTTTTCAAGGGAAGCCTGMGCCTGAAGGCAACCTATTGCACATGTTTAAAGTAAAAATAAGAGTAAAATATGCTTGTCATGCAAAGAACAAGTGATTGTGTGRCAYTGCGTATGCGTGTGCGCTGGAAGCTGCTGTGATGCGCAGCCGGCTCAACCATTCATTCTGAGCCTGGAAATATTAACTTTGCGCATGAGTTTATTACCATAATTACAGTAAACACAGAGGAACTTAAAAGTTTGGTAGAACATAGATCTTAGTTTATTTCATAGCTGATATGAAGAAACGAGTCTGCGCCTCAGTGGGGAGTTTCCATGACGTGAAGTGATGTTTGAGAGAATCATATGGATCATAAGAATCATATGGATGAGACTGTTCCGTTGGCCATGATTTGGCTTTGGGTGGACTGGACTGGCACAGTCCCGATCGGTCTGCCAGCTCCCTCAGGAAAGCCCCTGTGGAACCCCAGTTTGATCGTTGCTTATGCACGTGCACGCGTGGCGCGCGGCTTCTAGCTGTGTCGCGCTCCCAGAGTGCAGCAGTGTCAAACTGACAAAGGATTTTTCCTCAAAATGGCTGATTTGTTGACTGATCTGTTTATAAATAAATGCTGTGTGTGTGTTACACTATTTATTATATCCTCCAGTAAGGCTGAATCGTTCCTGTTTAATGAATTTTTGGCACAACTTTGCGCYTCTTTTATTTAGCTGCGTCCATGTGGATGTAATAATTGTTAATCATGTGTGTCTGCTGTGAACAATAATTATTTTCACATCATGAACAGTTTCTCAGAATCACCTCTAGGTGTCGCCACTGGAACTAGAACCACAGAAATGTGCGTATGCCAGCCCTGGAGTTGGCGTGGGGCTGCGTACATTTCCARGTTCATTTCAATATGATGCATCTGGAATTTTGCGTGGAAAARGGTGRWCYCAAGGTTTTTGTGCGTATGCACCCGTTGATACATGAGGCCCCTGGTCTGATGATTTTGCTCTTCTGTGCTGAGTCATCCTTTTGAGCTGTGGCTTCTTTGTTCTCCCGACGTACAGCATAACTGGTCACAGTCCTCCTSGCACTTAACAGCATACACAACATTTCTCTGCCAGGGAACTGMCTCTTTGGGGTAAGCCAGTCTTTGCTGRAATGTGTTTTGGGGTTTGYAATCCACTGGGARYTTGTCACTGGTAAACTGATTGATCCACTATGTGAAGGTACTCTTTATAAGGCTGAGCTCACCTGCATCTTCTCTGAATAAAGAAATACATTGGAGAAGAGATGAAATGATTCAACAAAGAAGAGCCCTTTCAGAGGACCTGACTCAACTGTTTTAGGACATTTGTTTAGTTTGATGCTTGTTTCTCCACAGTAAAAGCCCATGTTACTTTAAAAAAGTACAGTGTGTGTGCTCTGAACAAGACAAGTTTATCTGTCAGTGATGCTGAGGCTGCAAGTGTATCTGTCTGCTGGGAGCTGAGTAAAGTTTTGGATAGACACCACACACTCAACGGGCAAACAGGTGCTCAGAGCACACARGCAGCATAGTTTTATTTTCTTCCACAATGTGTTGTTTTCAAAAATAGTTGTTTTATAAGCCTTAGTATACATTATGTATAAACTTAGCACAAAAAGTAAGGAAATTTGTGTTTGGCACATTATTTTGTTATTGTTGTTGTTGTTGTTGTTGTTGTTGTTGTTGTTGTTGTAACAATGCTTCTTGTCAATAAATCTTATACTGGGCACCTGATTGGCAGCATCTGGGGGTACCAGAATCTCAAAACAAGTGTCAATGCAACAGCAGAATAAGCTGTTTGCTAATGGGCAGGGAAGAGATGGCATTTTTAATGTTTAACCCACTTACTCAYCTCTACTGTTCATCCCACAAATGCATGTTTCTTACAAATTTGGCACCATTTCAAGGGGAAATWAACAAGATTTTTAATAGCGTAAGATTTTTTGCCAAGAAGCATCGTTACAACTATAAAATAATGTACCATACACACATTTTCTTGCTTTTTTGTGCAAAACTCATATAATGAAATAAAACTGGCATAAATTTGGTTAACCATTGGCCTAGGCTTGACAAAAACCTCTGCATATGTCTTCATGCTCCTTGCTCTATGATTGAAGTTATAGCTAATATTGAGAACTAGTTAGTATAGCATCCCTTAAAAATGACTGGACTATCCCTTTAACAAACCTAAAATGTTGTGGGGGGGACGTTTTTGACACAGTAAAGTCTTAGCATCATGCTTACCATAGGATGAGTCACTGGTTGAGATGGACATCTTCTRGTGGTGAACAGATATAGCCAGATTGTGATCAGGGCTCATTTCATGCAATCCCAGTCTGGCTGCATTGYCTTTTGAGGCTATTTACATCTTGCACTGTGTTCGCTGCCACCCACCCATAAACCAAGTGACTCAAGTTAGAGAGAGTCAGCCACCATCTCTCTGTCCAAGAACCACGCTGTGCTTACTGGTCCCTTCAGCATGTCTATTGTCTGTATACTACAGAGGAAGTGCACCTGGTTATGCCCTCACTGCCCGTCTCCATCTGTGCTCACCAGAGAGAACTTGCAAGCAAAATTAAGACAGAAAGTAAGACTTTGTTATATGACAGAATTACATCAGCATTGTCCCAAACTGAGAGCCACCCTTGGAAAACTGTGGAAGATTGATTTGATTTTTTCTTCTTTTTTTTTTTTTTTTTTTTTTTTTTTTTTTTTTTTTTTTTTTTTTTTTTTTTTTTTTTTTTTTTTTTTTTTTTTTTTTTTTTTTTTTGTTTTTATATTTTTTTGTTCTGTTTTATTATTTTATTTATTTTTATTATTTTTTTGCTAAAATATTATCTTGTCTTGGCAGGAATTAAATGATTAATAATGCTTTGTATTGTTTTTTTGGGGGAAATGGGAGCGCTGTAACAAAGCAAACCCAAGGATACTTGTTAAATATTAACACTGAAAAACTTCCCTCGGAAAAATTATTATGTCAACAAATACAGAACGGGGCTTCCTCGCAGCCTAATAAAGACGTACCGTCCGTGTCGTCTATTTCCTGACAGATCTGAAAGGAGTCGTGTCGGCGAAAAACGACATCCGGGTGGAGATTGTGCACAAGGACCACAACGCGGCGCGAGAAAATGAAGAACACAACTCCATGAAACAGCTGATGGTGAGTGTGAGTGTCAGAGCATCCTATTTTACATTTCCTCCCTTTCCCGTTCTCAAAAATAAACTGTCGACTTTATTTTATTTCTCCTTCTTTGCATTTCGGCGTGTCCTTTGAAAACTGACAGTTAAATAATGAATGAATGCTACAGCTGGTAGGGCTCTTTTCTGAGGAATAAATTATTTCATGAGTAATGGAAGCACAAAAATGCATGCAGATTTTATATGTGTTGTACTCAAGGCAAAAGGTTTTTTTGTTCCTGTGTGTCAGCACAATGCCACGAGTTCTAAGAAAAGAGAAACCCACAGCAGGATATAAATGGGCATGCTGTGTAATCCAAAGAAGAATGTTTTATATATGCATGTCTTATTATGTTGTCTTCTTTTGGTTACTGCGATTTATAGTTATACCTCTAAAATAATATGGMTTTTTTTCGGTCAAACACTAACGATGCACTCCCCACTTGATGTTAAAGCGTAGAATTCAGCAAAAATGTCTCACGAATCTGCATTTTGTAAAGATAAATAAAAGATTTTTGTTAATAAATTATTAATACCCCCTGCCAGCCCCAAGTGAAGGTGAAGCATGTTTGATATAAAAAAAATAAAATAAAAAGGCGAACAAGCGATAAAAACTTAAACCCATTCGATTCAGAATCTCTATTTTATTTTGAGCGGAGGAGCTCAGGCGCCTAATATATTTAACTCGATGTCTGTGTAGGTTGAACGAGGCGAGTTCCAGCAGGAATCCGCTCTGAAGCAGCTGGAGGTTTTACAAGAAGAGGAGAAGGAGTATCAGCACATTAAGGTACAACTTCTGATCAATGGCAGCATGAGTGCAAAAACCTGGGAGAACAAAAAGCAAAAAGGTGGTGGGTGAGAAAATACCTTTGGGGCAAATGGAGGGCTTCGATGCTGGAACCAAAATAGTTGAAAAGCATAAATTTCTTTCTTGTGCAGTTTAAAAAAAGCATGAAGGAACTGAGAGAAGTGTTGGGTATTTATCACCTTCAAATCTACTGTACGTTTTTGTTTTTTTTTTACCATTAGGAATATATTTAGGTTTTGCAATAAGATTTTTCACACTTTTAATGGTTTATCCAATGGGTAAAGTTAGTAAAAGAACATGTTTAACTTTCAGTGAACACATGGGACTTTAATTGCTTCTTGGCAGAACAGTGTTAGTCAATCACATGYACCAACATGGTCTCACTCTGGAAAATTGTAAACAGATTTCATCTTGCCTGGTGTAGCTAGATCTCTGAATTAATTCAGTTTAGAAAAAAAAGGTTTAATTCTGACCAGAGTGATGAGATGATGGCTTGTCTGAGTAGGACCAAGACCAGAGTGGATCACTGCTGTAAACAAAAAACAAAAACTGTCTCACAATCTTCAAAGCATTTCATATCTATGCATCCATCCAGTTGTCAATGAACAAAAGGGTGGTGATGCTCTGATCAGTTTGTCGACTTATTACATGCCACGCCTGTCATGTGGACACTTACCCACATAGCAAAATTTGTCTGGCCCAGTTCTGGCCCACACAATGTATTAACACTCAGACCAGATACCACAAAGAATGATGGCACTTTGGTGGCCCAGATGTAGTTTGCCAAAGGTGCTCCAGGCTAGTCGTGGTATGCCATCTTGAAAACAGTGTCATCATTGCCAGACCTGACCCACACCTGGTTGACAAACCACATGTCATGCCAGCAGTGCCAGCTTGACACCAGATCTCTGGCCCACACCTCTCTGCTATGTGGGCATTTTCTAAAATGTTATCAGTTTTGCATTACACTATGATTCCAGCAGAAACCTCACAATGGGCCTCATGCAAGAACATGTTCGTATTCTTCTCCTAAATTTCTCTTACTTTTGTTCGT
>NW_013952524.1:1178999-1184668 GCF_001266775.1 Austrofundulus limnaeus | reverse complement strand
GTATATGTACTGTATATGTACTGTATATATATTAGGGCTGTGCGGTATATGCGGTAGAAATGGTATGACGTTGACCAACGGTAGAAATTTACCCTCTACCGTCCTGTCGTCAGTTACATCATCGCACCTGTGTCAACATGTCTGCGAGTGTAGAGGCAACCGAGCGGGAGTTCGAAATATAATGAATAAATTATAGCATTTTAAAACATGTATAGAGAGAATAAACCCTCAAAATCCCCCCGTCCCTCAGTAGAAAAGTTACATCGTGTGGCGGGATCATTTCCTCCCTCCCTCCCGCTGCACGTCACGCAGAGCGAAGCTTTAGCACCCSTAGTTTTTTCACACACAATTGTCCGAGAAATAAAACTTGTTTTTTTATGTATTGCTACCCACAGAGATGATTTTAAAAAAAAGATGTGGACGTTCATTCAGTCACAAATCCTTCTTGCTAATGTTAAGTCAGCTTCTGCTCTGATGATGAAGATGAGCGCGAAACAGAGCAGCAGCTGACAAGTTCAGCAGGCAGAAGCTCATTGCATGGCAGGAAGATAAAGCAAAAATACTGGGTTTGATTAAAATGACAGTTTTCTGCAAAAAACAAATGACTAATAATGACATTATCTTTACTTTTTATGATAATTTTCTTCTGCGATATATACTGTACCGTTACCATGAAGGGATTTAATTTATACCGTTGTATGAATTTGAGATCATACCGCCCATAAATGGTCATCAGTACAACTCAGAACTTAATTTCTAAACTAAATATGAGAATCTTTCACTGAACGACATGGAAAGTGCTTCAAGTGTAGGAGGTGAAAGACCATGCAAAATTTGAACGACCAGACAAAGATTTGAAAACAAGATCATGCTATCCTAATTTCCAGTTACAGGCCTTGTGCATTTGCATGTTATCTAAATATTTGGTTTCAGCAAAACCTTTAGATTTCTTATTCAGCATTTTGCTTTCTTAACATTTTGATTCAGCTATTTAAATGTGCTAAAATGGGACTTTAGAAAATCCACACTCAAACATTGAAGTTAAATACAGCAAACTTCAGCTGTATTTTATTTATTTATTTATTTATTTATTTATTATTTAGTATGAGCTGCTTTGCAAGTGGCACAATATACTATCATTGCATTGGGGGTCATAACCTACTCAGTCAAGCCAAACAAACAAGTATTTGTATTCAGAAAAGAAATTGCAGAAATTTGAGTGATTTTACAAAACTTGTAACAAAAAACATGGCATGTTTTGTGTTTGTTGCCAGTATTTCTATTGGACATTCAGTTCCAGTCATTGCCCTGCTTTGACCCACCATAAACAAACATCTTGCTTGAATCTTTCCTCTTAGAGAGTTACATTCTGTTCTGTACGTTTTTCCTTTTTGTCCATTTCTTCATTGCCATTGATTCCCTGGAGTTTGCTTCTCTGTTGTGTTTGCCGGTTTACCTGCTGCCTCAGGGGCCAGACTTTCTTTTATTTTATTCTAGTTAATGACAGCTTGCATGAGGCAAGAGCAGAGAGAGAAGCCCGAACGAGAGATAAAGGCCAGACGCAAACAATCTCCCTGCCTGCTGTCAGATAATGACAAGCATAACGAGGATCCTCTCAGGTTGTCGCTTCCATTATGAGCATTCTCCTTTTGGGATTTGCCACCATGCTCACTGTGCTTGACATTCACATTTGTTCACAAAAGAATATGAAGAGAAAAAAAAGGCACACACATACCCCAGCTGGACCCTTAGCAACAAAAGCCTGGCAGACAAACAAGTGGCACAGCTGTAACACTGGAAGCAGTTTCAGTGCAGACACAAAAGTTAGCACTTTGTAGTCCGTAAAGGTCTAATTAAAGCTGGTATGCAAGTGAACTTTACTGTGACACATAGATGCCAAACCATGAATCATCAAGCCCTGCTTAATTAGTGAGGGATGGGATTTTTAAGGTTAGTGCAGGGGTTCGCAACACTCTGACAATGAGTGTCATCTTTGTTTTCTTTGCGGTGAAACAGCAAACTGTTGCTTTATTTGTTCAGCAATTTGAATGGTAATTACTGCCAGTTTTTCCTTGACGCCTGTTTTGCCTTAGCTTTGAAAAGAATTTATGAAAATAAATATAAACCAATCCAGTTTTTTTCTGGTTATTGATTTGTTTTTGTTTTTTTCTGACTGTGCTCTTCATATTAATTTTGTGACCTTGTCTGTGTTTTATCAACAGGACCCTACAAATGGCTATTACAGTGTCAATACCTTCAAGGAGCATCACACGCCAACAATGACAGGCAATCAAACTACTGAAGCGAGGAACCCCACCAACACAGGTACCCTTGGCAAGCAGAGGGTACCAACAGGCATGTCCTTCACCAACATTTATTCCACTTTGGGAGCCGGCCCCAACCGACTGTACGACTACAGCCAACGCTTTGTGCTGGGCATGGGCAGCAGCTCCATTGAGCTGTGCGAGCGGGAGTTCCAGCGTGGCTCGCTCAGCGACTCCAGCTCATTCATTGACACGCAGTGCGACAGCAGCATCAGCAGCTACAGTAAGCCGGACGGCTACGTGCAGTTTGACAAAGACAGCAAGGCGTCAGCCTCTTCCTCGTCCCACTATTCCCAGTCCTCCTCGCAGAACTCTGACCTCACGCGGCCCCTCCAGAAGCGCATGCAGACCCACGTCTGACCTCTACAGAGGGCGCGGGTGTTTGGATGGGAGCGTAACAAGCAGCTAGGATTGTAAAACTTTTTATAGAATCAGCCAACGAGAAGTCCTAGAGGATCAGTGTTACTGAGTGTTTTTTTTATGGATGCCCCACCAGGCTGGGACTACTGTGCTTAATGCACCATGTAACTTGCTTAAACTTCTCAATGTCCCAAAAAAAAAAANAATGGGACTTTAGAAAATCCACACTCAAACATTGAAGTTAAATACAGCAAACTTCAGCTGTATTTTATTTATTTATTTATTTATTTATTTATTATTTAGTATGAGCTGCTTTGCAAGTGGCACAATATACTATCATTGCATTGGGGGTCATAACCTACTCAGTCAAGCCAAACAAACAAGTATTTGTATTCAGAAAAGAAATTGCAGAAATTTGAGTGATTTTACAAAACTTGTAACAAAAAACATGGCATGTTTTGTGTTTGTTGCCAGTATTTCTATTGGACATTCAGTTCCAGTCATTGCCCTGCTTTGACCCACCATAAACAAACATCTTGCTTGAATCTTTCCTCTTAGAGAGTTACATTCTGTTCTGTACGTTTTTCCTTTTTGTCCATTTCTTCATTGCCATTGATTCCCTGGAGTTTGCTTCTCTGTTGTGTTTGCCGGTTTACCTGCTGCCTCAGGGGCCAGACTTTCTTTTATTTTATTCTAGTTAATGACAGCTTGCATGAGGCAAGAGCAGAGAGAGAAGCCCGAACGAGAGATAAAGGCCAGACGCAAACAATCTCCCTGCCTGCTGTCAGATAATGACAAGCATAACGAGGATCCTCTCAGGTTGTCGCTTCCATTATGAGCATTCTCCTTTTGGGATTTGCCACCATGCTCACTGTGCTTGACATTCACATTTGTTCACAAAAGAATATGAAGAGAAAAAAAAGGCACACACATACCCCAGCTGGACCCTTAGCAACAAAAGCCTGGCAGACAAACAAGTGGCACAGCTGTAACACTGGAAGCAGTTTCAGTGCAGACACAAAAGTTAGCACTTTGTAGTCCGTAAAGGTCTAATTAAAGCTGGTATGCAAGTGAACTTTACTGTGACACATAGATGCCAAACCATGAATCATCAAGCCCTGCTTAATTAGTGAGGGATGGGATTTTTAAGGTTAGTGCAGGGGTTCGCAACACTCTGACAATGAGTGTCATCTTTGTTTTCTTTGCGGTGAAACAGCAAACTGTTGCTTTATTTGTTCAGCAATTTGAATGGTAATTACTGCCAGTTTTTCCTTGACGCCTGTTTTGCCTTAGCTTTGAAAAGAATTTATGAAAATAAATATAAACCAATCCAGTTTTTTTCTGGTTATTGATTTGTTTTTGTTTTTTTCTGACTGTGCTCTTCATATTAATTTTGTGACCTTGTCTGTGTTTTATCAACAGGACCCTACAAATGGCTATTACAGTGTCAATACCTTCAAGGAGCATCACACGCCAACAATGACAGGCAATCAAACTACTGAAGCGAGGAACCCCACCAACACAGGTACCCTTGGCAAGCAGAGGGTACCAACAGGCATGTCCTTCACCAACATTTATTCCACTTTGGGAGCCGGCCCCAACCGACTGTACGACTACAGCCAACGCTTTGTGCTGGGCATGGGCAGCAGCTCCATTGAGCTGTGCGAGCGGGAGTTCCAGCGTGGCTCGCTCAGCGACTCCAGCTCATTCATTGACACGCAGTGCGACAGCAGCATCAGCAGCTACAGTAAGCCGGACGGCTACGTGCAGTTTGACAAAGACAGCAAGGCGTCAGCCTCTTCCTCGTCCCACTATTCCCAGTCCTCCTCGCAGAACTCTGACCTCACGCGGCCCCTCCAGAAGCGCATGCAGACCCACGTCTGACCTCTACAGAGGGCGCGGGTGTTTGGATGGGAGCGTAACAAGCAGCTAGGATTGTAAAACTTTTTATAGAATCAGCCAACGAGAAGTCCTAGAGGATCAGTGTTACTGAGTGTTTTTTTTATGGATGCCCCACCAGGCTGGGACTACTGTGCTTAATGCACCATGTAACTTGCTTAAACTTCTCAATGTCCCAAAAAAAAAAAAAGATTCAAGAAGCCTTATATTTCCTTCATGCTTAATTCATTAACTCCCTCTTTTTTTCTCACCTATAATGCTAATGTGCCACAGAGAGGTTATTTGCCAACAAAGACACTACACGGGTTTGAATTTTGAACTTTAAATACTTGGTTTCTGCAGCTGAATTGTTCACGGATCTGAGGGCAGGAARACTAGGCTTTGTATGACAATCATCTCCCCTGGCATGGACCAAATTTGCCTTTTGAAGATTGTCATGCAGAAAAAAGCGAGATTGCGGCAAAGCACTCAGCACAAATTGCCTGATAATAAGTGCAAGCCAGTGTCCTGCTGCTCTCTTGTGGTTCGAAGCACAACAAAGAATGTGCATGCCATTATCTCTTTGTTAAAAGCGATAACTTTTCAACACTTCCACCTTCCCTTGAAATACTATGTTTTTTTTCTGCTTTTTTTAAGCTTGGCTTGTTGAAGCCCATCCCTTGCTGTGTAGGTGGATGGAAACTTTCTCTGTGTGCCCACATATGTCTCAAACACTAAAAAGAAATGTTTTTTTTTTCTTTGTTGATCCCTCATTCTCTACCACTTTATAGGAGCCACAGAGCTGAGCAGATAAAGAGGAGCTGAGATGTCATTTTAAATTCCTGAGTCATTGTTTCACTTTGACACTTTGCGATAAAAACAATATCAGTGTACATATGTGACTAGTTTTATTATTATTATTTTTCCCTAGCGTCTAATTTTTGACTCTGACTTTCCACATGGATGATTCTGGATAATACACGAGAGCCTCTTCACGCCTGTATCTACTTTGCCTTGAGGTTCTGTTTAAAGTGGGTCAAAACAAACTTGGACTAAATGAGACTATAAAAGTTTTTTTTTTTTTTTTTTTTTTTTTTTTTTTTTTTT
>NW_013952524.1:1165028-1174904 GCF_001266775.1 Austrofundulus limnaeus | reverse complement strand
TATCACACCTTAACGTTTATGTAAATAAATATGTATATAAACTAAAATTTGACCCACTCATGTTTGCTTAATTGCAACACACCTAAAATCCAGATGTTTCATTTGTCAGAGTGGTTCAGTCATGTAACAAAATAAAGCAGCCAACAGTGCAGCTTTTTTATTATTTTCTCTCATTTTGCCCTGATTATGTTAGAAGAAACATGGTGTCTAATAAAGGTGCAAAATTAACAACACAATCCCATTTACTCTGTGAAGGTGAAAGCAACATGACAACAAAGTCAGCCAAAAGTTTTGTTATCCTTTTATCCTAAATGTTATACAGTCAGTCACAAAGCAGCTACTCCATGCCTTGTGTCTGGATGTGTCCAGTTGTCCTACAATGCTGTTATTTATTGATGTGACGTTCGTGAACGATCAGAATCTTTTGAACGGCTCTTTACAACAAACAAGAGGAACCGAATCATGGGCAGTAACAAGCCTTTTGTAGATTTATTTCTTTTATTCCTCATATAATCTTTATTTTTTCATACTTAAATTGCTCCCGCTTTGCTTTTTCATGGAAAACAGGCGAAGTTGTCGAGTACAGAAGCTCACAGTGAAAGGGGGAGGAGGATTTCTGCTTGGCAAACACATGGTTCCACCCACGTGACGGGATGACGACATTACATACGGCTACGTGATGACGTATTTCCCTACGTGATGACGTAATACGTTCAAAATCGAACGGCTCTTTTGAACGGCTCTATGAAACAAACGGCTCCCCAAGATCCGGATCCGTTCAAAGAGCCATTTGTCCCATCTCTACTGTTATTGCTAGTATGACTCAGCCTCCTGTGAGCAAAAGGTGTAAATCACGGCCCCAACAATAGTCAGGTGACGGGGCACATGACCCTCTATGACAGGGGTGTCAAACTCCTGTCCTCGAGGGCCGCTATCCTGCATGTTTTAGAGGTTTTCTTGCTCCAACACACCTGATTTTGATCGCTGGGTGATTAACAGGCTTCTGCCCAATTTGAAGAGTTAATTCAATCACTGAATCAGGTGTGTTGGAGCTGGAAAACCTCTAAAACATGCAGGATAGCGGCCCTCGAGGACTGGAGTTTGACACCCCTGCATAGAGCTAATCAAGCCTATTGTTAGGTGATGGCCCTCTTTRGCATGTGATTAACCTGTTGGTCCAGGTGGAGGCAGGGCTTATAAGGCTGAGTTCACCTGAAACTCATCAGACTGAAGAAGTCTCTTGGAGGAGAGACTAAATGTTTCACTAAAGAAGAACCCATCCAGAGGACCTATTTTTTTTCTTTTCTTTTTGATTAAAGGGATAATTTATTTTGAAATGTGGAAAGGGTTTGAAGAATTAAAACCTCACCAGATGTGAATAGCTCTTTAAAGGACCTCAACAACAACTTTAACTTGAAAACAATCACAGAAGTTCATGGAAATGTGACATTATAAACCTAATTCATTAATGTTGCTTTACATGATTATTTACATTGGAGTCTATGGTAAAGGGTAAATGGCCTGAACTTATATAGCACCTTATTAAGTCCATATGAACTCCAAAGCGCTTTACTCTTACAGTCATTCATCCGTTGAGACACACTAAGCTACATCGTAGCCATAGCTAGTGTGGAGCACACAGAGGCGGGGCTACCATGCACCAGCACCACCGGGTCCTCTGACCACCACCAGTAGGCAAGGTGGGTAAAGTGTCTTACCCAAGGATACAACGACTGAGATGGAGATCGAATCGACAATCCACCAATTACAGGACTACTCCACTAACTCTACCAAAGCTGCCCAGTAGCAACAAAAACAGCTAGTTGCAGCTTTTTTTGGTGCAGTTTGAGACACTTTCAGCAGGGATATTATGATACTACTGTCTAAATAATTATGGAACATAGGACTGATACCAATGTACAGAGATTAATAATATAATTTAACTATTACAATATTTAACTGTAAATATATTTAACCATATTTTTTTAAGATTGGAGTTGGAGTAAACTAGCTAAAACTATATACTAGGTCAGTCAAATGGTCATCTACAACAAGTAAGATATTATTGTTCAAAACATTTCTCACAGAAGATTAGGCTGAAATACTTCTTTAAACAAATTTCCCATTACAAAATAAGAAGAACATGCCAAATTACTGCAACATTCTGCCATTGAAGCTGCACAAATGTTACAATCTTTGTTTAACATACTGTATGATTTTATACAGTCAGCAACTGATTGGCCTTTCTATATTTAGAGCCCAACACTAAAAGTGAAACGCAATACTATCTTCCCTGTGTGTCTCATGAACCAGTAAACAAATTTTATTAAAACCCTCAGAATGCAATCATTAGATAAACATATGCAGCTAATTAATGTTTATAGTCAACACCAATAAAAATGGCTGCTACAAGTAAGCACTTTAGGAAACATAAAAATGGTTACAACTCAATCAGTTGTATGAATATTGAGTTAAAATTTAGTGTGATAGTAGCTGAGTAGTCATTTTTTCTGGGCATTAATTGATCGTTAAAGCTATGTTTTTTTTTTTTGTTTTTTTTTTTCAAATTTTACCATATCTGTTGAAGACAACCAATTTGGACAAATGTTTTATGAACCACTGGACAGATTTTATTGAAACTTCCAGAGCCAAAGGCTTCTACACCTGATAATGTTTGAAGTCAATTCAAGATAAATACCGAGCTAAAATTTGGTGTAATAMTAGATTGTTATCCTTAACATAAACATTAAAAACCTTACTTCAGCCTTTAACAGTTTGAATAAACCCTGTTTCTTTGTTAGCAAAATAACTCACAAATAACTAGAGTCATTTTAGGACAAGAATTGCTGGCATGTAAAACTCCCTAACAGAGAGAGTCAGGCCAATTCAAAATGTCTGCAATGGTTAATTTAGCTTTGCCAACACTGAAAACTGTTCTGAACACATTTTGTGAATGGCATCACATTTTGCGTCACAACATTTGTTTATTTTTACTCTACTCTGAGTGATTTTAGTAAAAAACTATCATAAGATATGGCAGGTGATGTTCATTTATTCAAGAAATGTATGGCATTTCATTTGTATTCAGCTTAAGTTTTATAGTGAGTCTTAAAAACAGAAACACTCTTTTTTATTTACTTTCCCCGTCTATATTTTCCAAAGCAGTCAGRAAATTCCCACTAATACATTTACAAACAGGCCCTTAATCCATTGATAGTACCACTGCAGTCTTACTCCAAACTAAATGAACCCACATAAACACCTAAGCTTGTCTCAAGTAATAGCTCCAATCCGACAGAAGCGAAACTTAAAAGTGATTTGAATTCCCTCATGCATTGAGTCAATACAACGCCGGGCAATTAGTCTTAGCTGGATTAATCTGCTTGCAGCCAGGGTGAAGATGTGGCATTCCAGTCGGCATCAGAAACAATTCTCTGATTTGTAAACACACTGTGGCTCAAAGGAGGAAAAAGGGAAGTGTTTCACTGTGACACATCAAACTAACAGACAAAGAGCTCACTGTGCCAGCAGAAGGTTAGCTCAAAGCGAGTTCTCTAGCCAGTCTACCATTGATATTAAGAATCTATTTGCCAATAACACAGTTTTATTATTTTCAGGAGAAACGTCCAAGGGCAGATGAAAAAAGAAGCGTCTGTGTTTTCCAAACACAAATACTGCCAATTGTGAAGGATTTGACTAATCACAGAGCTCCAACTCATTACTGAGCAGATCTAGCCCAGACATTTGCTTACATTATCGCTTTAAACACGCTCTTTGGAACTAGTTACTGGAAGGCACTAATCATTCATTCCTGCCTTCACTGACAAAGCAGAAAGCCTGTGGAACTCCCTGTGGCCATCACCTCTTCCAAAAGATACACAGTGGCACCAAAATGACTCCTAAATGACTCCCCTTCCTTTATAAATGAGCAGTTATGGCAGACTACTCAGTCATGAGCTGCCTTGGCGGATAATTACGATTTGAAATCTGATTTAACAAAAGCGCGAACAGAGCAAATGGTGGACTAAGAGTTTTGTTTGCCAACATGCTCTGCAGCGACATTTCTATGGGCAGGTATTTACAGGCTGTGAAAGGGAATGTGAACCACAGCGAGCGTGAACAGACTGACAAACACTCAGCTAAAATCCCTTCAACAAAACCAACATGTTCCTCTTGTCATTATTTTCTTACGTGTCAGCCAGCATTCACGTTCAGAAAATTGTTCTGTTTTCTCTCTACTCACACAGCTTGATTAGATTGTCAGTCAAACTTGTTTATAGTCTTCACAATGTAAACCATTTGGTTTAATAGCAAGTTAAAATAAAATAAAAAAAAAGTTGAGTGACATGCTGAGGCAAATTACCATTCTACTGCTTCCTTGACGTAATTGCCAATATACTGTATATATATATATATATATATATATATATATATATATATATAGTTTATTTGTCTTTTTTTTCAAGTGTGTTTGGCATGAAACTCACTGAAACAGCATGTGTCAAAAATAAAAATAAAACAGGACATCTTTAAAAACCATCATTGCAATCTAAGACACCATGTAAACAAACTACTTTGTTTCAGAACAACAAACATAGTTGGAAGGAAATTGTCTATAAGTCCAATGTTCAAAAGATTCGTGCAACAACTTTTTCAACTTTTTTCATTTTCAAATGAGGATTGCCAAGTTTTTCTTTCTTGCTTTATAGATAAAGTTAGAAGGGTGAGAAATAACATTTCTCCTCCTTCACTGCGTTGGCTTTTCTTTCTGTCACTCAGCCTGTGATTTTAGATTGTTTTCATCCAGTGTCCCTACCTGAGCTGGCTTAGCTTGTTTCTACTATGAAGGCAACTTCCTCTTCTTTGGACATTTTACCTGCAAGCTTGTTTAAGAGTTTTTCACTGCATTGGCCCTTTAGTATCCTTAGCATAATAAATTCCTCTTTAGTTTCTGGTCAGGTACCTGTTTATCTAAAGAGTGCCATCATCCACCCACTCTTAAAAAAGGCTAACTTAGATTCTACTTTGTTTAGTAGTTACAGGCCCATTTCTAAGATTCCTTTCCTGGCCAATATTCTAGAAAATGTTGTGGTCAAGCAGCTAACTGCTGCTCTGGATCAGCATAGTTTGCTGGACCACTTTCAGTCAAGGTTTCGTAAATCTCACTCAACTGAAACAACTCTTCTTAGAGTCTCAAATGGCACTATATTGCAGTGTGATAAGGGTAATTGTTCCATTTTACTTTTTGTTGGACCAGTCATCAGCTTTTGATACTGTTAACCATCTGACTCTGTTAGATYGACTAAGGGGTTGTGCTGGTTTCTCCGGTGCTGTTTTGGTTGTCCTCTTAGTTATCTGACAGATCAATCTTTTTGGCTTCGTGTACTTACAGATCCCATTCCTGCCCTTTTCGTTTTGGTGTTCCACATGGCTCTGTTTTGGAGCCATTGTTGTTTCTGCTTTAAATGCTACCTCTTGGTTCGATCTTGTCATCTTTTGAGGATATTTACTATTACTGTTATGCTGATGATATTCAGTTATACATTTCATTTTCTCCACATGAAGTTACAAAAGTGTAAATTTTACTATGATGTTTGGATTCAATAAAGAGCTGGATGACTGAGAGTTTTCTTCAGTTAAATAAAGAAAAAACTGAAGTTATATTTGCACCAGATGAAATAATTCCAGTGATAAAGCAGATCCTTGGGTCTCTTGGCAGTCTGGCAAAATCTTTAGTTAGAAACCTTGAGATGATTTTTGATTTTGGTTTTACACTGGATCATCATGTTAAAASTTTGGTTTGTTCCAGTTTCTACCATCTATGAAATTTAGCAAAGGTCAGCCCCACTGTATCTCTTTCAGAAATGGAAAGTTTACTTCATGTTTTTGTTTCATCTTGTTTAGATTATTGTAATGCATTGTATACTTGCCTAACTAAAGCCTCTCTTGATGGGTTACAGTCTGTGCAGAATGCGGCTGCCAGGCTCCTGAAAAAATCTTCTAAGTTTTGTCATGTGACTACGCTGTTAATGCAACTTCATTGGCTCCCAGTTCATTATCGAGTGAAATTCAAGATTTTGGCGAGCTCTGCATGGTCAGACACCACTACATTTCTGAACTTTTACATTTTTATATTCCTGTTAGGGCTCTGAAGTCTTGTGATGAAGACATGCCGATTGTTCCTCAGACAAAATGAAAGACTAAAGGAAACAGAGCTTTTTTGTCTGTGGCTCCAAGGCTTTGGAACTCTCTTTGTTTGAATTTAAGATCAGCAGACTCTGCGGACTCCTTCTAAAGCACAGTTAAAAACTTACCTTTTTAAATCTACATTTGTTTAAATTTGCTCTGTCTATTTAATTTAATTTAATTTAATTTTATTTTATTTTTTGTGTTTGTTGAAGCACTTTGTGTTCCCTATCTTGAAATGTGCTATATAAATAAAGTTTATATTTTTTATACATTTATATGTCTAAAAAAATTTAACTTTAAGGCTAGATATTGTTTTAATTTAGCCAAGATGTATTTTCCGCACTAGTTTGGTACTCACACACAACATATTTATTATGAAAGCACACAAGGACTTACATTACAATTTAAATGAGCCTATTGAAAAACATGATATGAGAGTCTAGTTTGTTTGGTTCAAACAGAAAGAGCTGACAGTTCTGTTATAGTTATTGCTCAGTGCTGTTTGGTGAGTATTAGGATGAAGATCTTTTAGCATTTACCTCAGTTGGCAGATATATTTTCTGCATGTCAGCTCAGTTCTTTTGTTGTAGTCTGGAGTAAATACCAAACACAGACATACTGAGAAAGATTTCACTATGGTGCAAAGAATTTATTAATGAAACGTAGGTAAGGGCAACAAGGCTGGAAACAAGACAAGCAGACACCAAAACAAAATAACTGAGAAAACAGCAGAATTTGACWATGAACTGAACCAAAACAGGAATACAAATACTGGGAATATTTGTTGCCTGATGGAAGATATGTATGCTGAATACAGAAGAGAAACAGGACTGTGCTGAGGATACATGTGTATTTAAATATAGGATAAACACAAGGAAAACCAAACAAGACAACAATACCAAACCCTAACATATAAGTTTGTACACCCACTTTTAATAATTGGGATGTAGTATTATCAATATCTCTGGTTCCATCCTGACTCCTAGTCATGAATTCTTGCATTTACTTCTTTCAAAGTTTTAGCTCCATTCTGCTTGATTTTTAAGTTCTGCAAGTGATTTGTTTTYTTAGACTGAACAAACAGAGCTCCTCTGACCTTTTGTGAAAGAAAACATTGGAAATTAAAAACTGATACCATCAGATTCTGGCAGAAGTCTAAGTGTGACAAGTTCAAAGTGAGAACGAGAAGAATACGGAGCTATTGGTGAAGGTAGAAAAAATGTTGTCCTCAACTTTACTACAGAACTGAGCTTGTTGCACAATGAATTATTTACAAGTATATTTAATCAAAACCAGAATCTTCCTCCAACCTTAACCAAAAGAGAGAAAATGACCTCTGAAGGCTGACCTTAGCCCCATGTTGACTTGTACATTCAGCCAACTCGTCCTACAGAGAGATGGAGACACTCAGCTTAGCCATCTGTGTTGTTTACAAATGTTAGCTTCAGATATTTCAGCTCATTTGTTCTAAATGTTAGACACAAAGTTACAAGGAATTTGTTTAAAATAAACCTCTAAAAGTAGTTTAGCTATAAAACGTTTTACATGTGCTTCATGCATATAAAGTTTTGACATTTTGTCAAACTAAGTTTTTATCCTTAAAATAGTTTTTGATTTGATGCTATGGTAAATGATTCAGTGTGAGTAGGTTTGTAGCCTGGATTTTTAATTTCTGTACTTATATGATATTATAGCATCATGCTGTTGCACATCCATGATGTGAGTCTCCTGTGCCACCACATCTTAAAGCTAATTAATCCAAATGAGATCTGATGACTGTGGAGACTACTGGAGTTCAGGTACTAAACATTCATTACTATGTATGTTTTCCACTTTTGTATTGTACAATTTTGGTGAATCTGTGTGAATTGTATAACTTTGGTTTATTGTTTTTAGCCAAAACAAGTGGTGTCCAGTGTGGTCTTCTGCTCCTGTAGCAATGGTATTCTGTAGGCCTCGAGGTCATCTTGTGGTAGTCATATTCAACCAGTCTGCTCATTATCCTCTCRGATCTTTGACATCAGACATTTCCGTCCACACAACTACTGCTGACTTTTGCGGACCATTGCTTTAAACCCTAGATATGGCTGTATGTAAAATTGCCAGAAGATCAGCATTTTTCTGAAATGCCTGTCTACATTCAAAGTCACGTACATCCCCTTTCACCCCCCTTTTTGATGCCCAATTTGTACTTTAGCAAGCCATCTTTATCACATACATATACCCAAAGGCATTGAGCTGCTGCAGTGTGAATGGCTGATTGGCTATTGTCAGGATGCCCGCTTTGTTATACTCCGTTTCTTCCACTAATCATTTTATTGCAGGTTGGATGTGAGAGGGCATTCCAGGGGCAGTGCTGGTTCTGACAGCTCCTGCAGCAGCTGTCAGCAATGACTGTTGATTACTTCCCAACATATTTAAGGGTGGCTGAGTTGTGCCATTACTCTTTGTTGGACCATTAAAGTCTGAAAGTGATTCTAACTTACAACTGCCTGAAAAATCCCCTGAACGTTTTTGAACTGATAGTTTGTACTTACCTATTTTCATGCAAGATCCTTTGTGTGCCCCTGAGATTTTATTTCCATATATTCATGCTTCAGTAAGTCTCATATGATCTTTCTGATACATAACATGGAGAAGTCAACTCAAACCATAACCCTCTTGCCTGCCCAGTAAGGGTGGGCAATACTGGGAWTTATGGTATTGATCCAAGGAGGGCTGGTATTGCATATACTGATATTGATATGTTTTATTTGAAATGTAATAATTATTGAACAATTGTGWTTTTTGCCTTTTTTGATTATATTAAAACACAACACAATGATTTTAAGCAAATAAAAATGTATTTAACAATATAAAACAATGTAGCTGTAGCCTATACAAATAAACTAATGTCATGATCGGTGTCTGTGTTAATGTTTTATTTTGGTTCTATTCTGGTTTTCTTTCTTGTCTTTCTCTGTTTGCCCAATCCTGCCTGTCTTTGCTCCAGCCCCACCCACTCTCACCTGCTCCTCATGTTCTTTTCCCAGGTGTTTCTTGTTTCTTGAGGGAAAAGAATTAGTTTTTAAACAAACCACTAATGTAAATATTTTTTGGTTGTTTTGTGTTTTATTTATTTTCTTCCTGTTTGTGTATCTGATTGTGTAAAGTATGTATTTATTTTTGGCAAAATAATTGTTAATAAATCTTTTTGTAAAAATCAAAAAAATCTTCTTCTTCTTCTTCTTCTTCTTCTTCTTCTTCTTCTTCTTCTTCTTCTTCTTCTTCTTCTTCTTCTTCTTGTTCTTCTTCTTTATTTTTTTGCCAGTTGGCAAACAACATTAAGGTGCATTACCGCCACCTACTGATGTGGAGTGTGGACTGGAACTACATAATAATAAGAATTACAAAATTATAAGCTGGAATAGTTCAGTTGAACATGTTTTTATAAAACTCAGTAAAAACTATTTACAGTATATATAGTATTTATCTTGTTTACATGAATATAGTCTTTTCATTTGTCCTGATGTGTAAAAATAATAATAAATAACAAACTTCACAATATGTCTTTTAGTTTTATAATGTCACCTCCACTGGCAATAAAGGTTCCCAAAAAGGCCTCAAAAAAGCCCACGGACCACCAGTTGATAATCACAGTTGTAGCTTGCTGCTCTGCACACGTTTTATTAGTGAGCCAAGTAGCAG
>NW_013952524.1:1163213-1164489 GCF_001266775.1 Austrofundulus limnaeus | reverse complement strand
GGAGTGTGGACTGGAACAGCTCTAAAAAAACCAAAAACTATATTCTTTCATACAATCGAGTCTGTCTTAAATACTTTAGCAACAATTGAAAGGTTTCAGACTTTGAATTACTTCGTAATATTTCTATAATATCAAATCTTATTTTGATTTCATTGAGTCTTTTAATCAATTGATTTCTTTCATTTTGGTATTTTTTGCAATGTATTAAAACATGTTCTATATCCTCATCTTCTCCATAGTAATCACATTTTCCAGTATTATGTTTTCCAATTATAAGTAATGATTTATTTAACCCTGTGTGTCCTAATCTGATTCTTGATATGACTGTTTCCTCCCTTCTGTTTCCTCCAGCATTCCTTATTTCTCCCACTTTCATTTTAAATTTTATAAAATCATCAACCTTTTCTTTTTTCCTCAAATTGTTTTTGCTGTTTCTGTCTCATTTTCATCTTTATAATGCTTTTTATTTCTGTTTTACTGAATTTTTGATAGACTTTTTTGCTTCTTTATCTGCCATTTCATTTCCTTTTATTCCAATGTGTGCTGGTATCCAGATGAATATCACTATTAATCCCATCATTTTAATCCTGTACAGTGTTTGTTGTATTTCAAATAATATGTCTGATCTACTTTCTGAGCTATTATTTTTATACTGATTAATGAAGAGCTGGAGTCTGAACAAATTATTGATCTGAGTGGTTTATTATCCTCAATCCATTGAACAGCTAATAATATTGCTAACATTTCTCCTGTATGTACTGATAATTATATTTGAAGATAACCATAGTATTGGTTAATATAATCTATGACTGTATTTGAGTTTATTTTACTAGTTTTTCCTTTTTTCCCTAATAGTTTCAGATCTACAGATGGTTCTGCAAATATCCATGGATGGATGACTGGTAGTGGTATTGTTGGACTAACATTTATGTTATTTATTTGTATTTCTGTTGTTTTATGATTGATGATTCAACCAAAACTTTTAGTTTCTTTTTTTTTTCCTTTTCCCAGCATGATTGTAAAACTTGTTGTGTTGGATGCTTTTGTTCATGCCCTTTTAAATTTACCCAGTAGTTTAACGCTAACTGTTCTCTCCTGATGTCTGATGGTGATTCTCCCATTTCTACCAATATTGCTCCTGTGGGTGTTGTTTTAAATGCTCCTGTAATTATTCTTAATACCTGATATTGAATATTATTTAATTTTTTAAAGATGTATCTGATGCTGAATTGTAAACAATGCTTCCATAGTCCAGTGTTGATCTGATGAGTCCTGT
>NW_013952524.1:1151887-1162968 GCF_001266775.1 Austrofundulus limnaeus | reverse complement strand
ATACACGCATATACGGCCTCTCAGTGGAGTGGACAGTGTTCAACAGTGGAGTAGTGTGGAAAGACAGTGACAGAGAGAAGCAGAGGTACAGAGACAGGCCAGGTTGTTCTCTGTGTTTCCTGTTGTTGCAATAAAACTCAGCTGATCATKTCACGGAGTACCTTCATTCTTGGACCACGTATTTCTGTCTTTGTTAAATAAATATTGCCATAACAACATCAATATTTGTGAGAAAAAAAATCAAGAATTGTTTATTGTCATTCAAACACAACATCAAGATGTAATGCAGAACGAAATTTGCAGTTTTGAACATCCGTCCGAAGAAACACATGACAGACACAGGGGAATGAATATCCAGGGCCCTGRGCAACGACATGCACTGCCTTGCAGTTTGGAATACACACACATCTAGGGAGGATGAGTTAAAAAAAGAACTTTGAGCTTGTGTTTAGCAAATGTAAGCACCCGTTCATTGTTCGAAAAAACTACTCTGCAGATAGAAGCAGATGTAGCTAAGCAGGGAGGGGATGCAGGGGGGAGGGGGTTACAGGAAAACAAATATGGATGGGGGAAGGGATTATGGAGGAACCGGTGACGTCAAGTGCAAGTGCCTGCCCCATGCAGAGACCTCCACAGTCCACCTGATGTTATCCCATGTGCACAGTTCCACAGAGTCCAAATCACTGTACAGAGTTCAGTTCTCTATTCCAACTTCATGGCCTCGTCTGGAGACAAACACAAGATGAGGAATGGGGATAGGTAGGGAGGGGAAGGATCATGTCTACCACCCACACATATCTTCGTTCAGGGAGTCCTTTTTATTAGTCTGTGCCCAAGGACACATCTGTGGGGATCCAAAGATGAAAAAAGAAATGCTTTAGGACAACAGAATGCTTTCCACTGCCATTTGAGTCTTTACTGTATCTCTGTGTTGCGAAAAATGCCAAATATTCCAGATTAGTTACCATCTCGCCATCTCCCGTAAGAACTTCACCCAGATGTTGCCTCACTCCTCGCGCTGCTGAGCTTCGATCCTAGTTAGCACCGCATCCAGTTTGCGATTCAATTCTCCCATAATTTACTGCGTACAAGAGATCCTGTCCAGGGACACTGACAGCTTCTCACAGGATCGAAACACTGCCAGCGCCATTCTCATTTTCCAATAAACCAGAACTCCTCCACAGCCAAACAGCAGGAATCTGGTTATCATGAAGCAAAATATAAAAATATCTTCGACATCCTCAATGGACAGAGGTGCCAGGCAGATCAAATTCCAGGACCCCCAGCTTCTCGAAACTCGCCCTGCTGGTACCATTCCAGTGGGATAGGAGTGCTCCCCACACCCCAATCTCAAAGTGAAGAAAATTGTGTCAATTGCATTCAAAGACCAGTTGACCAGATCCATAATTCCAGTTTCTCAAATGATAMGTAGAAGGAAGACAAGATCCAGCACAGCAACAGAGCAGGAGAATGAGGGAGGTACAGGAGAAAGAGCAGAAGCGTCCAACCACTCCAAGAGCCAAGCAAAAAACAAAAAAAGTCAGTATTGGAAATAAAATGATAAAAAGAGCAGAAATTTGAGTAATTTGCTGAACGAATATAAGATAAACCAACAAAAGTATTGATCTCATCACACTATTTTCCACTTGGTATAGTACCAATGTTGTTTTAGATTAATACCCCCACCCCTACCACTCACTCTCTTTATTCACACTTTAAAACATCACTCACCCTCTGATAATCAGGAATGCCTTCCTTTGGACTTTGAATCTGGAATTTCTTTCTAAACCTGAAAAAGAAGAGACAACCAGTCACCACTTACCTGATTTCCTCCTCCCTTTAAAATATCTGTTTACTGTTTCTGCTTCCTGTTAATCTTTTTAGCGCTGTACTCTGGTTTAAAACATCAGTTATGACAGATATTGGTGCTAACAAGCAATTGAAATGTACCGACTAAAGTCACCACTCTGAGATATCTCACAAAATTTCATTAGATTGCACATTATGCTATTTTCAAGGTTTGACCAAAAACAATTCTGTCATTTTTCAACATGAGAAGAGTTTTGTTTACATTAAAGGCAGTGGATTATATGTAATCTTATGATAGGGCTTTCAATGAAATGAGTGCCATTGAATTAGGCATTCTCTCCTGTTAACACTGCATGTGTCAAACAACCTGCCAACTAATTGATACATACTGTATTTGAAWACACCGAAATGTATGTTCTCCTCCTGTAACATTCAATTATAATAACTACATAAATCATGACTTGGGTGTTATTTGATTAAAAAAAACTATTTTGGTCTAATTCACACAGAGAAACAATGTGCAGCTTAAAAGCACAAATATTACACWTCAATTTATGTCTTGCTACACAAACTTTATAAATTCTGTCAAACATACTTTATGTGTGCAGTTAATTTGCCTCTGTCAAAATGGTTTTAACCTTGTATTTGTCCTCATTGTCACTTTCTTTCTGTTTGTTTTTTACCATTCACAGCTCAAAGTTTCCTTGGTGCATTCTATGTACATATACAGCTGAAATGCTATTAAAAAGCTGCTCCTTGCCAGGTCAGGGGTAAATAAAACAGAAAAAAAAAAACTCGTGGCCTTGTGAGAGAGCTGAAAATCGACCGAGGTGGCACTGTTTTTTTTTTCTTTTTTTTTCTTCCAGAAAAGGAATGTGCATTTAAAGTTGGTTAAGAAAAATAAATCTCCTCTGCTGATTACAAGCTGACTGCAGAGTCAATCCCTGGGAGCATCTTAAATGAATTATTGATCCCTTGACCTTTCTCTGTGTTAAGGCTTGCTCTTGTTTGTTCCAGCTCTGTTGACTAGACTCAAAACATGGGTGGTTTGGCTTGATCAAACATAATCTTTATATATCAGACTGTAAGTTATTCTGGCAGTATTTTGTTTTAATGGGTGAAACACAGGGCTGTCAGTGCAGTTACTGAATGTGAACCTACAATCAAAAGTATGGAACCTCGATAGATAGATAGATAGATAGATAGATAGATAGATAGATAGATACGGAAGATACGGAAGATACGGAAGATACGGAAGATAGATAGATAGATAGATAGATAGATAGATAGATAGATAGATAGATAGATAGATAGATAGATAGATAGATAGATAGATAGATAGATNAAGATACGATAGATAGATACGATAGATAGATACGGAAGATAGATAGATACGGAAGATAGATAGATAGATAGATAGATACGGAAGATAGATAGATACGGAAGATAGATAGATACGGAAGATAGATAGATACGGAAGATAGATACGATAGATAGATACAGAAGATAGATAGATAGATAGATAGATAGATAGATAGATGTCGGAAAGTGGGAGGGTTCAGTATTCGGGATGGAGATTATTAAGCACAACTCAACAGTGAGTAACACCCGTTTTTAAAAGTATTTCTGAATCATTTGTTTCATTTAGTCAGTTGTACTTTTTCAGTGTTTATAGCAGGCTTTTCTGTATAGAAACACTGTTTTTATACATAAAATACCACATAGAGCTCAGTTACTGTTTGTTTGTGGAGCTCAGTCATAGCAATGAGATGAGAAATGTGTGTAACTTAAACGAAGCATGAACTATTTTAAAGTTAATTACAAATGGATTTTTGAGGGCCACCATAATGCTTGGCCCTTGATGAAAATGAGTTTGACATCCCTGTATTAGATGTTCCAATAAACGTTTGAAATCAACCCAATTCATGATGGCCTCTGCTGGTAGGCAACATTGGCAAATGCAACAATAGCAATGACCTAAATATTTTACATATATTGTACTAGAATTCATGTGATAGACAACCATTATCTCCAGTAGTATATACTACYAGTGTTCATGTCTCAGTGTGACTGTTGTCTGTGTTCTCATGTCACCGTGTGGCTGTCTGTGTTTTACTGTTGCTCTGTTGCTGTGGGCTCTGTCACAGTGTGACTGTTTTTGTGGTTTCATGCTACTTTGTGTCTGTGGACGGTACTGTTATGTCTCAGTGTGACTGCTGTGTCTTTACTGTGTTTCCCTCTGCTTCTTGCTCCTTTGTCCCATGTGTGTCCACTCTCCTTGATTAATCCCATGTTTATAATATAACTCTGTCTTTCCTTGAGTGCATTGAACCATTTCTGCCATTACCTGTTCATGCTGGGTGTCTGGTCTTGCGCCTCCTGAAGTTGTCCCTTCTGTGTCCTCTTCCTGTGAGTACAATCTGTTAAGAAGTAAGTCCCATGTCCAGGTGTTGTCGTTTTTTTTTTGAGCAAGTTTCTGTTAATAAAGACTCTTACCTTTTTGATTTTCAACTCCCCCACCTCTTGTGTTGCACCCCTGCCTTTGAGAGAGGCCCACACTGACACTATGATTCCTACACATGGTACAATATTTCAAATAGTATGTATATAATATATTTTTTTCTTGGTTATTCATTTTTCAGATCATGGCCAAATTTTATTCAAGGTGAAGCCCAACAGAGGTGGTAAAAATGGCTCCACTGTCTTTTGTTTCTAGTGCACAAAATAATTTTTAGCATGAACAAACAAGGTAAAACTGAAAATGTCTACTTTTAAGTGTTCATAAAATCTTTATTTTTTGATGCTGTATTTATATGTTTAATATTGAGGGTAGTGTAGACAGGGCCTAAAAGGTTATTTTCAGAGATATTTTCACAATAGCTGCAGAAGTGAAGCACAAACACATCAGTGCGAGCATGCAACCTTCAAGAATTGTTGGAGAAAGGAAAAAAAAAACTAGATTCACAACAGTTCACTTAATTATCTTTTCCATCATGGATTGTTTGTGGAAGAAGAATTTTCTGAAGCAGATCCTTTTTAGTGAAGATTCATCGAGTAGAAATGTCAACCAGTTAATCTTATGTCAGTTGTGATGTGATAGATGTGTCTTCTTTTCGGAGACCAGCTTTAATCTAATCTCTGGCGTGTTGACATTTTGCATGCAGACAAACTGAAGTGTATAAATTGTCAAGGGGGAGTGGTATAAGAGAAGAATGGTTGTGCCGTTGTGAAGTGAAAATGAGCACACACACTGAGCAATTATCATTTTCCTAATTAAGGTTCAGTTTGCACTTCAGTGGTAAGGGCTCTTTCTAATGGTTGGAGCTCTTAAATTGCTTTTCATTTGGAGTGCATTCAAAACAAATGGAACAGCCTGCAGACGTGACATTTGGAGTGCAAGCCGTCTACTGCAAGTCCATTTGTTAGACTCATCCCTTCAAGTCAGATGCATTCAAGAAACTGTTAGCATGAATTATTATTAATAATGCATGGACAATGAACATGCTTTCTTAGCAAATAGCACAAGCAGTTGGTTTGGTTGCTTTAGACTTGGCACTTTGGAGCTCGGGCTTATCTAGTTCATTCCTGCAAGTAATAACAAAACATTAATTGTGAATTGATTAAAATGCACTGATAACCTTTGTTTCAGAGAATCCGCTGAAATGGAAATGGATATCTCACCCCAAGCTAAAACACAGAGAAGGAGAACAACAACTCTTGCGCTCTGGTGCTATCAATCTAAGGGAGCTGGTAGCGCCTCAGTGATAAAAAATAATAATAATAATAATAATAAAATAAAGAGATATGTTTCTGTCCAGCTGTTGTTTGGCTGGGGAGAAACAGACTGGGTCAATATTGGCTCAAGTACAGTAAACCAATATTACTGGTTGGAATAATAGTTTGTGCTGTTATACAAAACAAAAACTGTTCACTAATTAAAGACCAAGCATTAAGTGAAGGAATGGATGCCACTGCCGGTGTTCCATGCCATGTTTTTTTTATTTATTTATTTATTTTTTTAGAAATTTGAAGGGAGAATGAATATGATGAAATTTTAGTTAGTAAGTTCATGCATTATTTAGAAGTAATGTCACATACTGTGTAGCAGCCAGTCGAGCAAAGATGACCCTTACTGATGGTTAAGGTCTTTTATTTTAACCTTTGCAGCATGTTTCCATCCTTCAACCAACGTAAGAACTAAAAGTAACAAAAAATATATAAAAGAAAATTACAATCTRGTTTTAACATTTCAAAAGTTTTCTGAAAGCACATTAGCATATATTTTTCTTATTGTAACATCTTCATTAAATATGTATTTACCTTGTTCCTCCTTCTCAACTGGTACTGAACCTTTTGCCTTTTATTTATACATGTTTTAATATCACACCACGCTATTTTCTCTTTCTTTGCCGTTGTCTGCTTACCATCAAGCTAACTACTGAAACACATATATTCATGTCCTTCAAAATAAGAGACTTCCAGGTTTACAGGAAGTTACAAAAATAAAGGCATGTGGAAATAAGATTGGCCTTCGAAATTAAAATACCTTTAGTAAATGGCCTTTACATACTGTGACATAAGTTCAGAAAACATGGAAAATAGAGAAAAGTGAATGGGTTTAAAACTATGACCCAAACAGAATATAAATATATCTGCAACAAATTCAAATCTGCATTTTCTACAGTCCTAGAGACGCCAAGAACACAACAAAGTCCCCTTTAAACCCTAGCCCTAAATTGAATTTCTAACCCAAAAATGATTTTCCATCATACTAGGACCCAGCTTTGGTTTGCCTAAGGGCTACCAGTCCTTACCAGTTAGGTGACTTTGCCAGAAAAAATCCTAAAATGTTAAATATTCAAGTACACAAACATGATTAAAATGATATTGTCTTTGCTTTTTGAAACATTCCAGTGAAAATGTATATATATATATATATATATTTGGTTTAAGCCCGAAGCTGGTCAGTGTGGTAGGATTCTGTGTATATGTAGAGAGGTGGGTGGGTGACAGATGAGCTCAAAGTGCAACATGTCACAGACTCTCTCGCAGCCATAAATGAGTGGCAYTAGGCAGATGGCATCCTTCACATGCAGCCACGACACTAAAAAAAGGGTAAAAGCAAAAGACTGAAGAAAGGTGCCCACATACGCCACCTTACAACCCATGAGAATGCTCACTCGGCCCCCATCCTCCGCCTGGCCGGATGAGTTCCCCACATGGCGCCCGTTTCCACAGCTGCTGGCACTGACTTGACTCACAATGTTTCTGCCTGCTGGATGGAGACAGCAGTGGGGGCTTAACTGCGTTTGTGTGTGAGTGAGTGTGTGTGCATACCATGACCAATTCAGCGAGAATATATGRGTGCATTGGTGTAAAAGCAGGACAACATGGTATGTGTAAAATGGGTCAGGGATAAGCAAGGCTTCACACCAGGCCAAAAATGTACGACAAAAAGAGGATGAGGGTTTGAAACAGCACCCATTTTTTTCATACAATTTGTGTAAAGCAGCAGCTACGGAGCACAGAGGCGTGGGTCATAAAACATAAGCTAATGCTTCTTGGGCCAATCACATTTTACATTTCAGACCTGCCCACTAAACTATTTTCTTTTCTTTTTTTTTCTTTTTTTGTCTTATGAGCCAATCACTTTCCATGGATCCAATTGCCCATTCAGGGCAGAACAACCCCCTTGTCTTCTGCAGTGACCCCTACTTGCACAAATTCACCCCAGAGCGCGAGGCCCAATGAAGGGTGTATTAATGCCCTAATTGTGCCATGGGTGGGAGTTGCTGGCTTATTCACACAGCCATGGAGAAAGGGCTTGGTCGCAACCTCTAGCTGGGGGATCATGACCAAAGTCAGTAGCCAAGGAAGGATGGGAGAAAGGGCAGAAGACAGTGAGTCATTTCTTTAATGAGCTGAACATTTTCTCTCTGAGTGTCTCAAATGTAAACCACACACACACATTACAAAACCTCCTCTTTGAAGACATTATGTGAGCTGAAAGTTGCTAATGAGCCACTCAAAGCAAGAAGCAGAGATGTGTTAATGCCTCTGAGTATCAATGCTAATTGGAAAGAAATAGACGTTTATTATTATTAATGTTATTATTATTATTATTATTANTAGTAGTAGTAGTAGTAGTAGTAGTAGTAGTAGTAGTAGTAGTAGTAATAGTTTTGTTAGTGTTATTAATATTATTGTTTCTATGGATTCTAATTGTGTATTTAAAACCAGAGCAGCTCATCAGTACTTTAGGTTAAAAAGTTTGGGTTATGGCAAAAATTAATACATTTTCTGAATCTGATATCAAACATGCAAGAGTTGATGATAATAAAGCATCAACTCTGCAAATGTATGGAAAGCTCTGTCTCTGACATTATGATTGCACACTGCCCCCCTGTGTCCACTGGCTATGACAACATTTCCCTGTCAACAAAGACTTATATGRATTATATGCGGATTTGTGGAAGTCTAAAGTGAAARTTCATGTAACTGAAAGGACATTTCTTTCACAAAAAACAGCTTTATCCTTTTTGAGCTCTTTTTTGAGTTCCTGTTGAGACATAAAATGGGGGTAGGGCTGAGAAAGTTTGCCTTTCAGTTTTTCAAATGTTAGCAGCCTCATTTGCATAATGAAGAAATGCTCGACTCATTTACACATATGGAGAAAATTTCAGACACTCAGGACTGAAATGTCAAACGTAATCAAGGTGCTGAATTAAGTGATTGTAGAGCACTTTCCCCCCACGCCACTACCCTACTCCTCTGCCAGAACAATTAGAAGTCTGTGAAAGAAGGAAACCTGAAGTTCCAAACCTTTCTGATGCCACAAACTGCTTTCACTGACAGGAAGCAATTTTCTCCCCAGAATCCACTTAATTATACTTTTATTTCATTAACATTTGATGCTGAAAGTGATTTATTTATCCCAAATAATCACTCTTGTTTTTTTTCAAGAAAAAAAAATGTTATCATTAGTTTTAGAAAATGAGCTACATTATGATGAACACGTTTTTTTTTATTGTTTATTAAGAGAAATGTGAATTTTAATGCTTTGTTTCTTCTTTCTCAGCTCCCTCCTACAGGAGCATGGAAGAACAGATCTTTAGATTTTTGTTGAAAATGTGCTTTCACTAAATCATTTTTAATACCTTGGGCACAGACATATACAGTAGACTCTGACATCCAAAATTTATCAGAATTCCACACAAAAAAAAATATTTTCATGCTCGTTATGTTCTAATCACATGTGGGCAACTCACTGAAAGCCAGGTGTCCTTGCCTGTATCGCTATGCATGTGTGCATTTTGTTTCATTTTTAGTAAAATGAAACAGGGGATGGTGTCCTTGGATCAGTTTGAAGTGTTGAAAGTGTTAGGTAATTAATTTTGCCCTGACGAAGGTATATACCTTTAGCAAACAAAAAAATGTCTCTAATTCACGTAATGTCACAAATATTAAGCTAATATGGGCTATGATCATAGTTGAGTATCATGTCTAACACCTGCTCTGAAAACTAAGATCAATAAAAAATAGTGTGTCTAAAATTTAGGTTTTAACTGTCAAAGTCAATTCAGTTTTTTTTACCAATATACCATGAACCACTGGATGAACTCTAATGAAACAACCAGCAAAATTTGTTTGGCCAAATTCTACCCCACACAATACACAAAACACTCTTAATGCTTGACCCAGATACTGCAAAAATTGACGGCCCTTTGGTGGCCCAGACGTGGTCCATGCAGGCGACCAGCACCAAATAAACCAAACCACAACTGGTCCAGCTGTGGCATGCCATCTTAAAAACAGCACCATCATTGCCAGAACGGGCCTACATCTGGCTGACCCACCATTTACTATCCCAATAAATCACCAGCTTTATCACAATACAATATTCCACAGATTTGTTTGGGTGAGGGTTCAGTGTTTCTTGAGTCACAAATTCTGTCATGACACAGTTTCAATTCAGTTCAATTCACAAGTCTTACTGATATGATCAGTAACACAATCATAACGATCAATTTGGMATGCTTGTTTGTCTTTGTGTCCATGGTGTATAATGATGTGATTGTGATGCTGTAATTCTGAGTGTTTTATATGCTGCAGAACAGGAACCTGCTGTAAAACAGCAATTAAGCTGAGTCAGGCTTGATTTTTAATAATATTTTCCTGGTAAATAAATAAATCAAAACAAAATCAAATCAATCAACATTGTGCATATGATGATTATATAGTTCAGTGTTATTGTTTTGCTTTGTTGAAATTGAATCAATCAATTAATTGATATATCAGTGTAGATTGGTGTATTATTACYCCCCCTCCTTGACATCAGATCTGGTCCACACTTGTCTATTTTATGGGTAAACATTGAATATAGAAATAATTATCTTACTYCCTTAACCTAATTCAAGATGGTTAAGCATTTTTAATAAATGCACACTCCCTTGGTCGGTTTTACGGATATCATGCTGAAATCACAGGTGTATTAGTAGCTGACAGTTTGCCTCAAAACATATACCCTAAACGCTTCAGATCCTGTGACCTAAAAGATAGTGACCATACTGATTTTGCAGTGAAAAAATTCACCCGGGATCGTGTGTTTGTTAGGATCTGTTACTTACCTGCTTGCTTTTYCCACTTAAATCAAATATGGTATGATAGTTCACAATTATAAATGAATYCTGTTTTTTGGGAGTCACTTTAGGAGTTTATTTTACTGAACCATACCTAAGAACTTTTATAGAAAGTGCTTTTAAAAATAAATAAGACATTAAGAGAATACTAAGCAAATGATTGTATGCAGCACCCGTGTACCAAAGTCACAAGCATACTTCAAGCAGTCAGATGAACCAACTCAAAGCAGCACACTGGATCAATCAGTGAATATGAGCCACCGTTGTTGATTACTGCCCCACCTGGAATGTTGATACTGATTGGTTTAAATGTGTATAAAAACTAAAAAAGGTGTTGTATCGTATATAAATAAAGTGCAGGTTACATGGCATTCAGCCTTAAAAGCTCATTTTTTTTCATCCATGTGTTTAAAATTATATTATAATGTATTTGGTTTCTTGACTGAATGTTTCCCAAAGTGAAGACAGAACAGACATATTTTGAAACAATCTGGCAAAGACAGCCTGACGCTGCAGGAGTCTTAGAAAACAGCAGGACATCTTTATACTTCATTAATTTTAATAAAAAAAAGACTGGCTGTTATTTCCAAGTCTTTTAAAGTACACAAGAACAAGCATTAGAAAATTGTATTC
>NW_013952524.1:1145838-1150864 GCF_001266775.1 Austrofundulus limnaeus | reverse complement strand
TGTGTGTGTGTGTGTGTATATATATATATATATATATACACACACACACACAAATATATAATTATTGTTATTTTAAATAAATCATTATCTTTAGCAGAAATAATAAAACACAGATCAAAGCATAAGGACACAGTAAGATGAATATAAAATGAAGCTGCATAAAAGTAGGTATAAAACAGCATATAAACACCCCACATCAATTTAAAATAGGCAAGCACTGATCTAATTAAAACTATGTCAATATAAATTAGTCTTCAGCTGCTTTTTTAAATGAATCAACATAATCAAGGCAATGTGTATAAAACAGCAACACATTCCATAACCAGGGAGCCCCAGCTTTAGAACATCCTTTACCTCTGGTGTTAAAATTAGCTTTTGAAATTATTAGCAGCCTTAAACCAGAAGATCTCAGACTGTGAGAAAAGTTAGGGTATTTTGATACTGGATCTACACCTTGTACGGCTCTCATAGATAGTGCTAAAGTTTGGAATAAAATATAAAATGTAGTGCTTACCAGTGCAAAGAGATTGTGAAGTAGTTCACATGATTTTTTTTTAGAACAAGTTCCAGATAAAATAAATTAAAAACCACTGTTGTATTTTCATGTAGATGGCTAAAGTGTAACCTTTTGAAAACAATGATGGCATAACACCATCTGACCTATTTGCTACCCAAGAATGTCCATGTTTTTTTATTGCACTTATATTTCACATTTAGAGCGTAAGCTTTATGAATATGCTCAATGCCTTGTTTCCTGTTTTTGTTGTGTTTTAAGACAGCATTACAGCTCTATCTACAGGCCTTGKACAGTTACTGCAGTGTTTTAGGTCATTTTTGTGTTTTTAAAATATGCATTTATAAAAACAATTAACAAATATCTTTAGGAACAACAAATTAAATGCTTGCTTCTGTATAGACACGGCCTACAACAGATGGAATGTGATGTCTCATGTGTATTTGTTAAAAGTATTCTCTTTGCAAAACATTGGGTCTGTCTCTATCAAACTATATAAAKAAGTAAGATAAATTGTGTTTGGTAGATTATGTCTATGTTGTAACAATGCTTTTTGGCAATAAATCCTATAGCGTTGAAATACCTGTTAATTTACTTTTTGAAATGGTACCACATTTGCAAGGAACACACATTTGTGGGATGAGCAATAGAAATGAGTATGTGGGCTGTGCACATTTCCAAACAACTTATTTTAATACTGTTATTGATTCTTGTTTTGGGCTTCTGGGACCCCCAGGTGCTACCAGTCAGGTGCTTATCATACGATTTATTGCCAAGAAACATTGTTGCAACAAATAATCTACCAAATACAAATTCCCTTACTTTTTGTGCAAACTCAAGTCTTTGACCAGAGGCCTGGGAGCTTGATGGTTCTGTGCAGTGTCTTAGCTGTTTCTAGGACTGCACTCTTCTGGGTAGATATCMCTGAGATTGTACCTGGGATCTGGGGGCTACTTTTCCAATTTGGGGGTCAAAGCGTTGAGTTCTCAGATTATCAGTGGCATCACTGAGGTCTTCATGAAGTTAAGTGATGTATCACTGTATATAAGGACAGTGCCTTTTATGGTTGCAGCCCACGCATCCCGTCCTCCCTGTGTGTCTTGTTTGTTTGTTTGTTTGTCTCTCTCTTAGATGGGCTGTTCCAAAAGTAATTTTGCAGTATTTATGTGCAGTGTACCCATGTACAATGGCAATAAATGTTTCATATGTATGTATGTATGTATGTATGTATGTATGTATGTATGTATGTATGTATGTATGTATGTATGTATGTATGTAGATTTATTGAAATTAGTTCTAAACATTTGTTTAACCTCAAAGGTGTAGCTTTTAAATTAATTGTTGCTGAAACAGCAAGTTTCTCAGTGGATCTGTGCTCGACAATGCGGCCTAGGTGAAGTAGTCAAACACAGATCCACTGGTCCTTCAACACAGAGCATCTTCAGAAGACAAGGTGATAAAATAAATTTAGAAAATCTGGATTGTTCAATACTTAGTGTGTACTGAACCTAAAGCACTGTATTGAAAGATTCTATACGGGTACATGTATAGTTGCATCCCTAACATATTGTGTTTTCCACTTTAAGTTTTACTGGTGTATTATAACCAGTAAAACATTATTATACATGACATTCAGAGGTCACATTAACGGAATATTTTCCGTATTTGACTGTTTTATTTTTACACAATGACGGAAAAAATCTAAAGGCCGTCCATCCTTTTGACAGATTGCAATTAACACCCCTGACCTCTTAAAGCACGGTTTAAATTTCAAGTCGCACGTATTTTCCCCCCTGCTGAGTAAAAAAAATGTGCTATTTCCTTCTGCTCTCCCACTGCTATCACCCAGTGACAGCTGTCTTGTGCATGGCCCCAGTCAAAACTGTGCCGACGGGATGTTGCGGCTCTCAGTGTGTGGTAGGTTCAGAGAGGATGTGTTTGTTCATTAGGAGCACCGCAGAGGCCAGTGGTCCTCAGCTGTGGCAGCGCCGAGGAGTTGGAGCTGGACCACCAGGACGCTGAGCAGCTCAATTCCTTCTGTGTGTTATTTTGTTTAAAATGTTATGTTTTTGTCTGAAGCCAGTTTTAAAAAGAGCTCAAAGAGCAGATGATTTGATCCAGGTCCCAAAGATGAATGTGAGCATGCAGCTGGTCGCGTCTTTTTTGTGTCCACCGTTAACATAAATAAATAAATAAATAAATAAATAAATAAATAAATAAATAAATAAATAAATAAATAAATAAAACTTCGCTTCACTCAACTTAACACTGATGCTGAGTGAAAAAAAAAAACATTATCCAGCCATCATTATTGTAGTTTATATACAGTACTTTACATGAGCTGTTGGGAAGGCAGAGGGAGGATTTACGATAATTTATGGCCCACCGCGTCTTCAGCCCATTTATACTCGGGCAGGAAAAGATGCGCTGAAGTTGTGCAATCATCAACCCACTGTCTCAAGTCTTATTAAAGTATCCAGGCTTAAGTCTGGAAGACAACAAATAAGACAGGTGAGGCAGAGAAAAAAATCTACGAGGCTTCACGGCTCTGTGGCATGATGCATCATACTCACACACAGAGACATTTTCACCTTTTCGCACAGAGTAGGTCTACATCACGGAGATCTTATTAAATCAAAAATAAACTAGACATGGGTTTTTACGATGTAAAAACAAGTGTGCATTGCCATGTAGCATGGCTTTGCCTGCAGCATTGGACTTGCAGAAGGAACTTTGACCAAGTTCAAATGTGTTTTCTATACCAGCTTGTGCCTTTCACATCAGCAGMTGTTTGTAATTAAGGTAATTGTGTGACAATATGAAGTTGCAGGAGTATTTTTGCGTTAGCTGGGTTTTGAACCCTAATCTCCCACATAAAAGTCCATGACATAGACCATTAGACCAATGGAGCTGTGGCAGAAGTTGGTGGCAGGGATTGGTTTGTATGTGTGCAGATAGAGGCCACATTGCCAATACAAATATTGACACAAAAATGCATAATATTACAATAATAGAGCAGTATTAAGATAGTATTATGGTAAAACATCAAAATACAATCATATTAGTATTGTAAACACTGAACAATTGAGATTAATTATAAAAACTATGGTGCAGTACCAAGTTGAGTACAGCTGGGGGCAGTATTGGACCATTACAAGGCCCCACTGACTCCCATTATATGAATTTGGAATAAAATTTAAACATTAATATTTCAAAAACTACAAGTTGTACAGGTACCAAAAGGCACAGCAATTATTTGGCACAAGATCTTTACAGATAGAAATAACAATGGCAGCTGTAGGACAAAGTATGCAGGAGCATTGGACTTGCAGAATGAACTTTGACCAAGTTCAAAGAAGTTTTCTAAACCAGCTTGAGCCTGTCACATCAGCAGGTGTTTTTCATTTAGGTAATTGAGTGACAATATGAAGTTGGAATAGATTTTTTGCTAAAGTCGCGTTAGCTTGGTTTTGCACCCTGATCTCCCACATGAAAGACTATGACATAGACCATTAGACTGTTGGAGCTTTGGCAGAGTGTGGTGCCAGGGGTTGGTTTGTATGTGTGCAGAAAGAGGCCACATTGCCAATTCAATTATTGACACTAAAATGCATAATATTACAACAATAGAGCAATATTAAGATAATGATATAGTAAAACATCAAAATACAATCATGTTAGTATTGTAAACACTGAACTATTGAGATTAAATATAAAAAAATATGGTACAGTACCAAGTTGAGTACAGCTGGGGGCAGTATTGGACCATTACAAGGCCCCATTGACTCACATTTTATGAATTTGGAATAAAGTTTCAACATTAATATTTCAAAAACTACAAGTTGTACAGGTACCAAAATGCATAGCAATGATTTGGCACAGGACCTTTACAGATAGAAATTACAATGGCAGCTGTAGGACAATGTAGGCAGGAGCATTGGACTTTCAAAATGAACTTTGACCAAGTTCAAATATGTTTTCTATACCAGCTTGTGCCTGTCACGTCAGCAGGTGTTTGWAAWTAAAGTAATTGTGTGACAATATGAAGTTTGAAGAGATTTTTGTTAAAGTTGCAGTAGCTGGATTTGAACCCTGATCTCCCGCATGAAAGCCCACAGTGATCATCATGAGACTATAGGAGATGTGGCAGAGGACAATCCCAGGGTTTAGATTGTATGCATACAGAAAAAGTTTACCTTGCCAATGCAATTATTGACACTCAAGTGCAATATATTATAGGAATAGGACAGCATAAAGACAGTATTCCAATAAAACATCAAAATACAATCATATTAATATTGTAATCACTGAACTACTGAGTTTAAATATTATGAAACTATGGTGCAGTACCATATTGTGTAGATGCAGCAGGAGGCAGTATTGGACCAATACAAGGCTCCATTGACTGCCATTATAATTTATGAAACATTAATATTTCAAAAACTATGTTTTACAGGCACCAAAAGGCATAGCCATCATTTGGCACAGGGGCTTTACAGATATAAATTACAA
>NW_013952524.1:1139029-1144081 GCF_001266775.1 Austrofundulus limnaeus | reverse complement strand
ATTATTATTATTATTATTATTATTATTATTTTACTTTTCATAGCTGCACCAACTGAGTCAAAAGCGGGACAGTGTGTGTGCGTCACTGTGCGCATTGGGCCTGGTGTTGGTCAGACGTGCTGTTTTTCAGCACCAAGCGCATCGCGCACAGGTGGCCTAGAGTCTGAGGTGTGCTGACGAGATTTTTTCTAATAAAATCCTGCAGGCACAGCATCTGAGGCAAAACTGCAAAACCAACATGACAATAGCCACATTCTATGAATGTTTAGTTAATTATCATTTAAAAAAGAAAGTGACGGATAAAAATTGATCATGACGAATTTTTTTTTACCCTGTCAGTCAAAATGACGGATGGCAAAAAAGTCTAGCGCAACCTCTGATGATATTATAAAGCTTTCTTATTTTGTTGTTATTGTTAGGAAGTTCGTACTTTATTTTTCTCCATTTGTTGTCTACAACTTTAACTAAGTTACTTATGATTTTAGCTTGAATTTGGTGCATGATAACTTTGTTTCCAAACAGTAAATGAAGTAACAGTCATTTACAGTTTGCATCTTACTTTCATCTAATACATCTTAAAATTATTTGGTGTTGTTGTGTGATYCTGCTTGGTTCAGTATCCGTTTGTGCTGATGTCAAATCACCTCTTTTTACTGTGCACCATCATCATCACTCGTGAATTCACTGGAGCCGAGAGCGTGTGAAAAGCATGAACTGTGTGAGTCTTTGCAAGAGAGCTGAGAACTCTGCAAAAGTGTGTCACAGAAACATACGCAATTATTCTAACATCAGTACAAGAACAAGCCAGCAGAGCTAACAAACCTGAGCAGTCGGATGACAGCATTAAGACAACGTAGGAACAAACAAAAGAAGCTCAAAATGTTTGTTGGAGCAATGAGAAACAAACTGAAAGTGAAACTCACGGTGCGAGAAGAAAAAGATAAACAATTCAATCCGGTGATTTATTTCATATTTCCCATTTCTCTGACCTCATGGATTAGTTTCCTCTTGTAAAATTCAAACTTTTCCAACTTAAGTTTACTTTGGTGTATAGATAGTTGCTGAATTCCTTGGCTAGGATGAATTTCATAACGTCTTGCACTTTTTGACCTTTTGGAAACACATTTCTATGGTAGCCTTGCTGACAAGCTTTTATTTGAGCCTGCAAAGCTATGTAACTATAGAAGCAAGACTGTATTTGTTTTATTTAACCCCCACACACACTTATACACACTCACAAAAAAAGGGAAACAAGTGAAGATGGAACCAGTAAACTCTAAAGCTGTTGAATTTACTGTTAGGTAAGTCCAGCAAGCAAATTGGACTGTGATCAAATGCAGCATTATTGATTGGATTTCTGCGTTGGCCAAGATCCTGACTTTATTTGCACACTGACATGGTGAGCAATACCATGGCGAGTGCTTCATTTTACAAACAAAACACATGTTCACAAACACACACACACGCACACGCACACACACACGCACACATGCATGCAGCCCCAAGGCAATTCTCTGTTATATTTCTGATGTAAGATGTGAAAAAGATGTAGAGTTTGAGGGAGAAAATCCAATATCTACAGTTCGAGGGGACAGTATCAAACCTGGAGTGCATCCAGTAATTTAAACCGAAGTGATGTAGGTGCAAGGCGAAGGCAAGATGTGTGAGAACGGTAACTGTTGAGCCCAAAGGCCTAAAACTCAATACTGCCGGAGGAGTTTGTGCAATCTTATAAAAAATAGAATTAGAAGCTGTTGGAGGTCTGGAAAAGAAGGCAGAAAATGGAACCAGCTTGTATCTGAGCAAAGGGAAAAAAATCTGCAGAAGAGCATAGTAAACAGAAATTGATTTGAAAAAGCAGTGAGCTGGGATTGACAAGGAGATAGAATTGTAATTCTGTAACATGATTTTTATTCCACGTTCTATTGAATCTGGTGTTGTCCTGTGTTGCTTTAGTAATATATTTAGATTAAAAATGTACATATTTCTCTAACTTATTTCCTGATTTGATGGATGATAATTTGCATTAACCTTGGACACATTTGAATAGCCCCCTTGCTGTCACTCCCCATACCAACAAAGTGCTGCTAATATATGCTAATAACATCTTACAGAAAAAATTCACTTAACATCACTTTTTTACCCTTTTTTTGTGTGGCGTTTGACACGGTCAGTCATGATTTATACATAGCTTTATGTCTACATTTATAATCAACAGGAGCACATCAACACAGGGAAGATCTTCTCATCTATTTAATGGGTGCATATCAGACTAAATCAAACACTGAAAGGTAAACTGCAATTTAAAAAGAGTTCAAGTGTTTGAAATACTGTTTTTGTTGTGTAAAACAAATAAAATCAGAATACAATGAAATYTAAATACTTTTCAATCTATATTCAATTGAATACACTACAAAGACAATATACCTATTGCTCAGTTGGATAAACTTTATTGTTTTATTTTTTATTTATTTACTTTTTTCAAATATTCACTCATTTTGAATTTGATGCCTACAACACAAAGTTGAGGAATGATCAAAAACCACCTGTTTGGAGCATTCTACAGTGGGTGGGCAGCTTACCGGTAATTGGAAACAGGGGAATGGCATGATTGGGTATAAAGGGAGCATCCCTGAAAGACTCAGTCATTCACAGCCAAGGATGTTGCGAGGTTCATTACTGACAACTGTGTGAGCAGCTTTTCTCAATGTATAATTGCAAGGAATTTAGGGATTTCATCATCTACACTCCTTCCTATCAATAAAATATTCAGAGAAGTTGGACAAATATCTGCAAGGCCGAAAAGGACTGTCTGGATTGTTATCAAAGCAAAATTCAAAAGTCAGCATCTCTGATGATATGGGGGTGTATTAATGAAAGGTACATAAATGTCTTAGAGCAGCAAAATATTTCAGCAAGACAATGCCAAGCCACATTCTGCACGTGTTACAAAAGTGTGGTTTCACAGTAAAAGAGGGCAGGTACTAGACTGACCTGCCGGCAATTTAGACCGGTCTCCCAGTGAAAATGTGTGGCACATTATGAAGCACAAAATACACAATGGAGACTCCGGACTGTTGAGCAACTGAAGTTGTTCATCAAACGAGAATGGAAAAGAATTCCAGCTACAAAGCTCTTCATCGATTACTGTCCTCACTTCCCAAATGCTTATTGAGTGTTGTTAAACACAGTAGTTGCAGGCATCAGCTTCAAAATGAGTGATTTTTTTTTACACAACGCCCCAACTTTATTTAAATTGGGGTTGTAGCTTTTTACATTGTAGACCTTTTTGCTTTGGTTATTTACATGAACTGCATCAAACCCTGTGCACCATGTATTTCACACAGTTGCAACAGACCACAAACTGTTTTCAAACAGGGGAAATCCTCAGTGTTAATATTAATAGACATGGATATAAATAACTGTCTGAAGATAAAGTAACTGGGAGTAAAAGTTTAATTTAGTCAAACTGTTATGAACATTTTAGGAAGTTATGTTCTTTTACGGCAGGAATTTTCTCAGAAGAAATCCACTTCTAAAAGTTTTTGTATTATTTTGAGGAATTAAAAAAGAAGGGCCTGCAGCTAAATGAAGGACATGTGGGAGCTTGCTGGGATGCAATTTTCATTTTCATTTAAAAAATGTAAAATAAAAAAAATAAAAAATACAATTTAAAAACCTATTACAGGCAGAGTTTCTAAATGTCAAAACAACATAGTACATTAACATTTCCAGAACAGGAGATGAAAATATTTTTTCTCTAATAATTTATAAAGACAGCTTTGTCTATCAGAGACACATATGCTGGGTGTTTATGTATTGTAGTGCTTACAGGCAGAGTGGTATGCATCAAGGGAATCTGTTTTGTTTGTATTACGCCTGGCAGCACCTTGTTTTTACATAAGAAATCTGAATTAGAAAAAAAAAACTGTTTGTGACTGCCCAGAGAATGGTCCAGATTTTAAAACTCAATTAGTTTTAGAGATATGGTTGAAGCGATATCAAAGCCTTTTTGAAAAAAAAAATACATACAGAATATGGAACCCTGTGTCTCTCTACATAAATGTAATGTGGTTGCGACTCTCAGCTACCACTGCCTAATTTTTTTTTCTAATATCTGTAAAAATAGAATAAAGTTCCAAGTTAAATGGCCAGTATTTGTAAGGTTTTGCAGAATGTCCCAGAGTGCAGGCAGGATCCAAAGTGCAAAAATAATGAATTTATTTAGAAAATCAAAATAAACAGCTGACAGTGCAGCAAAACTCTTTGGAACAACAAGGAACACACAGGACACCTCACTGGCTGAGGGAAGCAGCACAATGATCGGACAAACACTGAAGACAGGACACAGTATATAAAGGAAACTAATTAGGGCAACAAGACACACCTGGAGCAGACACAAAAAGACACAGGTGAGAGAGGGTGGGGCTGCAGGGCAGAGAAACACAGGGGAACACTGAAAACACTAGAAAACTAAGGAAAATAAACACAGACCATGACAGTATTATGTGTTTCTCAGGCATATAGTTCAATTATATATTAAAATAGAGTAACTACTGTTTGTCACCTTCAGTTGCTATGAAAATGCTGTTTATATGTTTAAATCAAAAATTATTTGACTTTGCATCAGAGCTATTTCTAAACACCTTGAAATTGGCCTCTGTCTCTTTAAGAACCTCCTACCAATTCTGTCATTCTGCACAACAATACTTCATGCCATTTACAACTGGTCATTGGAGCGCTGTATTTTGTTGTAATAATAATTTAAAAAATAGTAATATTATACAATATTTGGGAAAATAGCAACTCAGGATACGATTGAACCTTACCTGAATGATCCCATGTTGAACACGGAAAGTGTGTTTTCTGAAGAACCAGAGCAAGTACAGAGGCCAAGTTTCAGCTTGGTAAGATATCGCTCAGTCATCCTCACACAGGCACATCAACGTTAAAGGCACAGTGTGTAGGATTAGTTGTTTTCAGCGACATCTAGTGGTTGAGTGGTTGAATCATCCTCCCTGGTCCTCCCCCCACCCCCACCCCCGCCTCCAA
>NW_013952524.1:1134735-1138435 GCF_001266775.1 Austrofundulus limnaeus | reverse complement strand
GTCAAAAACCTTTGATAATTCCAACCGCGATGTCTACCAGCAGCTTCAGGGCTAGTGATGTTGCAAGTGGTAAGATCATGAGCTTTAATAAGTAAAATTATCCCAGCTACAATGACATACAACAAATATTACATTTATAGTATTACAACTAAAACCGTTTTTGACGCCGCCACCGCAGTTTGTCCTTCATGAGCCTTCGTAGACAAGATGGCGGTACAAGATGGCAGCTGCCTGTTGTGACAACCCGCGACCATGGAGATATAAACAGCTTTTTATAAGGTAAAAAATAATAAAACAAGGTCTTTGTGTGCAATGATTAGACATGTTTTTTTTATTATTCTCATTAGTGATTATCTCAATTTCGGCTAAAAAAATTGACAAAATCTTACACACTGTGCCTTTAAGCTAATTTATTTATTACTAAAATGTGGTGTCAGCCAACCAAAGAACACGAATCAGAATATAAGTAATGATAACCGTATAGATAAACCAAACAATCAAAGAAAACAATGTGAGTTGTTTTTCAGCTTACCTGGGCTATGTGGTGGTTTGTGTACTTCTGAGTGCTGGAATTGCACCGTTAGTGATAATCTTATTAGTCCACTGTTAAATTCCCTTTTGTTTTAGAAAGCTGTCATCCATTAAGTGGCTTGAACATACATACATACTGTCTGTGTCATCCATGAAAAGCTTAAAAAGTAAAAAAAAAAAAAAAAGATTAGACTCTTTGGCATCTGGAAATACATTTCGATAAAGGCATTTTTTTTAATCCAAAAAGGATTGGACTGAGATGAGAAATAGTTTTACAAGCTCAGCAGACACGCATGCACTGTTTCACCAGTTGTTTGCTAGTTTTTGTTGCCGAAAGCCTGCAGGACTCGTGGGAAAGCGTGCTCTGTGATGTGAAAGCTCGGCTTGGAGACACAGCCCAGAGTATGTGCTACACCTAAAAGGCGGTTCTAGGGCCAACCAGCCATTTTTCTTCTCCTGAATGGCTGCCGCGGGGCTTTACAGGACTTCACAAACATTTATAAGTGAGTCAAAGCAATATTCTGTTTAAGTTTTTGATGAGGGGATGATGTTAAAACACGATATAAAGCTCAAAAAAGTTGATTTTACATGATGTTGCCCCTTTAAAGCAAATTGGTGATTAGCTGTGGTACCTTGAAAGGGGTTGAGTCCTGCTGTAAATGAACATTCAGTTATATTTTGAGAGTTTCAATAAAAAAACACTGAGTGGTTCACGAAAAAACACACACTCAGGCGATACACGATTACCCACTATCATAAAAGGTGAACAATATAAACTGTAACTTAAATTAGTGGTGTATCGATATTGAACAATACTGATATTTACAAGTACTTGTACTTGTACAAAATGCCCTGATGCATGGAAACAATTCCAATACCTACATCAGTATTGGGATACTGGTATAAAATCTCCATTGAATGTGTTACAATTTACATTTCAAGTGAAGAGTTTGTCAGTTCCAGGTTCACAGAATATACACTGTGTTAGTTGAAAGAAAATCTTGCTTGTTAGTTTATGTCATGTTTTGATTAGATCCAGTCAGAGGGGCTGTAGGTCTATAATGAAGGACAGCCACCTTTTTTTTCTAAATAAAATAAATGTGTTTTTAAAGTCTTTATGTAATTTTTAATTTCTAACAAGTATTTGGTTTGAGAAAAAGTTGTATTGGGGCACCTCTAACATGAATACTAAAAACAAAAGCTGCTTGTATGATACAGTACATTGTGACATATTGTACATGTTTAATAGAAGAATAACTATTTACCAGTTTTATAAAATACCTCATGATGATAACAATTAAAAGTTTGTTGTTAGACATAAAAAGAGTTGTGTTTATAAGTGCATTTGTGAGTCTGTCTTCAGTTACACATGTATTAATTAGTAAAATTATGTGCTGTTGACGTTTATAAAAAGCTATTTCCCCACAAGCAAATCCTGTTTAAAACTACTGAAGGCACAGTGTATTGTGTGTTTGTGAGTGTATTTTGATGTAGCATTGTTGTGATTTTAGCATCAGTATGAAAATAATGCATTTTCTTCCTTCTCGGCTGGAGGTTGAATAAAGACATTAAGTTATCTCGCCAGCTGCSAGACATCTATGTTAAGATAACAAAAAACTACTTACTGATTTTGGACTGACCTAATTTCAAGTGAAAAATGACACAAGGCGAACAATCTTCCAGACTGAGCCGTGACCCTGTGTTACCCGAGCAGACGGAGACATGTGAAAGCAATGTAATCTTAAACAGACAGGCAAGAAAAGGAGGAAAATGAGAGGCGTGTTTGGGTGACAGAAAGTGAGCACGCTCCCCTGGTGGTGCTAATTAAAAGCCAGGAAGTCACACAGAACTGGCGGACATTGTCCGTGTATTTGCAGGTGCCCAGCTTGTCACTGTCTCTGTGTTTCAACAACAGGCTAATTAAAAGAGTCACTTTCTCCTTGTAGACACTGCCASCCTCCAAAAAGAGGACACATAATTAAAGTGACACCTGTTCAATCCCATTTGCAGACTCTTTGCAGTTTACTGCTGGACTGCGATACAGAGGTTCTCCAGTGCCAGGGAACATATAGTAWAGGATGTTCAGTGACATCTTTGGGATTCATTCATGTGGAATGAAGGCAGAGGTGCTCTGGGTCATTGAAGGCACAGTTTCTGGGGAAGGCTACACAACTGCTCAGAGCTTACCAAGAAACCATTTAACCTGTGTTTGTAAAAACATAAAGGAATACTCAACGTATTGCTGGATGTGATGACCTGTCATCACAAGGATAATTGTACTTTTTTCTTCATCATCTTGATTTCCCAGCTACTTTTAGGGGTTTGTAAAGCAAATCACCTGCCTCAATTTCACCCCGTTTATAGCTGCCTCCTACTGCCACACCGGCCTTCTACATATTTTCCATAGCATACCCACATAGCAGGAAGGTGTGGGCCAAATCTGGTGTCAAGTGGTGGTCTTCAACAAAATCTGGGCCAGGTCTGGCAACCACGGCACCGTTATTTTTGATGGTGTGCCACAATTGTACCAGTTGTAGTTTYGTTTATGTGCTCCCATCCCATGTATGGARCCCCTCTGGCAAACRAACWCTGGGCCTCCAAAGGGCCATCATCCTTTGTGGTATCTGGGCTGAGAGTTAATGAATTGTGTGGGCCAGAACTGGGCTAGACAAATTTCACTTTGTCGAGTACTTTCTTACGGCACCCTGTTGGCTGTCAGTACCAGTACCATACTTGTGTTTTCTAAGCTTCCTTAGCAGCGATGCCATCTTTAACAGGATTTACTGCTGTCACCATAATACCACATTCTCGGTAACGCCTTTGATGTATCAACCGATTTGGCTCTGTCCCTACCTTACTTGGCAGCTCATATGTGTAACAGCACTWGGTTGACTTCAAAGCCTTCAATTCTTACACAGGTAAATCACASCAAGTGATGTACTCAGTGTCTGCTTGATGTGCTTTGTAAAAAAAATAATTCTTAACAAATTGATCTAAAAGACTTTGTGAGAGTTGAAACAAAATTACAATCAATTACGCATTGCTTTGAAAACAGTTTCTGGGAAAAAAAAAAGTGTTATCATAAAGAACCTTATCAGCCCACGCTGATCAGCATATCTGTGGTGTCAGACAAATATTTGTATGACTACCAAAAAAAAAAAAAAAAAAA
>NW_013952524.1:1130024-1134042 GCF_001266775.1 Austrofundulus limnaeus | reverse complement strand
AGAATACACTGTTTTTTATAATGTATTTACAGAATGTAAATTGGATTTTTTACGACACCTCTTGGTTTTTGTTTCYTACACAAAGAATTCTGTTCTGGAAAATGCCTTAGTGTTACACACATATCCTCAGGATGCTGCTGAAAATATCCCTGATGTTAAGACACATTTTCCACATGCCCATGGTTTTCGTGTGATACAAAGGGATTATCTGGCGCTGGTTAAAAAAATAAATAAAAAAAGATGACAAAATAAAACAGAATTGCTAGGACTCGTGCTGTGCTGCCATTTTTTCTCTGGTTCCAATTTGCTATACACTGCTGTAGTGTGTACAGATTCAGTGACCTCAGCTAATAAAGAAAGGCCCAGTGMGAGYTATGCCCTACTTGCTACACAACAGGTAATTATCACTGCCATCATCTAATGGGAGGTGTATTCAAATCAGGAAAACTGAGATGCAGATTAGGTTGTGGGCCTTGTCARCATGTCATACAAACACATGTGCAGCAAACAAATGGGCACATTCAAACATATTTTTTCCCACAAACAATTCAAGCCATTGATAGAACTGTAAGAAAGATATTGCAGCTGAGATATGTTCAGTCTCAGACACACACTCAAAACTCGTTTTGACACCAGAGGATTAGGTTGTAGAAGACGTCCTGTGGTGCTTTTTATTAACATATGCTATCACTCTGGGGGGCATGGGTTGCTTAGGAAAGTCTCACCAGCTCTGCGAAAAAATTATTTAGCATATCAACGCTTCCTTTTTCAGCTCCCATTACTTTCTGTTTTGCCTTTCCGCCAGTTCTGAGTGCACACACTACTCAACGGGGATGCCAATTTAAAAGTTGTCTAGTAGGCTATGCAACGAGATGGCTTCAACGCTGCAGTAGCAATGCTCAATTATACTGCTCTGCTTTGCAGGTTTTTATCTTTTTTCTCCAACTGGAGAGTCCAAAATTTAATATGTTGTGATTTGTCAAGTGGCCACAAATTAGTGATATCACATATTCAGAATTCATAGCAAAATAATGAAATAAACAATTTTAGATATTGTTAAAAAATAAGCAGTGTTCGTTACCCTTTACCTGTTCAGATCGCATACCAGTTAATAATGACATGTGAATGTTTGAGTGAGCCATACAAAACCYTCCGGACACAGCTGTGGACTGTTTAGCTTTTTTATGTGCCTCAGACAGGCATCAGCTAAGCAGTGGCCAGAACCCYGAAACACATCCAGAAAACAAACCTCTTCACATCCTGACTCCGCCACATGACATAGCTAAAGGGGCAGGCTACTCCTATATGGAGTTAGGATGTCAGACATCATTCCTCACACTAATGTTTGATCACTGTTCTTATGTGTTGTTTTTAAATCAGACATGTATCTGACTAAAAGCCTCCTGAGTCTTTGAGACCCTGATCAAGAGCCCCACACAACCCAGTCTGCAAATAAAATCATCAATTAAGTCAGAGATAACCACATTATATAAATATATTACTGTCCACTTAATAAAAGACTATACAATGTGTAGTGTCTTTATAAAACAGTAGTAAACAACCCCAATAAATTTCTTCAATATCATAAAAGAAGTAATTTCTTACCGAAGATATCTTATCTTCACTCCCAGAGGTGTTTTTTTCTTCTTTTTTTTTCTGCAACAGTATTTTTGCAATAATGTAAAACATTAACTACGTACAGTATGAAGTTTGGTTACTATTATTGGTTATTATGATTACTAGTCTTWCATTATTTTACTAATGTCATAGGCTTCCTAACAGCCACTGTGCATGCTGAGGAGATTTTAGGTTATCTTTTGGTCCCTGCCACCCCCCTCTCCCACCCCTTGTCCTGAACATGATAAAGCCTGTATAGAAAATTAATGAGGGGATAAATGGTAGACCATGCGCATGCTGTCAGCACATCGACCACCTCTGGTCTCATTACTGGGACAGAGAAGTTTTATTTGACAAAACTTTATTTCAGACTTTGGATTCTTCTGTTTTTGCAAGTTTAAAGATATGATTGTTTTCAAMCTTACGGTAATTTCAGGATTATTGTGTCTTGTTTTAATACCAAMTTGTTTGATATTTGTTTAACTAATTAAAGATCTAGTGTTCCTTAAAGAAATGCAAATCACCTGCCACCTTTCATGCTAGAGATTTTAAGAGAAAGAGTTAATTAACCCCCTATGAGGAAATTAGTTGAACCAGCAAWTTTGCAACCACATTCTCAATTTCTCTAAACTCTGTGCCACCACCAAGATCATCTTCTGTTGAGAAATGTCCAAGATGTAGCCAATGAAGACAAAAGTAATATTATGCACAATGACTCAAACATATAACATTGAATCACACTTGTTAAGTATTTAGAGTATGAACTGGGAATGATCGTCAAATACTGCCACTCTAAATTTTACATCTACATATCCAAAATCAGCGGTGCTAAAACCATTTCTGTATTTCATAGGTTTTTTTCTGGCTGTGGAGTCCATTTTGAGAAAATGTTTACAACTGCCTCTTAGCTGTGGGCAGTAATCAATAAGCTTTTTTTCTGTATTGTTCCTTGTCTACTTTAAAGAATTGCCTTGCCTGGTGCTGCTTCAATGCTTTGAAACCAGCTCAGTTTATACAACCTGATTTAGCAAAACTCCACTTTTTAATGTTTTTAATTTTGCACAGCTTTTCTACCTGCTGACATCATGATCACTGGCTAAATGAAACAAAACTTTCTTGGGCTCAGCAGGTACTTCCTTGTGAACACTACACAGGATCTTCAGATTGTTTACTAGCTGTGTTTACTGAAATGGAAATATGTGACATAAAAGATATATTTTCAGTTTGGGCTGGCATAAAAAGATATTGCTGCATTGCTTATGTTGTTTCAGAAATACACTTAAAGATGGGAGTTCAACTGCAGACCAGTATTTGCAGTTTGACTCCCATCACCCACAGGAACACAAGGAGTCATCAAGACTCTGTACCACAGAGCAGARAGGGAGGGGTGGAGGTCACCGTGTCCACTTGCCCCACTCCAAGTATGACTCAGCCTTCTGTGAGCAAAAGGTGTGAATCAGGGCCCCAATGATAGTCAGGTGATGGGCCACATGACCCTCAGTGAACACCAGAGTGGCTGATGGCCTTCTTTTGCATGTGAACAAACGGTTTGTTCACCATGTGGAGACAGTGCTTATAAGGCTGAGTTCACCTGAAACTCCTCAGACTGAAGAAGTCTCTTAGAGACAAAACTTTTCATTTAAGAACTCGTCCAGAAGACCTACATTTTTTTTATTTTTGATGAGGTGTGATACACTGTTGAGCTAACCTGGTTTATAAAAAACTTTAGCATAGCACCAAATTGTTCAGATTATTGATAATTTTGAAGAAGGTATAGATAAAACTTTTTTTTTCTGTGCAGTTCTCTATCTTGTCAAAACATACATTTTTTWAAGACCTGTTCACTCCCTTTGAGTTTTTGATGTGTGCATTTTGTTACAGTTCTGTCTCTTTGATGTTTTGTTTTCCAATTTTATTTATGTCATCAAGCTACAAAAGCTAACATAAGCTAAGTTAGTTTTCCAGTGTGAAGTTGTGGCTGGCATATAAATCCAAAGAAAGTTTTTGACTGAATTCCCAACTTTTGCTTCTTTTGTTTGTCACTTTATTTTCTATGTGAAGACCTGCCTCTGCTTTTGGGACAATAGTTAGTCAACATTTTTTTTTTTCATGTGTTAAAAATATGTGTTAGACTTCATTTTAAAAGTAGTACATATTGTATGTTGCAGCCTCAAGCTGCTTTTTGCATGACTTTGGGTCAATTCTCACATCACCCAAACAGCAAAAACTGAAGAGGCATATGTTGCATATTTTTGCTTTTATTTGTTACTTAAACATCAACATAAGTAAAAATGTATATTCAAAAAAGCGTTAGCTGCAAATACTTGAATTGCAAAGAGGGTTTTAAATAACAGACAGAAACACAATAAAACACATTAAAAAGAACCATCCAAGTTAGATC
>NW_013952524.1:1121397-1129988 GCF_001266775.1 Austrofundulus limnaeus | reverse complement strand
AGAAACGCCTCTGGGACGTGTCTTTAAGCCGAACTTCCTCATCACAGAGCACACCTTCCCACCCCCCGACCCCACACACCCCGCCTATGACTCCTGCAGGCTCTTGGCAGTAACAAAGCAAAGTCAACTCAAAGGAAAAATCATCTGAGAGACAGGTTGAATCTCAAAAACTTGTTAGTTGGGACACTCGAGGTACCACTGTACTAGACCTTGGATCCTGCTTTCAGATCAATGAGAATCAACAATGGAAGATACTGTYTTGTGTATTCTTTTGAAACATGAGTCTGTGCACTCGAGAATGTTTAAGTCCCTCCTACTCTTCCACACACAAATGGCATAATATGACTTTCAACAAACAGTCAGTGCCTAAAAATACTATCTGAGGTCAACCTTTTTAATGTTTTTTTACAAGGGCAATGTACTATTTGTTTATATAGAGGGGCCAGGAATGACCTGGTCCCATACCAGCTTCAACTTCTAAGTTCCTGTCAGATGTATAGATTTATTCTGCAATAAATGATCAAACCACGAACGGGAAGAAAAACAGCAAGGGGACTTGTTTTGAGGAAACACTGTGAGGAAATTGCTTTATCCACAGTTGGATAATTCATTACATAGGAACCACAAGAACAGAAAAAAATGTGTTGACTATCTGATAAGAAATCACAAAGTMTTTTCTTCTTTTCCTTTGAATAAACAGTCAACAAACAAGCACATTATTGCTACCTAGTAAGATAAAGTGTTAACCATAAAACTCCTGAGTCAAACTCTGCAGTAAAGCTGACACAAAAAAAGGAAAGTCTTGTGCATGTGCAACACTTTTCCAGTGCCTTGCAAACATGAACACACAGAACATATTGAGGTGCAGAAACTTAAATATTTCCATTTAAAAGATCATCCAACAATGTTYTTTGCAGTTCTGGGATGGATGCAATTTGGTTTGTTTTAAATAAAATATTAAACGTTTATTACGAGTATGGCTGTGTCATTTAAAGTCAATACAACAGAAAAAAATAAGAAATAACACTTATATTTTAAGTTAAAGACTTAGCGTTCCTTTGAAGCAATGCAAATCACACACCATGTTTCAGTTTTAAACTTAAATGTCCCAGAGCAGCTGTGGCTACATTGTAGTTTACTATCATCAGTGTGTGATTGTGTGTGTGAATGAATAATGTAAAGCGTCTTTAAGTGTCCTAAAACACACTATATAGGACTGATGCATTATTATTATTAAAATCAACTTATGCTGAGAAAAAGAAAATTATTATAGCTGTTTTAGTCAAACTTTGTAAAACTACATTAGGCACTATTTAATACGATATTGAGATGTCTTATGAGATGTAATGACACTCAGAGTATGTGTTGAGGAATAGTTGATACTATCACAATGYATTCAGCTCAAAATGTAATAACACTGACTGAGTTGCAGTTATTTTTGTGTTGGAAATGGTCAATTAGCTGCCATCTTGATTTTGAATGTTGATGAGTTTTAGTTGACTACTTTGTGAGAGTTTCACTAAAATCTGTTTGTTCATAGGGATATTTTGCTAACACAAAAACAGTGTTGTTTCAAACAGTTAAGTCAGACATTCTCACTTTCCAGTACAAGTGGAAAAGTAGTTAGCGAAAATGCAGCTAAATGGAGATTTTACATGGCAAATTTTGACAGCTGCCAACTACTTTTGAATCTTGTGCACCTSCACCTAGTGGTGGAATCCCATCACTTTGCAAGTAAAATATTCAACATGCATTATGGGAAATGTACCGTATTTATTCAAGTATAATATGTCAAATTTAATCCATAAAATCATCCATAAAGTTGGGGGGTAGTATTATACTCAGATAAATATTTTTACTTATGTATTTTAACTGAATTGGCTTCATTAAAAAAATGCCTGAGTCCAGAAATGAGACCACGTTGTGAAAAGAAACGAGCTTACCTCTGACACTCCTCCGTGCTTCAGAGTGAGATAATAACAGATCCAAGGAGGCGACATTATGTGGAAAAAAAGGGGGGAGCAGTCTTGCGCCTTAGTTATGATAACGAACCAATGGCTACGTTCACACTGCAGGTCTTAATGCTCAGTTCCGATTTTTTGAAAAAATCCGATCGTTTTGTGTGAACGTTCACATTACATTTTAAATGTGACCTGCATCAGACCCCTGTGTGAACGCTACACAGCACTGATGTGACGTATGCGCAGTAAAAGACGTGACGTCTCATCAGCCGTCCTGTTTGTTTACAGAGCTAGCATGGATGCTACATATTACACATTGAATCGGAAGTTGTTGTTTAATCAGAGATGATTAAATAATTATCTGACCTGCTTCTTTAGTTCAGTGTTTATATCTGAACCTGCCTCTGACCGGGATGTTCCAGTGAAGCTTTTTTTTGAACGAAACTACGAGCTGGAAAAAGTATCGACCGAATAGCTAACTTTAGGATCGATACTCTCCGTGACCCAGGCTGGACATCGTTATTATCATACTATCTACGTGGAAAATGAAAAGTAAAAAGATGAAGCAACTGGACGGAGCTACAGATTTAAACAGCGAAACTTGAGGTTGGTGTCTTATCGATCCTTCACCTCCTCCTCCAGATGAAAAAGTCAGATGATTGTGACATGAGCGTTCACACTGCAGTCACTTTGAAAACATCAGATATATATCCGATTTAAAACCACATACTGAAACGGCCTGGGTCGGATTTGAAAAAATCGGATTTGTCTCATTCAGACTGTCATAAAAAATCAGATATGAGTCAGATGGGTCAAAAAAATCGGATTTGGGTCGGATTTGCCTGCAGTGTGAACGTAGCCAATGACATTAGCGTGTAACCAGGCCGCTCCTCGAACAACAACAAACACACGTTCGTCTGTAATGGCTGTTCTGAAAAAGTTTGTATCACTGAAAAAAGTTTCCCCACCAGAGGGGGCGCTCGCAAGTAGGAAGTAATCTGCTTTTGCCCCAGAAGATGGCCCAAATCTCATGTGAAGTCTCTGACTTTTGTGTTGGCGCATCCTGGTGGACTATGTGTAAAATACCAGAATTCATATAATGCTCAAAATCATAGTTTGCTGAAATATATTTGTTGTCAAAACACATTTTAGTACATATGTTGTTAAAATAAAATGAACAGTRCAATGATCATTTTACTGATATTTATAAAGACTGAAAAGGCTGAAAAARCTTGAAGTCTGTATGAAATTGGAGATAGTTTGAGGATTAAATTTTTTATGCTTTTTAAACTAAAAAAGGGGAGGGTCGTATTATACATGAGATTATACACGAATAAATATGGTAGTTTATGGTCAATGCTGGCTTTATTGCAACATACATTTATTTTAAGAGATTACTGCATACTGTGAAGCTCTCAAAAACTAAAACTGTCATGGGCCACATAAAATGCTGTGGTGGGCCACATTTGACATGCAGGCCTTGAGTTGGAATAGTGATACAGATTAAAAAAAAACAATGTTGTCCCTTCTCTCTTAGAGGCAGGCAAAACAAAGTTTTGTGTCTTTTAAACAGACTAAAACACTGTKTCCACTGCATGTGTACACACATTTAATGTCTCACAAAGTGGATCACAGGCTTTGCAAAACTCTTTGATTCCTTTTACAACAGCTTGCTTTTGACTCAAAGAATAGTTAGGATGTACCACAAATAAGTTGTAGAAAAATGCCTCCTTCATCATTTGTGTCATATTGTGCACACACACGCACACACCCCAACCATGTGTGTGAGGATTTCCTAGGGAATGGTCAGTGTTTGGTTGAATCCATCTTCYTGTCTGTTTATAGGTCAGACAAGAAATGTCTTGAAACATTAGTTGGTTTCCACTGTGTGGGCAGTGTCAACTTACATACACAGCCGCCACAGAGTGCCAAGGGCAGTGAAAGGCACAATGTGTCCAGCTCAGACGAGCCTAATAAGGGCTACAGAGACTTATTAGTCAGACACACAGCTTCTGTGTGGCTCCGATCAGGGTTTGCACCAAAAACCCGCCAGTTACAGGCAAATTAAAATCTGATGCTTCTAACTAGAGTTTAATTAGTCCTCAGAGTCACTGTCACTGTGGGATTGCTGAGACTCTGACAGTATGATTATGTTGCAATGTGCAATGACTGTTTCTGAAAATAGCATAAAGAATGCTCTCATAATAAAAAGAAGTAAAATACATCAAAGTGGATTAAAATATGTCTCCATGGAGACCCAAGTTGTCCACATTTCCTCCTCTCCTCTTCATTGACAGGCACAAAATTAATTAACACCAGGCTTCTCTAAGGAACATATTGTCTAATGAGTAGCTCGTTACACCTCTGACATTTGAGCACGTCTGTGTATCCTTATTTATGTGGGTGTGTGTCGAACTTCCTTTCATAAATTGACTGACTGACTCTTCATTATTACAGGAGCGGAAATAAAGTTCACAGCTAACTTTAAGGCTAATYGCGCCGTGCTGGCATTTGTTCAGCTTGTCTGTGGAAAGAGGATCCGATAAACTGTTAAGACAATCAAAGAAACAACTTCTCGATGAAGACTGGTGGGTATTTTGATACATTTTAAAGCCAAAACCTGCTTAAGTTGAATTTATAAAACACTCTACGTCGATCCCCCGAGCTTGTTTCTGTGCTTGYCAGTAAAACAGCAGCACACCCGAGTGGATGCAGAGAGGCCTTAGTTCCGACACAGCGGTCACACACATGCATCATTAGCAGCAGTCTAGAGGTGGGTGGTAGCTGACAGGAGCGTAGCCTGTTGTCTTCACTTAGCTCCATCAGCAGAAAGCCAAGAAAGTAGTCAGACACTGCCTGCAGGGTTCAGCTCTCTGATCACTGAGATACCTTCCCGTGAGAAAAAGACAGCTTATGTCAAATAGGTCTAAATTGGTTTTTGCCCTGACATGAACTTTGAGTTTTCCCTTTTGTCTTTTGACAAATAACAGAGCAGAACAGTTTTTTAAAAAGTTGTTTAGTTTAGGATATTTTTATTTTTCTTTCAGAGGGAGAAAAAAACTGTTAATGGTTGCAGGGTACAATAAGAAATAAGAGGAAAATCTACATATAGCAGAGGAAGTGAAATTATAAAAAATAAATAGATGAGCAGCAATATTTGATGTCAAATCACTAATCAAACAGCTAAACACAAGAGCTACGYTTGTAAATAAAATAAATTAATGCTGGTAATTAGGTTTGCATTTTTTAATTGCTTCAAATTTGGTCCCGATTGCACACACCAATTCTAATGTTAACTATAATAGATGCATTTTATTCTCCTGCCACCAAAAGGTGAAGACAGATGATAATATTTACACTTGGATCTGTGGACATGTCTGTCTAAAATGAACCATTTTTATGGATTTTGATGAAAGTTTTAGAACATATTTGTTGGTTGTACATCTACAACTGATTAACTCTTGGAGTCTACCCAATTCATTATGGCCGCCACAGATATTAGCAGACACAACATTGGCTATAATTTAGTAAATTTTACAGTTAATGAGCTAAAACTTGATATGACAAAAACAGAGTTGTTAACAACACATTGCCAAAAAATGTATTTTTGATCAAAATAACTAATTTCTCAACATAAGATGATCTCAGTCTGAAAATCTAGCATGGAAGCTGGAGAGTGATATGCATTCTTTTAAGTAATGCTAGGGATTTAAATGGCATGCACGTTTTCCAGACTCACATTTGTGTTTCAGTTACACAGAGGTCACAACATTTTACACTGTTTCAGCATCAAGTGCTGCCACCTGTGCTCATGTCTCATCTGTGCGCATCAAGCCCGTTGAACGCTCAAATCGTTCAAATCGTTCAAATCGCGCTGCTCTAACCGCGCTTGACACGCCGCAGCGCTTCCCGACGCTGCTTGAAGCGCGTCCACCATAGACTTTGCATGTAAACCTGATTTAGATTAATGTTATTTAAAGATGGCCCTATCCACTTTGGTCTTAGACCCCAAAGACTATTTGTCGGCCAAGTCAGAATTAAATTCAATTTCTCCAAACGATTCAGATATCTGCAACAGATGGGATAAGATAAGCTTGAAATTAACTTAATTATGGCTTTAAAATTGTTTTAAAAAAAACTCTAAAATATGAAAGTACAACAGAAGAAAACACAATTACATTTTATACAATAAACATTACATAGGTGTACTTACTGCCTATTTTTAGTTAGTCTCATTATCTAACTCTAATTATGAGCTAAAACAAGGTTCTGTCGATGATTTTGTAACAGGCATCTTTAGTTCATGTGCTGCAGTGTCCCTGAAAATTAAACTTTTTATGTCTGATGGAGAAAWTTTTTTTTAGCCTGCAGGCCTTTTTAAATTGAAAAGCTCTGTATCATTTAGTTATTTGTTGGTAAATGATCAACTGCGTTTGAAAATTGTGACATAAACCATTTTCCTCCATCATCTGTTTCAGTTATTAACTGAATTGAGTGCTTTATTCGTCTCATCCTGTTCCAAAAACTAGCAGAGACAAATGGGACAAGCAATTAGGCACGCCTAAATTCACACCTACCATCCATTCAGATTGACTAATTAAATAAACATGCATGTTTTTGGACTGTTACATGAACATGTCACATTAAAAAGGAAGYTGTTTCAGAAATAAATGCTTATTTGGAGAAGTCAGTTTTTTTTAGTTTAGGMTTTTTTTTGTTTGTTTTGTTATGTTTTTTTTTTTTTTACAAACACATTTCCAAGCGCAGTGATTGTGAGACTGACAGGAGCTGATTAATGTATTTTTGTGTCGTGGCTGTTGTCTGATTATTTTCAGCGAAATGATGTGATAATTACAGAAAATTACAAACAAACCATTTGGAGGAAGGCTGCACACCACAGTCTGGCAGCAGAAAGGCGGAGATGTTTCAAAAAGGCTGGATGAGGGGGAGAATGAGTTTCCCTGTTGTTTTATTTTTTTATTCTTTACAGAAATGGCTAATGAGCAAATAACTTCAGCTGAAAGACCTGTGCAGAAGATTTAAAACGAAAGCTGATGAATGGCAGGGGCAGGCAATATACTTTTCTCAAGTAAAGACAGTAAATGGAAAATCGCCAGACAGAAATCCCACGTGGCCAAAAGYAACTCATTAGGAAACACCGAATCGATAGCCGGATTGTTAGACGGAAACAAGAGAGAGCAGCAGACCAGGCCAAGTCCAGCGGCTCACTTTGGTTCATTACATTTTTTTTTTTTTTTTTTTTTTTTTTTTTTTTTTACTTCTGGCACCTTTCAGCACCTTCCCACACAATCCTGTTCCTACCTTCCTGTAACTTTTGCCCATCCATCCGCGTAACAAACCATCTCTTCGCTTTAGACACCATTCCTTGCTACAGTGTCTGAACACAAGACAGAGAAGAATCCATGTAGAGAGGACATTTTTAACCTTGCTCACACCTGCCAATTCTGACTGCCTTGAGAATTCTTCAGAAAAAAAAAAAACAAAACAAGAAACAGTACAGCTTCAAAGTGAAAACATAAAGGTACACAACTGCGTGGTAAACCGTAGACACAAATACTTGGTCAGAAAAAAAAAGAAAAGTTTGTTCAGAACTAAAAAAAACCTCCCCCCTTTACTACTTTGTTAAAGAATTAACCCTCAGCATTTCAACATTATAAAGTACCAAGAAAAAGGCCGACATGCATATACTTCAAATACAAAAAGTCATAGAAKACATTTATACTTAAGAAAATTGCCCTAATACACGTGATTTTACCCATTTTGTCACATTACTGGCCTATTTTCTTTTGAATTTGTCTTTGTCAAAGTAAAACAGGAAGTGACATCAAAGGGGAACTCATTAKTAAAATACAATATCTTTGTTTATTAAAACAATATTTAAACTTTAACTCTTCRTCATCTCTCTTTGACAGAGACTCAAACTAATGTAATGGAACATCAGATTCTTCTCTACAGTCTGTGTTGTTAGCCGTTGTAGCAACGCTCTGTTKGCCMGCAGACATTCCCTTACGACATCACTTCCTGTTACTTCACATGCAAATATCTCAACAGCTGTTCATCTCAGCAGCGTGYAATTTGTTTTGCAGTATGTTCTCAATGTTATCATTCCAAAAGTGCATTCATGTTTATCRAAACAAATTGATGTCACAGGCACTTTAAGGTGAACAGATGGACAGACTAAAAGACGGATGGAGAACATTTCMATGTCCKTCGCCTCGGCGACAGGGGACTAAAATGAAATTGATTGAATTGATGAGTTTAATTGGTCAATGCTAATAGGCCATTTTATTGTTAAAATTTGTTACAAATATGCAAAACGCACACATTTTTGCCGAAAACACTGAGGTTGCTTTGTAAACGCCTTTGGAATTGAAGAAATTCAACCAYTAAATTTATACCATTATACAGACCCAGTGTGTTTGCTCTGCACTTATTTGTGTTAAATTTTCCTTTAGGATCATAGATAAGATTTTTCATAAATATCTGCAGTATAAATCTGCTTTCTGGGCTTTTTGAATTTGCACAACTCCATTGACGTTTTCCCAGAAACCTCAGCATTTTCTCAGTTGACCTGTGATCCAGATGTTACACTAGTACTCATACTGTATA
>NW_013952524.1:1100579-1120802 GCF_001266775.1 Austrofundulus limnaeus | reverse complement strand
CAGTATATACATATATATATATATATATAATTTCTGCACCTGTGTTGTTTTGTCTTTTCATCAGAGCCTCAGGATGTATGCCATTTTAACTTTAGACAGCTCATCAGGATGAATGGCAAGTGTTTACGATGTGAACTTTCCCAAGAAATGGAGTGCAGGACAAACATACTTGATGCCTCCCGGTGAAGAGTTGTGCATTGCCTCTTTCACAAACAGCTTTCAGCAAGTATTGCAATTCTTAAACCTGAACATGTTGGCCCCAAATTCTTCTTTTCTTTCTGTCCAATGACATGTGTTTTCTTGAAATGACTAAATGCGTGTGTTGCTACTGCTCAGATGGAAGACATCTCTTACATTTCCACATGCCGGGGAGGTGGGGGTCCGTCATTGCCTAAAATTTCATCACGGTTTAGTGTTCACCTTGATTGGAGTCCCTTATGGGACTTGCAAGAAATGGCTGTGTTCGGCAGTTAATCATCTGTTGCGAGGGCAGCCTGTCCATCATTCATCCGACTGTTTTACAGGATGACTTTCTGTCTGACTATTTATCTGCTATATCACTTTTATCTATTGCACTTACGTCAGGAAATTGCCTTCTCTCCCATTGTCAAAAATAGCCTGAAAAATGCAGAACAGGTATTTTATTTATTATTTTAGTTTTTTAAGGAAAGCATGAGAGAGGAAAAAAGGGTAGAATAAGAGGGCAGCATAATTAGAAAGTAGATGAAGAGAGTGTGAATATGTTGAGCCTTCTGTTGCTGCTAATTACCTTACATGCCTCATTAGGAATAAGCCTCAGACTAAAGTGMTGGGTTGTTTTTAGTGGGACTTCAGCATAGGCATGTGTAGTACTGTTTTCAGGTATGAGCAAGAGATAAAAGTTTATTTTACATTGTTTTTTTTTTTTTCAGTATTTCTTATTTAGCTTGTCGCTATGTAGGATTTAGTTTTGCATTTTATAGTAAAAGAGCAAATTTCTGRCCATTAAACTCAATCATGTTGATTCCATTGTTAAAGCATTGACCTCTTAACTGTAAAGATGCTCAGTCTTGTAWATTATTAATGCCAAGAATATTAAAATAAGTAATATTAATAGTAAGTAATATTAAACCTTTACAAAGTCAAATCCAAATGCTACTTGTATACTATGGTATTGCATCTTTGACATGAAAATTGTGGACAAAGTCGTTCTGCATTCTGTTATTGTTTAAAATTCAGTCTGACATCATCCAMTATTATTYGGAGCTGCCATGTTGTATTTTTGGAACCAGAATCTGAGCAATAGTGATGAGAGGCTGYAAGTCCTTCTGATTCCTCTCCAGACATACAAAATTAACTTATGGTATTAGAAAAATATTGAAGACTATTCTGATTATTTTTATCATTACCTCTTCCAAGGAAATTATTTTTTTTGGTTTGTTTGTCCATCTGTCCATCTGTGCACAAGATCATTCAAAAAGTTACAAACAGAAATTTTCAGGGCATGTCGTTGTTGTCTCAAAGGACAACTGATGACATTTTGTTGGTGATTTGGCAACATCTGCCAGAGCTGCAGCTCACTGTGCAATCTGMCACAAACAGAAACTTAAAACAGGACAGAGCAAGAGGCTGTGCTTRAGAGATGGTGTCATACTGAGACAGCCAATCAACATCCAGCAGAACTTTGTTCCACCAATCACATCTAATCAGGTGCACACACTCATTTGCATAACTCAAAGTCTTTGAGATTTGCACTCTCCTTAGATGTCTAATTATTATTATTTAACCATACAGTGCTTTCTGTTGAGATCATAGATCTTTTTCAAGGTAAGCCTGAGCCTGAAGGCAGCTTAAARATGCATGTTTTTGGATTGTGGGAGATATTGGAAAACACTGAGAAAACCCACATAAGCATGAGGAGAACATGCAAAGCCCATAGAAAGACATCAGGACCAACCTGGGGCTCGAACTCAGGACTTTAAACATTGTTTTTTTTATTATTTCAGAGGACTAATGATAATATAAAATATGAACTCTGTCAATTAATATTAACTGTAACACAGTAGATGTTAGGAGGTCAAATATATCTTTTTGTTTGTCTTGTAATGTAAAGTAAAGTAGTCAGCAGTTGCTTGTGAAATTGAAGACCCACAAGCATTCAGGATGTAGGAGAACAAGTTTCAGATCATCTCTGCCATCTGTTCCTGTTCTTTTTGAAATAAAGTAAGCTAGTTCTACAAGTGTCACAAAAGTTGGTAAAATGTCAGTTTAGAGTATTTAAGCCACAATAAACATGAATGCAAACTGCTCGGATTCCTCTGTCTGTTTTTGTCACACAGAAAGGACAGAAATGAGCTCAAGCTAAAAGTTTTGACACTCAAAGTTTCAACATCTCCACTCTTAACAAACCAATATTCCAATAGAAGTTGCTGGACTTTGTGAGCTGTGGTATTTGCATATATTTAAGGAAAGACTGCTGAACCACAGGACTGACTGCAAAATGATAACTGCTGGACACATTCCATCAGAACTCCATTAAGTTGTCTTTAAGCTAGCAGCATTCATTTGGAAACCCCTCAGCATTGCAGCGGTTTATTAGACACAATTAAAATATGAATAAGTGAGACATCAGGCACATGACTGCGTTATCAATAATGTATTTGAAATTATTGAATATGTGCTACATGCCAGGGAGCAGTCTGTGGAAATGGCTAATGACATTTTGTATAACTTTATTCTAATTTTCACACAAGGACTTTTTCTTTTTTTTTTCTTTTTTGCTGATAACAGATCTTAAAATAAGGAATATAGATGAGCTAAAAAATATATTAAAAGTAGAGGGAGGACATGAAAGATMAGAAGAAAATGAGCAATTGTAGGGTGTTTTTTTTTTCTCACAGAATGGTGATTTGTACAATTGATGAGACTTCCTTTCTTCATTCCACAATAATTAAGAGGTACAACTTGCTGATAAACTTGGAGATTTTCTGAGTCTAATCTGAACCTGAAAATGAGTCAGTGAAGGTCTGAAAGAAGACAGTTTTCAGTGGACAACACAAACCAAGTTAGCACAAATTGGTTTAAAACAGGTGTTTATTTAATATTTTGGCACCGTGTTACGGTGTGTGTCGTCACTTTAAAAAAATGAATCAAAGAATAAGGACAAAATAAGTTCTCCCCAATATTTCATTATGTTTTTCTTATAAAAGTTAAWGTTTCATAACACAGTCTGAAAAGAACTGAAGATTACAAGCTCCATAAAGGTAAGGCCAGGTATTTGTTGAAAGCCTGTGGCACTATATGGCATTCTAAAAGAACAAAAGATTTTTTTTTCCTTTTTCTTTTCTAAAACTTAACTGYGTGTTTCAGTCCTGGCATTTTTTARAGCATGCCCCTTAGGGTTCCCATCTATCCCCATACCCCTTTGATAACATGAAAATGAAACTCAGCACACTTTCCTGTTGCAAAACATAAATCTCCTTTAAATTTTGCTCCACTAATTTTAAAGTTGTCATTTGGTTCTTATTTTTTAAGGTCCTGCGATCATTAATATTTAATTCTGAATATGTGAGCTACAGCAAATCCCTATTTCACTTTATAAAAAATACAAAAGTTTGCAAATGCTCGATATGGACGTGCATACTAAGTTCATTTCAGGGTGTTAATACATTATTTGAACTGTATTTGTTAAAAGTGGAATGACAACAAACACATTAAATGATTTTGAAAAACAAGCATGAGTTGAATTGTATTTGTTTTTTTCTTCCAATGCAAAAACCTGCTGAGTTTAGATGAACAGTCAAATATACTTTGCCTTATTTCATTTATTTTCTGCTGCAAAGCATCTTGAAGTATTATTATTATTATTATTATTATTATTTTTTATTTTTTTTTTTAGTTAAACAGTTTGCCAAACAGCAACCACTTGGTCAAGTCTACACAAGAAAGATCTTAGTCTGGTTTCAGAACAAACGGTAAAGTGAAGTCTAACTTGAGAGAGACACAGTTTGTTTATTGACATTTGACTGCAACCAGAATCTTTTTTTAACCTTCACCAAAGTGCACTGGTTGCCCAAAGCAAAATACAGATAGGACTCAAGAGGCAAACTCCACTTTTTGGTCAAAGAGCATGTATGGATTTTTTTCCATGTAAAAGGATGTGAACAAATATTTTTACTCATAACAAAACAAACAAAAAAACATAAAGAGAGGACTAGTAAAGACAAAACGTTGCCTTACACAGACAATAAATCAATAATTTACTGTGTAAGCATGTAGTGAATACATAACCAACGAGACATAAATACATTAACAAGTTAACAATTAAACTGCGTGAAGTGTGACTGAACAGCTGTTGTCCAACATGAGCAGATAAGTGATTCTTAAGATTTGGTTAAAGTGACACATGGGAGTGTCACGCAGGGCTCAGCTGAAGGCATGCGCACCCTGTTGTTCAAGTACATGTGACAGTACACTTCATAACTTGTCAAGTGTTGTAATAAGGAGAAAAAAAATGCTTCACAGACAAAAGTTACAAAAGTTTGAAGGTGCACGATCATCGACCACAAGACAAAGTGGGACCAGTTCTCAGGGGCGGGGACGGTCCAATTGCATCACTGTTGGTGTACCCCCCCCCCCCCACGCCGTGTTCAACATGTCAACCATAAACCTAGCTCTATAATTTGGTGGTATTCAACTACAGGAAGCCAGTTGCACAACTAAAGTCTTCTTACAGTAGAAAACTGTACGTCACAACTTACAGGACAGACAGACAGAACACAAAAGGTAACAATTACCAGACAAACCAAGCTATAAATCCTACAAATGAACATGACAAAATAAGGATAAGTGCAACAAAAAAATAAAAATTAAAATAAAAATAAAAAATGCAACAATCCAAGTCATAAAAACTAAACAAAACCACATCCAGAACCACAAACTAACAGGATTGCAGGTGGGGTTGGATCATGATACAGGGTGTTCTTGCAAAAAAGCTGTTCTAAATTGAAGGTCACACACTCACAAAAAGTTATAATGTTTAGTACTTAGTGGTTGTTTCACATTGATTAAATACATGGATCTTTTTTACAACACTTTTTTAAAGGTATTCTAAATTGTTGCTAATTTAAACCATCATAAAAAATCCCGTCTTTGCTGTACCTGCCTTATAAGGCTGGAAACAGTAAAAAGGAGTAAAAAGAGAGAGAAAAATTATGAGCACTTGACAGTGGTCAGAAGGACCTCGGTTTCATAAATCAAAGGAATGCTCATGGGTGAGTTAAACTAGCAGTTATTCAGAAGATGGCCTTTAGAAAAGTGAATTTCAACTACTAAAGCTCTGGCMCCAACATTTCCTAGCAAATCGAGTGAAGTCTGTATTTGGCATTTAACACCTTGCCCCTTTTGCAAAAGATAATMGTTTACTTTGTTGCTACTCAACCAAATAATGTCTGTGTTGCTCAGTGTGATTGTGTGCACAGTGACTACCTAATGTCTCCTCCCAGTATAATAGAATACTGGGGCCTATGTGGGCAACATTTATTTAATTTTTTTCTTCCTTTTTTTTTGCAGTTGTTTGTGTACTTTCTGGTTTAGTCTGTGCTTCTTCTTTTTGTTTGTCTGAGCTGTTTGAGTAAGTGCAGGGACATTTTTTTAATCAAAGCATGGAATCAAAATACATAGCCTAGTTTTGTTGCATGCACAAATCTAGCCTATGCATTCTCCCTTGTATCATTTTTTTTAAATCTTAGTTCAGCATTCTAAACCACTTTAGCATTTAACGCGGCGACCATATGTCATCATTTCATCACACCATGGAGCTGCAATACTGGCTTACTTTTCACGTGTCTACCATTTCAGCCTAGGTACTACCTTACATGGTGACACATAAGTGCACCAGGGTGAGTTGGCTTTTACGCCTTCACATTAATCCAGAATTCACATCCGGAAAGCGCCAAATCCAAGGTGGGGGTCTTTTGAAAGAGCCACGTGTATGTTTGGAGAGGTTTGGAAACAGTGACGCCAACAAAAAGACAGGAAGCTCAGCTGGAAATGAATTGATGAAGTTAAACTTTTCCTCATGGGTGACCAGAAAAAGACAGATCAGGAGACAAAATTTGAGCAACTGAGATGTTTTGTGCATAAGAAGAGGAGGTACAAATAAGGCTTCAAGGAGTTTTTGTCGTTCCAAAAGAATACATGAAGAACGAAAGAAAGATACATAACACCAAGTTCCAAGTTGTCAACAGTAGAAAAACACAAAGCAATAAATAATGAAAACACAATAATAGTAAAAAAACAAAAAAAAAAACAAATTAAAATGTACAACATGTGTTGCATATAGAATGATAATTAGACATGTGCTGCTGTAATTAAAGCTGCAAGGATAAGGAAAGCCACAGAAAAAAACCTTGGATGTAGTAAAAGAGGCAATGCAGAAGGTTGGTGTGACAATGCAGGATGCTGAAGATACGGTGAGGATCTGCTGTGGTTGCCTACTAAAGGGAGCAGTAAAAAAGAAAATGAAGGAGGTTTGATGTCTGGGTCTGTTTTTTTAAGAACATTAATGTATTAGGCCAGTGGTTCCCAAACCTTTTATCTTCTGACCCACAAAATATCCATGGCAAAAACTTGTGACCCCAAATATTACTGGTCTGAGTACACAAACGCCGTTAATAACCCTAAAAACACAGGCTTTTTGACAATCTAAACAGCTTGTACACAAATATAAATACTTATTTATACTTATTTTGTGTTTTTGTAATAGTTATAGGGAACATATTACATCAGCAATTATTTTATTACCCTTTAAATTGATTTCTGGAGATTATCCAAGGTGCTTCATGACCCAGACTTAGGTCCCAAGCCCAACTTTGGGAACCAAAGTGCAGTGGTTCCCAACTAAGGCAAAAATGTAATTAATTCAGAAAATCTTTTCAGGACCCCACCTTGATGTTTCAGGACCCCACCTTGATGTTTCAGGACCCCACCCTGATGTTTCAGGACCCCACCTTGATGTTTCAGGACCCCACTTTGGGTCCTGACCCCAACTTTGGGAAACACTGAATTAGACTTTTAAATGACTGACAGCTGTAAGCCACCCACAGATCTTGACGTATAGTCCTGATTGTTTTCTCCATCCATCCATCCATCCATCCATCCATCCATCCATCCATCCATCCATCCATCCATCCATCCATCCATCCATCCATCCATCCATCCATATTTTGTCCAGAGCTGGTACCTACATCTCAAGATGTCAACAGGAGAAAGGTGTACACCCTGGATAAATCGATTCTCATTAAATCCAAATTCGCATTTCAAATGTTTTTTTAGCTCATTTGGCTAAAGTGACAGTATTCATTTACCGTGAACATGAGCAATGTAAAGTTATGATTCAGGACAAAACAGAGTTTTCCATGTCCGTCACAGAGTGTGAGTCAGCCCAATCTGCTCACGACTCGGGTTCAAAGGACTGCATTTAATCTTTATTGCAGGATATTTATGAACATTTTTCTCCACTTGGAGAAACATCCAATAGAATCCCAGAACATCTTTCTCTGCAAGAATCTCAAGGCATTCGCATTTACTGTCGAAATGAAAAATTTAAAACTTACAGAACAAAGTTAAACATGCATCATATAACGCAAAAAAAATAAAACCTTGATCATTCATTTTAGCYCCCAGCTGAGAATTCTTTAGCAACATATAAAGCATTTCATCACTTCAATATTTGATCCCAGTGGTTGTCGAGGCGAGTATAAGCTCGCGAGTTTCTGACTTTCCCATGGACCTCTTGATACTTTTGAACACCGAGAAATGTCAGATGATGCAAAGGAAACCCTCCTAAAGGGTAAGCATTAGTGACACAGGAACAGAGAACACGAGTGGGATAAAAAAAAAAACGAGAGCAAGACGAAGAGAAATAAATCTTTAGTGAGGTTATTAAGAGAAAATAGAAAATCAGTCTGACAGAAGGCTTTGTGACAAGGGCAGGAGAGAAGACTGAGAATTACTTCAGAGCACAATTTGTATGTAATTCTTTTTACTCCTCTACTGCAAATATAATTTAATGTACCAATTTCTGCAAGCCATGGTCGGATTTGTAGAAGACTATTTCTGTTGCAAACTGTGATTCATTTCCACCATAACATCTGACCAGGAAAAAAAGGACTCAAGAGCAGCTGTCAAAAACACTACAGACACATCAAGCTATAAAAAGTATATTTTCTTTCTTTGAGCGCTTATTGACAGCGATTACTCTCCACTATTGCCTCTTTGGAGCCCTCTAGGCAGAGTATAATTTTAATCAGCTGCCTGCTTAGTACGACCTTGGGAACTGTCTTCATTCCGCGGAGTAACTGACTGCTGTGAAGATTGGTGTTAAGTTTCGTCAACACTCCTAAGAGCGAGTCCAGAATATGTTAATTACCTCATTGATTGAGGTGGGCGGCTCATTTTAAAAGCAGAAGTCGAGGTCTCTGGTGTGGGAAGACAAAAAAGAACCCCACTGCTGTGCATATCAATAGAAAACATCAGTAGCTTCTGCAAACCGTATTTTTGCACTCCAAGGACACATTTGGTATCTATTTCTCATCGAGGCTAAACATGCAAGCCAGGGCATTTTTTATTTTTTTTTGCCTCCATTACTTTTGCATTAATGGCTGCAGTTTCTGGCTTTTGTACTCGAAAGTTAGGGATGGAGAAAGCACAATAGTTTTCTTCTTACCGTACACAATCACGAAAAGTGGGTTAAACTTTTATCTTATGTGCTGTTGGTTGTTAGTGCAAGCAAAAGGACAACAGGTACTTTGCAAAGTCCAGCAGTGATTGAAGGCTTTTGAGCATCAAACATCTGACCTTTCAGTGAAAGGCCTTGGCATTCGCTTGGATTGTCTCAGAAATGTCATCAATGTATAAGGATTTTTTTGGCATTAATAGGTTGCATTTTTTCCCACCCATCTCTGCTATGTTTTATCTACATCCTTGAGCTGGCAGATTGCACYGAAGATGGGCAGGAGGTAATTGAAAACTGAGAGAGAGAAAAAATATATTTTCATCAGATTTTGAAGGTTCTGTTTGCCACAAAGGCAAATGTTCCAGCTGTAAAAGCTGTAAAGTGTGTTATGTTTTGCACTATAGTTAATATGTAACTCAGAGAAAAAAAGTGATAAAGTTTGAGAAAAGTGGCTTCAACACAAGGTTTGTTTCTCTTCATAAAAATACAGTGGTTTGCAAAAGTATTCATACCCCTTGAACTTTTCCATATTTTGTCACATTACAACCACAAACATAAATATATTTCACTGGAATTTAATGTGAAAGACCAACACAAAGTGGTATACAATTGTGAAGTGGAAGCAAAATTTTACATGAATCAAAACATTTTTTACAAATAAAAAACTGAAAAGTGCGACGTGCAAAAGTATTCAGCCCCCTTTTCCCTGAGTGCAACCAATTGCATTCAGAAGTTGCCTGATGACTGCTAATGACTCAAAAGGGTCCACCTGTGTGTAATCTAATCTCAGTACAAATACAGCTGCTCCGTGACGGCCTCAGATGTTGGTTAAGAGAATATTGGGGAGCAAACAGCATCATGAAGTCCAAAGAACACACCAGACAGGTTAGGAATATGGTTTTGGAGAAGTTTAAAGCAGGCTTAGGTTATAAAAAGATTTCCCAAGCTTTGAACATCTCACGGAGCACTGTTCAATCCATCATCCGGAAATGGAAAGAGTATGGCACCACAGTAAACCTGCCAAGACAAGGCCGTCCACCTAAACTTACAGGCCGAACAAGGAGATCACTGATCAGAGAGGCAGCCAAGAGGCCCATGGTGACTCTGGATGAAATGCAGAGAGCCACAGCTCAGGTGGGGGAAACTGTCCACAGGACAACAATTAGTCGTGCACTACACAAATGTGGTCTTTATGGAAGAGTGGCAAGGAGAAAGCCATTGTTAAAAGAAAACCATAAGAAGTCCCGTTTGCAGTTTGCCAGAAGCCATGTTGAGGACACAGCAAACATGTGGAAGAAGGTGCTTTGGTCAGACGAGACCAAAATTGAACTTTTTGGCCACAATGCAAAACGCTATGTGTGGCGGAGAAAGAACACTGCACATCACTCTGAAAACACCATCCCCACTGTCAAATATGGTGGTGGCAGCATCATGCTCTGGGGGTGCTTCTCTTCAGCAGGGACCGGGAAGTTGGTCAAAGTTGATGGGAAGATGGATGAAGCCAAATACAGGGCAATCTTGGAAGAAAACCTGTTGGAGTCAGCAAAAGATTTGAGACTGGGGCGGAGGTTCACCTTCCAGCAGGACAACGACCCTAAACATAAAGCCAAAGCTACAATGGAGTGGTTTAAAAAAAAGAATATTCATGTGTTAGAATGGCCCAGTCAAAGTCCAGACCTAAACCCAATTGAGAATTTGTGGCAAGATCTCAAAACTGCTGTTCACAAACGCTCTCCATCCAATCTGACTGAGCTTGAGCTGTTTTGCAAGGAGGAATGGGCAAGAATTGCAGTCACTAGATGTGCAAAGCTGGTGGAGACATACCCTAAAAGACTTGCAGCTGTAATTGCAGCAAAAGGTGGCTCCACAAAGTATTGACTCAGGGGGGCTGAATAATTTTGCACATCGCACTTATCAGTTTTTTATTTGTAAAAAATGTTTTGATTCATGTAAAATTTTGCTTCCACTTCACAATTGTATACCACTTTGTGTTGGTCTTTCACATTAAATTCCAGTGAAATATATTTATGTTTGTGGTTGTAATGTGACAAAATATGGAAAAGTTCAAGGGGTATGAATACTTTTGCAAACCACTGTATATGCATACCAAAAACAAGCGACAAAAAGTTGTTTTAGCGGCATTTGCTTTTTTTCTTTTTGTTTTGTTTTGTTGTTTGTTTGTTTTCTGGTATGAATCAGGAAGCAGTAAAATAATTATGTGCTGCTGATACAGTGCCAAAATAAAATAAAACAACTTGGGGGAAACAAAGACATATCAACTTCTGCGAAAGATAAAAACAAACTATATATATATATATATATATACATATATATATATATATATACCCTTAACTTCAGGAAATAAAGCCAAAGTTTGCAACAAGATATGTATTGTTCATTTAGTTGCCACATAAAATGCAATAAGAAAGGAGCGTGAAGTCCCTAGCTAATATATTATTGCATTCTTTTGTCTAACCAAAGCAGAGGAGAGGGATAGTTGCCTCACATTATCTTACAGCCCACAAACCTTATCAATATTATTATGGTGTTATGTAAAACTACTGTAGTTTCGCATATTATAGAGAAGTGTAGGCGATATCATGGTCTAGAAGACTGTTAGTTCAAATACACCCACTCGCCTGGGATTTATTACTTTGTATTCTACTCTGAGGTATGATTTAGAATGAGCACAAGGTGACAAATGGGTTCAAACTTCTGAGGTGCTTTTAAAGGAGACATGTTTTGTCCAGCACTGCAGCAGCTCACACGAAGCAGGCTGAAGGAAAAGAAAATGCACATTTAGAGACAGATAATGTTCATATGCAGGAGGGAAAGTAGAAAAGACGTGATAAAGCAGTTTATTAATTTGCATATAGACTCTTTAAACACAGAATAATCACAGTTATTACCAGGGTCTGAGTTATACAATCTCAAATAGGTCATTATTTTTTTCCCCATAAACTTATGCTTTGTGCTTCAGTTACTTTCTGATTGATTCTCATTTTAATAAATTTTGCTTGATTTATTTTAATGATTTATTTTAATGAGGTGTGGCAGATGTGGTGTAGGAGAATAATGGCTTAACTGCTATCCAATCGACCATTTTCTTGTACGCAATTTTTCTGTTCAGGGTGACGGGTCGCCAGTACCCAGGACCAGTAGTTGTTGTGTGAGAGGTGGGGGACACCCTGTACAGGTTGCAAGTCCATCACAGGGGCACACAAAAGACAAACAAGAAAAAAAACATTCACCCTCTCCTAGTTAGGTTTAACAACTAATAGTTCATAATTGTTTGGAAGGAAAAAAAACAACAACAACTTAGGCTGCGAGGTTAGCATTCAGCTTCAGAGACTTTTCACTGTGTAGTTTAAAAACGCTTAAATGAAAACCAAACAGTGCATTATTCATAAAATGACCTCACAATGTACTTTGTGTGTGTGACACGTGGCTGAAATATTGATGTTGGTAGGGACTTGGGAGTTTCAGTTAACTGTAAAAGTAGCAAGTTGAAGTATGGTAAGACTTCTTATTTCAAGAATCTTACCAAGTAAAAATTTCTTACTCCACTGGCAGATTGTTTGACTTAATTTGAGTCAAATTTTCCAGCTAACAAGACAAAAAAAAAATTACACCTTCTGAAAACAAGATTATTATTCTTCCACAATCAGTTCTTGRTTAGTAAATCAGTCTCAAAACAAGATCAAAAAGACTTTTTGGCTGGATATAAGATTTTAAAACTTGGTAAGATGGACAGTTTTTGAAGTGTATCCTGATCCTGTTGTCACTACAGTTTGATGACCCACTAAAATGGTAAATGGACTGAACTTATAGAACGTTTTATCAAGCCTCATGGGGACCACAAAGCACTTTACACTTACAGTCACTCACCCATTAATGCACACATTCATGCAGATGGTGGTAAGCTACATTGTAGCCACAGCTGCCCTGGGGCACACTGACAGAGARGGCCGCTGCCACACACGGGCACCACCGGACCCCTGGGTAATAACTAAAAGGAAACTATAAAATGGTGTTAAAAAGTGTTTTTAGAAAAAGGTTTCATAAAAGTAAGCATGTTCTCTTTTTTTGCAGTTTATGTGGTTAATATGGACGTTGCCACCACCTAGCGATGCAATCTGTGTATCTTCACTTTTTTTCCGAATGACTGAATGAAGAAAAACACAAACAGAATATATATATACAGTATATATATATATATATATATATCTCCTGATAGTATCCTAAGTATGGAAACATATTGCTTGTATCATTATCCCCGTAATAGTAGCAACTACTTTATGATGTTTATGTGCGCATGTTTAACAGCTCATATGTGTAAAAAATGAATGCTGTCTCAATGCTATTGGATATTAATTATGTTTTGTCTTTTATTATGATGATAAAATATATATCTTACTCTGTCTACTGTTGTGGCAAATTATCTGCACCTTTGCTGAGGAAGAAAAATAAATAAATCAGTGGAAAATGCGCGAGAAACAAACAAACAAAKAAAAAACTCATGTCATGACTAAAACAAATCCTTTGAGTCAGGCTTGTTGCCACATCAGGACAAAAATAAACCCTTTTATTTACTAACATTTCCCTTCTAGGKGAGGAGAATCTGATCTTGAATGCATTTACTGTGACTACATTTAGCTGAAAGGATTGTTCATTTTTATTTTATTTTTGCATCGTTTGAAACTGTCTCACGTTTTACCCAAATCAGCTTAAAGTTAATTTTAAGTAAGTGCTTTGCTTAAATACACAGTTACCAGTATGATGGAGTAGATTACGGGGAATGGAGTGGTATCAAATTGTGAACTGCATATGTTGGTGTTAGGATGGATTGGTGAAGCACTTATCTGAGCTACAAACGCAGATGGCAGTACATTGTTTTACCAGTGTTTTTTGTTGTAACGGTCACATATTAGACATGTAAGCAGGACTATAAAGTAGTCTTCAAATCTCTCCTCCATCATGGTGTAGTCGGCTTGTTGACCTGAGAGAGGAGGAAGCTGCTTTGTCAGCTCAGCAGTGCGGCACTACCTCCATCTACTGGAGCAACAGAGAACTGCAGGACCGTGGAGCAGGTTTTATTGTGATGAACGACAGAACACGGGGAGAATGTGGTTCATTACAGACCTGATTAATCACATCAGCAGCGCAGGGCATGTAGTTTATCTGCAGGTACATTGTTGTCCTGTACTCGTGATGCACACAGGCCCCACACTCCCATTCCTGCTGTTTTGTTGTTGATGAATCTTGTGTGTTAGTTGTGTTGTATCCCATAACACAAGGTTTATTAATCATTAATTTAAACTTGAAAGTCAATCATAGTTGTTGAAATCAAGTGTAACTGTATCTGAAAATAGATAACTTGAAAAAAAAAAAGCTAAAAATGGTGTTCATGAAAGCTTTTTCTCACTGATGGGCCTTCAGTGCAGCAGATGCCCTCATTTGCAAGTCAAGTGGCCTCCGATGAGGTGAAGGGGCTTTAAATGGAGCGACATATTTTCTTAAGTGTTTCCCTATCTTGTAATTCAGGAGCTGCTGTCTCGACTGGAGGGAAGGTAAGTGGAGGATCTGGGCTGCTTGCATTTGATTTTCTTTTTATCTGAGTTTAAAGCTCTGCAGAGGAGGTGATCAAGGTCAGACGTCATCTTTTTCCCCCCGCTCTACAGTTACAAAGAAGCCTTTTTTTGCACAGATGTAACAGGCAGGGCAGAATGTTCCCATGTGCTTTTGTTGGAGCTGATGATTTACTTTCGAGGCTCCCTATATTTTCCAGTCAGACAGCTAATCTGGGAAAACCGGACATGAAAAAAAAACACTTATCACAAGCTATGAATAATGTATTATTATTATTATTATTATTATTATTATTATTATTACTATTATTACTATTATTATTATTATTATTATTATTTTATTTTGTGATCAGAAGTTGAAGTGCTGACTCTTCCTGTGTTTAGGCAGTTTGTGATGATTGGATGGTTGGGCCACATGTATCAATTTTCTATGCTTGTTCCTAATCATCTCACACTGTTGAAAAGATATCCTTTCTCTGCAAATACTTCTATTTTTGGAACAGATAGAAAGGAGGTGTAGGACTTTTTTTTTCAGAGAAGTGATTTGGGTTGGGAATGTTTGAGCACTGTGAATAGTTTAGCAATTAAAACCTGATCTCATGTCTGCATGTGTTATGTTTACTATAATACCTTCATCGGCTCATTAACTTGTTTTCTGTACCCACGTCATCCTGTTCGGGGTGCAGTTTTGTTTTTTATGTTGTTAAACTAGAGCAATGACTTAAAATGATTTAATTTCTTTAAGCCTTTTTTAACCAGCTAGGTCTTTTTTTTTTTTCAAAAGAAACCTGGCAAACATCCATCATACTTGGGCTTTTTTGTTTGTTGGTTTTCTGGAAAATCTGATGAAAAATTATACATACCAGACGCAAAAAAGTGAATTTTCTTCTAATGTGATATATTGTGATTCTATGGTTTTGAATGCACTATTATTTATTTACCAATTTTAAAAAAGGGCAATATTAACAACTGTCATAGAGAAAGAGCTATGAATGCTTTGAATCATTTTAAAGCTATGAGTGGAGGCYTTGTTTCCAGATAATTACTTGACGTTACAGCAACATTAGAGCCTAAATATATGTTCACATAAATGCACTGCCTTTTCCCCTTCTGCATCACATATGCAGCCCAATTTCAGGTTATAAACACGAAGGGGGAAAAATATTTTAAAGTGCAAATAAGCATACTCCCCTCAAAACATACAAAATAACAGAATTAGCCTGTAGGGAGACGTGTAATCCTAATTAAACAGTGCAGGTGCAAAAACAAGGCTGCACAMCTGTTTACACAAATTACACATGTTCACTAAAGACAAATTAGATAATGTTGTGTACTCCGTGCACACACACCATTATCCTTCTTCTACACTAATTATTATTCTAAAAGGGAGAGCTGAATTTAGTTTGGTCTTGCAGGTCATGCTGCACCCAGTAGATTACAGGAATAAATAAACCAGGATTGATATTTTCTCCAGTGCATTTAATGAAAGCATTCAGCCTGCTGTTATTGCAGAAGTGTGTTGTTTGAAGATTTAACACTTCAAGAATTAAAATGTAGTATTGTTTTTGTGAATGTGCATCAATCACCTTGCATGCCAACGTTTTAAACAAACATGTTGTCTGATATGTTAGTGTTCTAATTAGGTGTTGGGGATTAGTCTCAGCTATGAATCCATCTGATTTTAGCCTAAAATCTGTACAAATGATTAAGACATTTTTAGGTTGCTAAGGTCAATTAGCTGTACAACCATATTGAATTAGGTTCATTCTAATGAGAGTTTCTCTTACATCTAGAGGTCTGTGAGATGGTTTGCTAACTTACAGACAAATGGACACAGAGTCAATTAAATGATCACAAGGCTGCAGGCAACAATAAGTTTAATAAAGAGAAAAAAGTACTTAAATTAAGCACCTTGTTGTGGTATATGTCCTTCAACTTGTATATTGTAGTACACCCTGACAATGAAAATTTGTTAAGTCCCCACATAAAATGGTGGAAATAAAATGATGTTGCACATGTTGAAAGTTTATATATGATTGGATCGCGATGATTACAGTGTCAAAATGCATCCCAAAGTTGGCAGTAGGAGTACTGTCAGTTGGGTATGGCATCCCCTTAGGCCTGGATACAAGCACCAGTCTGGTGTAAAACTGAGTCATACGGCATGTGTATCCTCTCCTGTGGTAAGTTGGTTCCCAGCAGTTGACTGGCTCTTGACATCTAGCTGCCAAGCACTGGATCGACGATGACATCAAAGCTGATTCTATACATGTTTAATTGGGAAGGGATTATAGTGGCAGATGTCAACATGTCAGTGGCAGTTCACAGATCCAGGTGTGGAAAGGTGCTGTGGTGTTGAAAGACTGTAAAAAGTCTGAGGAGGATTAAGACATGAATCTACCATCACTGAATGAGTGTGTGTATGAATGGGTGGAGGACTGAAGCGTAAAGCATTTTTGGAGTCCAGAGGGACTTGATTGAGTGCTTTATAAGTTCAAGRCATTTACCATGTTTACCATAATGCCATGAACAATGCTGGGGTTTCTCTCTGAAAGGTTTGGTCTTTTTGGTTGACCACTGGGCATCTGGAACCTTCTTGAGGTGTGTGGGTGTCTCCATTGATTCCGACACTGGACCACTGTGACGTCTGTACACTCCACATACCAGGCAAACACTGTTATTTTCGTCAAATGCGAATTCAAGGCATTATCTGTGTCTGGGGATTTTTTTTTCTTACAGTTTTGACTGATTGTCAGGTGCTCTGACAACAGCCTGATAACACTATGCCCTCTATTGTGCACTCTGGTGCTTCAGATTTGCCTGTCCCTTGCAAATTAAGTCATTTACATTCTGGTCCAGCATGTGGACTAAATCAGAATCACCCTGGGAATTGCCAGGGAGGGTATTATGTATTAAATGAAAACAAATACCCAAAGTTTTATTGTTAATTTTCTACAAAACCGCTGTAAAAATTTGCATCTTGTCTGAATGTTTTGTTGTTAGCTGCCACTGAGAATCAGCCAGTATTAATATTTATGGTAGCTGTTGACACAACTTCATGTGCTTTCATGGTTTCACTTGCCAGTTTTAACTTGTGGTCTGTATGTTTGGACAGAACAAATTAGTTGCATTTAAAAGCTATCATTCGATGGTTTGATTGTATATAAGATGCTCGTCCTCAAGAGTGTTTTATTAAAGACAAAACCAGGCTCTGGTTTCATGATCCACTGACTAGACAGACGTTAGACTGCACGGCTTGTGGTTTCAGGGGATTGTGCAGTGAAAAAACCACAAGGCAGCTGGTGTTTCAAAATGTTACTCTAATATCTCTCGAACAGCTGAGAGTGGCAAGGGAGTATTTGTTCTCTTCAATGGCTACAAGATGACAGAGCCACTTTGTGAGCCATACGCAGCCTAATTAGTCCTTGCCCTGCTCTCCAGAAGGGACTGCGTTCTGTTAAGTGAGGATAAATGAGTGAAAGATGGACACTAAAAGTTGTTAATGTGTAACAGTCTTTTTTTGTGTGTGAACATGTCAATTTGAACCAGTCGTAGGAGTAACCCTATTTAACACATGATGTCCTGTCATTGGTTTCTACAGAATGTAAATGTGTAGAAGGAGTGAAACATTCTGCAGCCTGTAGATGGCATTGCTGAATCATATCCAACTGACTTCATAATCACAGACTTGAAAAGGTTTGTCTCAGAATCAACAATGACAAATCACACATTGTTAACAGTTAAAACTGTTTTGGTTTATTTACGCTTTAAACATCAATTGAGATAAGAAGTACGTGTATACTGTATGTACATCGCCAAATTAATGTCATTCACTTAACTTGAAATATTACAATAATCCGATTAAAAGAATTACCATATATTTGTAACTCAAAATCAAACACATTAGTTTTAACAAAACCATTTTTTGCACCAAAAATAATTCATAATGTAAGGTGTTTTAATGATTTCTTTTTTGTACTTGGTTTTAATAAAACATCCGTGATTATCAACATTTCATATGTTGTGTTTGGCACTTTTGAAAGGAGCAACYTCCGCTTCAGTCCATGACAGACACGAAACAGAGCCGAGCCCAACTAAAAGCCTGGCAGAGTCTGTGCCACCATCCCCTCAGCATTTGGCGACGCCACCTCTCCCGGCCCTCCCCTCCTTGATCAGAGGCAAATTTGCCGACGCCACTCTGTCGCATTCTGGGGATAGCTGCGCACAGGGCCGCTGTGATGTGCCACCTGGCCCTTGGCCCCGTTGGCAGGGGAACTCTCCCTGACCTCTCCATTAAAATTGGTTTTGCCACAGAGATCTGAATCGGGGTGGGGGTTGGGGGGTCTCAGAGAGGCCACTAGACGTGCATTCTCCCCACGATGGTGTCAGCCTCGAGGGAGACTGCTGACACCTATTGGGGAAAGTTTGCCTGCCTCCTCTTCTGAAAAAGCCCGTGACGCCGCTTGGCCTCAAGAACTACACCAGTTGGAGATCAAAGATTGGCCATTTGGGTGGCAGCCAACAGACCACTCTGTGCCTCCTTGCCCCATTACTAACAACCTAAGCTCTAAAATAGCAGGGTGTCTCATGGATAAAAAGCCAGAAAGATTTTGCAAGGGAAAATAGTTTAAACTGATGGTGTATTGCTGGACATAATGTTTAAGATAACTGCTGCCACAGCTTTAATATGTGGTTAATTCATTCTTTAATAATACTGTACATTATCATGTAGTGATAAATAACACTATTCTTTTATGATCCAAAAATGATTTCTACTCAAAAATTATTTGTATCACACCCACACAGATATGCTATACGAAAGTTTTTAAAAGTGTTTTGTACTTTATTTTCATGAAGCGAGACCATTTTTTGACATCTTTTTGAGCCATTGCTTATTAGTTTTTCTGAAGGTCCTTCACAGTCAGCAAATGCTTAAAATCATTAAAAAGCAAAGGACAAAAAAAAAAAAACGTGCCTTATCTAACCACCAGCTTACAGCTGGTGAACATTATCTACAAGTTTTGCTTGAAAAAAAAAAAGAAAAAAGTCCAGCAAAGACCTGAGAGACGCATCATTCTTTAGGTGAGGGGTGTCAAACTTATTTTCACCAAGGGACACATGAGCATGGTGGTTGCCCTCTAAGGGCCAATTATAATTAACATTGATGTTTCAACTAATCATGTTCCTCATCTCATTGAGCACCACTAACAATAACATGACTCTGATTGTTATTTCATGCATAAAAACAGAGTTTTAACATGTCCTCTTATAAACGCTAAAAAGTTCTACGGTATGTGTACCACTGACTAAATCTGAAATAAATAATACAGAAAKAGTATTAAATGTAAGAGAGTTTTACTTACTGTTGTGCACCTCCACCCGATAGTGGAATGTCGTCATTTCATAGGTAAAATAATCAACATGCATTATGGGAGATGTAGTTTATTGTCAATTTTTGGCTTTCACAGCCTTATACCCTAATTTCAAGTAATTAATACATATTTGAAGCTCTTGCGGGTTATGTAAAATGCAGTGGCAAGCTACAATTGGCCTTTGGGCCTTGAGTTTGACACATGCTTTAGGTGATCAAATTATATGTCAAGATTACAGCTAATAGTTCTTTGTAAACTATATATTTTTATCTTAAACACTTTTTGTTTGTTTAGCTGAATTATCTTTGGTATTTTTCTGTGATTCAACAAAAATGAAAATATATTGGATCTTTGTGAGAGGCTGACAATGCAACGCCTTTTGCTATCAACTTTGCAAAATCATCTTGTAGGTGTTGACGTAACTTTGGTTCATTCCTTATTTTTAGAATCATTTATTTTATGCCTGAACAGTTTATATTTAAACACTAAATGAAAAAATATATATATACTGTATATAAACAAAACTGATGTGGTACCAGATTATGAG
>NW_013952524.1:1084586-1099294 GCF_001266775.1 Austrofundulus limnaeus | reverse complement strand
GTTCAAAGGCACTCAAATCACCTTTCTTCCCCATACTGATGCTCGGTTTGAACTGCAGGAGATTGTCTTGACCATGTCTACATGCCTAAATGCACTGTGTTGCCGCCATGTGATTGGCTGATTAGAAATTAAGTGTTAACGAGCAGTTGGACAGGTGTACCTAATAAAGTGGCCGGTGAGTGTATGTCCTGATGCATGTCAGTAATCCAGGTAGGAAAATCAAACAGAAAAAATAAGTAGGTCCTCTGGATGGGTTCTTCTTTAGTGAAACGTTTCGTCTCTCCTCCAAGAGACTTCTTCAGTCTAGGTGAACTCAGCCTTATAAGCACTGCCTCCACATGGACAAACAGGTTAGTCATATGCAAAAGAGGGCCATCACTTAACAATAGGCTTGATTTGCTTCATTGTTCATAGAGGGTCATGTGCCCCATCACCTGATGTTATGTGTATGTAGTGAGTGCAAGCAGGGCTCAATGTCCCCTTGTTTTTGACAAAAACCAGGGGACGCCGAGCCCCGCTTGCACTCACTACAAACACATAACACTACACGGGTCAGGTGATGGGGCACATGACCCTCTATGAACAATAGAGCTATTCAAGCCTAATGTTAGTRGATGGCCCTCTTTTGCATGTGACTAACCTATTTGTCCATGTGGAGGCAGTGCTTATAAGGCTGAGTTCACCTGAAACTCATCAGACTTAAGAAGTCTCCTGGAGGAGAGACGAAGCGTTTCACTAAAGAAGAACCCATCCAGAGGACCTACTTATTTTTTTTTCTTTTTGAACACAACATCTAGTTTACCACATTATCTCTTGGGTTTAGCTACTATACGGTGGTGATAGTGACCAAGACAATGCMATGTGTGGAAGCACAAAAGGAAACACATCAGAGCTAAAGCAACTGTTGTGTGTGGTCACTGTGCAACCAAAGTACCGAGCTGTGTTCTACAAAGCAATGTAATGAGCAGATAACTTGGCCGTCACATAATAGGTCCCCAAATACCATGGACTTGTAAGGCTTTTTATAATGGTACCAGGGATGTCTTCCACTTTTAGCTTCATTTAACTCCAGGATTGTACACCTCCGAGGGTTCAGGGTGGAAGGGGGGGATTGCCAGGGGCTAATTAGCTTGAAAAACAATAGCTCCCTGATCACCATTCCATTGTGCTCCCAAGCATTGTGCAGGGATCTGATTACAAACTTGTGACAAACAAGAAGCTAAATTAGATGTGCAGTTGTTGCCATTGTCCCTGGTTTCTGATACCCAAACCCACCCCGTGTCCTTTGAAAGTACGAGCCAAAGCGGACAGAACTGAAAGAGTCACCGCTCCCTGATGGAGTATAAATGTATGGTAACTGACAGGCAGAGAGAGCTGATACAGTTACTTTGCTCTCTGCGGTCACCTTCCCTCTGGTAGGGCCCGAGGTAATTAAGACCATGAATGCTGTCCAAGTCGTGGGCCGCTTAAGACAGAATATTAATGTAGCATTGATGGATGGAGTCAAAAGTGATTTCTTGCAGCAGAGCGTGGGTTGCGCGCCAGCTGGTCTTGGGTCAGGAAACTGGATGGAGGGCAGATGCTTACAGGCCCTTCCTAGTCTCTGCTGATGTAGCACAATTGATTAATGCCCCCCAATTAGAGAAACATTAAAAGCCACATTTTCCAAAGCACAATTCAGTGTCGTGTAATGCATGTGGGACATTTTGTATATTCCCTGGCCAGTAGAGACGGGGCCTGCTCAGTTTGCATGGAATCCACACTTGGCAAATTTCCACCACTTTAACTGCCTGGTATGTGAAGCGTTGACTTCTAGTGGCTCAGCTTTTAGAAACAGCAGCATGGTGAGCTCTTAGATATACAGATATCCATGTCAACAACACTCCGAACATTAATGATATTCCTCATTTTGTTGTTGTTCGTTTCAAGGCTTCTGAGAGATTTGATCTAAGCTCATGCAGACACTCACAGCCATTGTGTAAACTTAGCATTTTTGTTTGTCTAGATTTTCTTTTATTCTCCAGTTGAATTTCAGCAAGACAAATACTGGGAGCAACTCGTGACAGTGAAGTCGTAAAAACATTAGCATGAAATGCCTTCTCCATTTTCAGTGTTATCATAGAAATATATATTAGACTGTAAAGCTGTCAAGCATGGCCTCATGCCAGTTTGTAATTTTATACCTTCTAAAATATTTTTGAATAAAAACAACTGCATTATTCATCTTGTCTGTCATGCAGCGTGCATGTTGTTTCTTGCTTTAATAAATAGGAGCTGATCTATGACACATCTGTTGTCTTGTTCAATGTGGCATACCAACACCTTCCTAAAATAATCACCTGTCATTTCTTTCCTCATGTTTTTCAGGAAAATCAAGAAATAAATAAATGAATAAACCAACTAAACAAAAATGTACCATATTACATTTTTTGAGATTCCTGACAAGCTTGAAAAAAATAAGCTCTTGTGTGATTTCACAACCTCTCTGAGGACGTGAACCATTTATGGTTTTGTAATCAAAACATATCCCCACACAAGAAGAGAGAGCAGTATATATATATTTTTTTTCTATTTCTAGCATAGTTTTTGATTCAGTACTCTGAACTCTAAATACAAAACAAAACAAAAAATAAATAAATAACTGCTTTTAATAGCAGTGGTAGACACAATTTTTAAAAAAAAGTTATGAAACTATTTTCACATTCACAACAATAGGATTTTAGATAACAATGTATTTCTTCAATCCTCTGAAGCTAAAGGCATATAGCATGATAAAAACATAATTCAACATTTAGAAAGTTGGATCATGCATGCCCAGACTGGTATTTCTGATATTTTTTTACAGTATAAACTTTGGAGAAACCACCAATAATCTGAATGAGGTTCATTTGAGCAACTTACTTCATAATTAATTTATACTTCTTGAACAGTTCTTACTGCATATCGAACAACATACAAATTTATTTTAGGCCTTGTGGAAGAAAGGTGATCTGGGCAGTAGCTGCATTGGTATATTTCAAAATTTCTATTTTTATGTAACTGGCCATTTGATTTTTTTCAGGTTTATCTTTAATAAATATGTATTCTAGTTGAAGTCACATGCATTATCTGGTAGCAGCAATAGATACAAGAGGCCCACGTAAATAGACTTCAGAACTTTCTCCACTCTGTGTAATGGAAAAACTACTGAGAGGAATCTTATCTGAGGTATTTTTATAAAATGACAAAATGTAATTGATCATGTCCCTGAGGCTCTTGGCCCTCCGAGCTCCATATGTGTCTTAAGACGAGACAGGGTCAAGGCTGGGGACAACTGCTAGGCGCTTGTTAAGTGTCGGAGGCTCGTGCCGCTGGGACCCCTGAGCCATTCCTGGCATTCAGCTTGAGCAGGCTCCCTGCAGCACGCCTGGGGGGTCCTGTCCCATGCTGTCCCTCTCGTCCATTGGCACGGTCGTATTATGTCTAGGGCCCATCCATGGTCTGAGTTTAAGAGGCTCTCGATTGTGTGGAAACCAAAAGCAAACAGATCAACAAAACAAAAGAGGCGAGGTGGGCAAGAAAAGAGAGCCTGAATCGGACAGACAGGATTTTTTTCCCATCTGTTCAGTTCTGTCAGCTTTGACTCCACTCTCCAACGCTGACTCACACACACCATGCAAAGTTCCAGGAAAAAAAAAAAACTGCATAAGTCTGAAATGTCTGAAGAAACAACTGAAATAGTGAATATTAAATAAATCTAGCATGTAATTTCAATCATTACCAAGTGCTGTGATTGTTTTTGTAGCACACAATCTGTAAGAATTAAAACAAACAATAAAAGTCCAATTTGTAACAAGAGTGTTTTTGTGTCTTTTCTTATCTTTTCATTTATTTGTTTTTTTTTTTAATGGCACACCTTGTTTTAGAACACTCAGGTGATTTCAACGATTGTTTCTGGCCTCCAATCATGCAAACATTGTGCAACCAAACAAATCTCCTCAGAGACAAAACAAGTTCCACATCGTTCGAAAACCTCACGACAAAAACCGCATCTCCAACAGCAAATGATAAATATGACTAATGATAAAAAGCAGTGCGAAGCGTAAACACAGCTGAACGTGTTACCTCAGCTTGCGCTTGATGTTATCTGCCCCGTAGCTCTGTGAACAATATAATTCCATCCTACAAGATGATTATCACGGAACTATTTCTGTGGAACCACAGTGTTGTGATTGGATCCATGGCAACAGATATAAATGTTACAGAATATATCCAGATAAAAACATATTCCCAAAGAAAATTGTAATTGTAATGTTTATTGTAATTGCTTTACAAAATATAAATTTACAGCTATAAGCTTCTTTTGTGAACAAAATGTTTCCTTTTTTAATAAACCAGCAGGTCAAAGGTGGTCAGGATTAGGACTATCCTTAATGCTCAAGCATTCACAGCATACAATTTGTCTTTTTAATCTCCTGCTGACTGATGACCCGACATCCAGTATTCCATTAAAGTAAGCTTTGCTGAGCGAGCCCAACTAGAGTCCAGCAGTGAGATAAAGAATATCAGCCAGACAGTTGTGCGTTCGTACAACATGATTCAAAAGCCAATAAATGAGGTGACGGAAAAGGATTCTTTTTATACCCTTTCATAAAATTCAATTCTGTCTTCAACTGTGTAATTAATAAGGTGTTTTCGGCAGCCTGGGAATTTGACACAAAGTTSTCATGAAAGATTTACGGCTTGTTTAACAGAGTCATAAACTTTGATTCAAAATGTCAATTTTCACACCACCTAAACATCTGTAGGATAAAACAAAGCCGCAATAAAAAGAAAAAAAAAACTGACGTATTGCTGGGGATGGATTATTGTGTGGAGCGATGGATTTCAGGTCCTGATGTGCACACTATGGAATCTTTAATGAAGGGTTATCGTGCTCCATGTTTGTTACTGATGCAGCACACCTGGTAGTGGCCCCTCCTACTTATTTCATAGCCCTGCCATTATCGGACACCTGCTGTTGTTCTTGTTCATTTTTTTTTCTTTTGGCGTGACTCAAGTGCATTACATCAATAACGGGCATCGGGAATTAATAAGAAAAGCAGGGCATCCTGGCTGCTGTCACATTAACATCTGGCTGTAGATCGTCAGAATAACCGAAGCATGAGAGCACTTCTCATTATGTGTCTGATTATCGTTTGTGCTGCTGGAGTAGGAGATATGAACACGTGTTCTTTTATGTTGTTTACAAAGATAAGCCGATGTTAAACTCTTAGGATATGAGTTATGTAATGTTTTTTTTATGTTACAAAAAGCTTTTTAATATCTTAAATTGACAAGTGTTTAAAAGGAGAACTATTGAAGCTACTGAGGACTTTTGCCAGTTTTGTTTATTAGTCAGGTCAATTAGGTTCAAAGTACCTCGCAATAGAAGCATAAATTTCTCCATTATTACTCAAGGACTAACAAGATAATAACCACCCTGCAGAAAGGGCAGGATGGTCTATCAGTTTTGGTCAGTGCTTGAGGTCACCTGTGTTCTCARACAAGGTATGAGTTATAGTTTGTTCACTTTTATTGTTTTTCTTTAGTTGGAAGCACAATAGAACAGCTGGTTTAGCCACAGCACCTCACACTAAAGAAGACCTAGGTTTAAAGCTCAGCTGGAGGCATCTGTCTGTGTGGAGTTGACTTGTTTTTGCTGCYCACGTGTTCAATTTCTTCTGTTGTCCTTCGTTAGTTCATAAACATGCATGTTAGACTAACTGGGAGTTTTAAATGAACTCATGTTGTGAACATATGTTATTATTTTTCTTCATGTGTGTTCTGTTCTGACAGTTTAGGCAGACAGATCGATGAGCCCAAATGCCTTGCTATGTCACGGTGGATTTATTCTACAACAGAAAGGGTCTGGCATACTCCCCCATGTTGCATAGTTGACTTTGCTGAATTTATGGCATGACCAACCGCACAAGGTTCAGGCAACAAAGTGGTCGGGCAGAGAGAGAAAACAGATATGCACAATATATTTGACTGTGATGTCCACAACAATGAGCATAATAAATTTAACCTTAACATGATTTGTTTTTGGCTCTGCAATAAACTGGTCACCTGTTGTGGATAAAACTCACCTCTCACCTTTCGACTGATGGGGATAGGTGCACCCTCTATGTGACCCTGAACAAAAACAAATAYGTATAGAAACTGAAATAACAGTTCAAAACTTAACTTTTATTTAAAGCTAATGCGTACCATTGGTCTTAAAAGGGTTATGTGTCTCTCTTCTCATGGAAAATTCTACTCGGACCAGTCACTAGCTGTGTTTACATTGCAAATMTGSGCAAAACTTTGTTGATATTCTGTTAATGTCAAAAAACACAGTTTCGCAACTGCAGTGTTTCCATTACGTAAGAAATGCTATTAAGTCATGTGTGAATATGTTTGTTCTCGCGATAAGTCATTAAAAGCATGGCGGCAATGGATGTAAACACAGCACATTGCTACCATGACACTAGAGCTCATCATCAGCCATCAGAGGAGACGTCGGCATCTTATCGAGGCTTTCGAGTGACAAGCCCCTTAGACTTAGTAGTGGATATGTATGCTGTGTTTTTGGGAAAATGTAGTCGGTGAGTTTAATACTTTCTTTTACTACATCTGTGATTTTCCTACTACTTCTACTTCCTGTTATCTTCTTCTTCGTTGTCTTTTTCACCAGTAGAAACAGCTGGTTCTTGATCACGTGACTCCCGTGATGCGAAAAAAGTGTTTCCATTGTAGTTTTACGAAATACATCAATTTCGAAACGGCTAAAAAACCACCTCTTCCCAGCGCAAAATCATTTTGTCAAAAAACTTTTTTTTTTTTTCGAAATTGACGTGTTTCCATTGAGCAAATTTTTTTTTTCGAAATTCTAAATTGTGCATTTTCATGGTCAATGGAAACGCAGCTACTGTCTGTGTGTTTGTGTCTTTTTACTGTCCTCTCAAACCCAGGCAGAGACAGCCACTTATCCTGAGACTGCTTCTGGTTCTGCTGGAGGCATCTTCCTGTTAAAGGACAGTTTTTCCTTTCCACTGTGGCCAATGTGCTGCTCAGGAGGGGAGACTGTGACAAAGTAAAGAATCAACGCAATCTCCTGGTTTCCTTAGGTTGATTGTTTTTGTACAGTGTCCTGAGATGACGCTGGCTGCGACTTGCTGCTATATAAATACGTAAACTGAATTGAAAGAAGAGAATCTATCTAAAACCAAACACCAGGAATAATTTGAAGCATTTATGAAATTCAGTTTTCTCCAGTAAAGATAGTTCAAATAAACTGCATCCTCATTTTTGATAATGGGGTTACAAACTTGCAGTTTTACACCAAAACTTCTTGACTTGGAAAAAAAAAATTTGAACACTCCTAATAATCAAATAAATAGTCAGTATACATTATTTACCAATTCTAATATTTTTTGTTACCAGGAAATCAACAATAAAAAACAATTGCTACATTCTTGACCCACCCTCTCATCAACTTTGAGTTGGCTCAGTCCATTTCATTTAAAAATGCAATTCATTTAAATYCTCAAATTTTCTAGATCTCTAAATTTAAGTTTAGATGTTGGGTAGACATTTGTGTTTAACTAAGACTGATAAAAAATATACAATGCAATGATTGCACTTTGTGAAATTGATGTGTTTTGTGTGTCCAACTTAGCCTAACAGACACAATATGCCATAGACATTAATGCTACATGAGACTGCGTACAYTCAAAATAGTTGTCAAAATTATTTTTTGCAATTAGGTTTGTATCCTTCCAACTTTGCCCCCATTTTATAAAAAAAACCCACTCCTAACTCAGATGTTGTTTTTGTCTGTTTTGCAGCATGTAGTGGCTTGAAAAGTCCAATTAGTAATAATAGCTTTTTTTTTAACAATGTATTAGCATCATGGTGGTTCAGAAGGAAGTGCTACTAGCCACATGAATCATTCCTTGGACTGAAACCAAGGTTCCAAAGAAAAMAGGTCCTTGAGGGAAAAGTTCAATGCCTTGACTCAGACATCGCAACATGAAGAAACAATACCTATGCCACATCCTTTCCAGTCCACTCCACTGATGGGTAACTGGAGTTGCCTTGAGAGGAACCTCGCGCAGCGTTATCAGGGGTGGGAAAGGGGTGTGAACAGCGGCAGAGATGCCTCAGAGGTCAAGCCTTTAATAATGATTACAAACTGGAGCTGGCTGCTGGAGCGACAGGCTGCAGCTGTGGGCCGGCCCGTCTTTGAAGTGCCCCCCGCCTGTTGCAGGGTCCCAGGCCCCCTCGCATGAGGAGACGCTGGAACTATGTGGCGGCCTGTGGGAAAGAATGTCATGCGACGCCAGGGTGACGGAGCGCAAGAAGGCTGAAGAGTGGACGGGCCGACTGGTCCTGCCTGTTGGGCTTGTGGCTCGAACACTGGAGAAAGTTGGGGATGACACAGTGGGATAAGATAGTGAGAAAYCAAAGCTGTGGATAAGAACTCTGTCCTTCACACGCCGGTCACTGACAAACACAGACAGTGATGGTGACTTTAAAGAAACGTGAATATTGTAGTGTCAAAAAATGTATCACAAAGAAGAAAACAAAACATCTGTACCTCTCACCTGACTGTAAGTCAAAGGACCAGACAAACTATTAAACAATAAATGTTACTTATAGTCTGTAAAATACGGTCATTTCACTTTTGAATACACTGGTTCAGTTATATGACTTTTCAAAAATGTATCCAGCTACATCGCACCACAGTGCATCAAAGTGCTTGTAGGAATACAGACGATTTTCAGTTTGGTGAAGTTCATAATTTGTGCCACTAGATGTCACTGCATCATACACATGAATGAATTTGAGTTATTTTAATKTGCCATCGAAGCATTTAAGCCTGAGAAATTAAACTTTAAATATGCATATAGAAACATATATATGACAAGATGTGTGTGTGCCCGTGTGCGTGTGCGTGTGCGTGTGTGTGTGCGTGTGTGTGCGTACGTAGGAGAGCAGGGAAAACAGACGAACCACTAAAATCCTCTTCGTTCATAAGCAGTACATAATAAACACCCAGCAACACTTAGATAGAAAGCYTCACAGAACGTGCGCTTCTCAAACATAATTTATGGCGCAGGGRGGAACAAAAACGGAAACCTTTTAGACTTTGTTGCAAAACGTTTCCAACATGAAATTCACAAGTCTGATTTATGGCTGATCCACTTAATTACTACCTGCCCAATGACTCTGTGAGTGACTTATTATGCACACAGCTATATCAGGACAGCACATCAAATTATTACTCAGCTTGCAAAACYAGTCCAAGAAGACTCCCTTGTGTTGCTGCTGGGGTTATATAGCTAAGGGGSTAAATGTGAAGTTATTTATTTGTACTTAAATATTTATTTTATTTGCAGAATTACTGCATGGTTCCCAGGCTTGGTTTGGATTTTATTTTTAATCTGAGCTCTCAGATTCTTCTAGTAATCTGGAATAACAATAAAAAGAATACAAATTCTGACTTGAGCATGGAAGTTAATGATTAAAACATATTTTAATCCATACAAATGACTTATTTACCCAGAGTCAGCTWTTACCACCACCATTACTGAAACATGGACCTTATCAAGTTACCATTAAGTGTTTAAGATGTGATACATGCTTTCTAGAATAACAGACATGACATCATCGTGACAGTTGCAGATAAAACAGAGATTTTTGCCTTTGAAAAACGAGTCAGATAAAGACGAGTGCAGCAAAGCCATGACATCATCCATTCCATAACAATGATCCATTGCAGCTATAGGCTGCTGCTGTCTGGCAATTGGTGTCCATAAGTTTTATTTGGCATTTTATGGCTTTTAGATCACAGCAGCTCAGTGTTACACTCAAAGGTGGTCACTGGCTGATAGTTTGAAGGGAGTTCTGCAGCACACAGCTGAACGGACTGTGAAGAAGAGTTCAAGAGAACATCCACTTGTGGCAAAAGAAAAAAGAGGGTGAGGGAAAAAAGTAAGAGTGTAAAAGAGGAGGGATGAGATGAAATTAGCTGAGGGGGGAATAAAGACCACCACCAGTTCATGGGTTTTGCAGCTCTGTCCCTCCGAGTCAGAGTCGGCCTTTCATCTTCTTCACAGGGATTTCCATCCTATTTCCTCTCAACAGACACGTAATTGCTAAATGACAGTGAAGCAAAAAGGCTTAATAGGCTGCAAATCCTCTCTTTTCTGAAAAGGGAAATAGGGACTTTATGTGAAAGTCGAAGGTCTATTGCTAATGTTCATTTGATGTACATTTGAAATTGAATTGAGGATTTCCAGTTTTACAGAGTATCGTTTCACAATGTGAGTATAGTTAGCAAATGGAGTGTGTGTGTAAAGTTAAACCTGCAAAAATGTTTTGCTTTAAAGCTATTTTATCAACATTATCATTGAAGAGGAATTTGGAACTTGTGAAATGAACGTAACTTAGACATTTTGTTTTCTAAAACACAATGACTAAGTTGTGTTTGTTTTTATTCCTTGTATTTCCTGAAGTGTAAATTTAAATGGTGTTTGTTATTAAAATGGCAGAAAATGTGTTTTGGTATTTACATGTGAAAACTGATCCTCAGATGTAATAGATGCACTCTTCAAGTTTGGACAATAAACTTTGCTTTAAACAGTAAAACTGTACATGAGYCCATGTTAAATGGGGGAAAAATAACATTTGTTTTGCACTTAAAGATTCTAAGGAGGGCTTAAATTTTATTCAGTTTCCTTTTAAGCTTTTTTTTAAATCATGGAGAACAAAATAACATGCAATAATAGTGTTAACTAATGCAAAATCACAACACAAAAAATCCCTTCTGAAAACAACAAAAACCTAACATTTCACACACACCCAAAATAAATAAAAGAGGGAGAAATGGTGACACAATGTAGTTGTATATGTTTGTGTGCATAAATAAATCAATAGTAAATTTTAATATATTTTTTTCACCTGAAAATCAAAACTCTAAACTTTATTTATATATATTTTTTCTGGTTGATGGAAAATGCTGGAGATTAAACAACAATTAACTGCTGCATTATTTTTTTAATCAGCAAATAAAATATTGTTTAATGGATAATTTCATACAACTGTCAAAACAAAAAAAAATCATAAAACTTTATWATATAATGGTGCCACTTTATTGGTTCGATCTAAAACTTTTAAAGCTCGTATAGTACAACAACATTGCAGGTGTTAAAACCGAGCTGACAGTTAAACAACTGAAAAGGTGTGTCAGAATCATAGTATGCAAATATACTGAAGCGGCCTTGACTGGTAAACAGGATCAGATGAAAGCCGTAAAGTCCAGCTTTAAGATGTTTTCCAAATATGAGCTTCAAACATAAATTGGAAATCCAAAATAACACCCATGTATTTAAGCTCAACTTTTTGAATTTCTCTCTAATCAATAACAAAACAATTACATCCTTTAAATCAGATTTTAAAACACACAGACATTTTTTACATTTAATTTAGAGACAAAAGTAAGTGATTCTTAATGACTCTGACACTTCCATCACTCGTCTGTTCAACACGAGAGCATGCTGTGGAGTTTTTCAAATAAAATACATGATAGCATCATATTTATGCAATTAGAGCAGAGCATCCTCACAACCATTCATCCATGGCTTTAATTGATTTTCTGTTCAGGTTGTTGGAGACCCTGTACCTGTCTTCTGTAGACACTGTCCAAGAGACTCTGGACAGGTYAGTCCACCACAGGTATAGAGACAAACAAGACAGTCAACCAGACGTGCTCTTATTCATGCCTGGTGATAATTTTAAAATGATTAATTCACTTCATATGCATGTTTTTGGTCTGTGGGGAAAAAACAGGAGAAAACCCATGTGGGAATGGGGAAAACATGCAAACTCCTTTTAGAAAGGCCACAGGTGAGAAGCAAAGCTGCAAGCTTCTTGCTGTGACTACCCACTGTGTTGCCTCAGTTTTATTCAATGGTACACAAGCTAAAAAGCAATAGATCCTCAAGAAATGGGTTATTTTATTCCTTCTTTTTTGTTGTTTTTCCTTTCACAAGCCGTTAGAAGTCCATTTGATGTATTTTTTTCTCCCTAAAAAGAAAAAAAAAATAAATAAATCAACAACTCACCACCATGTAATTTTTAATATCCAACTCTGATCCACTYAAGCCTATTACTTTAGCAGAAATGAAAAGTAAACATACTTCAATACAGATTAAAGGACTAATATAGTGGCACTAGAGCAATGACATGCCCCCTCTATTCAAGTAGTTTTTATGCCCTGCAGCACCACCATCCCCAAACAGAAACGTTTTACAAGCTGCTTCACAAATGAAACCATTCTCTGCTAACGTGTCTATGTCCTCTCATGTGGCCACCGAGAGCCAAAGCGGTGACTCCGAGTGTGTCATAACGTTTTTTGGCTATTAAACCGGCGTTTCCTGCATGTGCGTTGGCACAGCTCTGGTCTCTGAACTCAGTTCACCCYCAGGACTTGCAGGATAATGTTTCCCCCTGCCACCATTAAAATAATKACTTTAAATGCTTCACAAACTACAACCAGTAAGTAATACTGGACTATCTGGCACATGGCTGTTGACTTTAAATCTTGTTTCAAATTCAAATTTATACGCTGTCCTTTTAATGTTTCTATAGTAACAACTTTTTTTTTTTTCATTTTTACACTAAGTAAAACTGCCTGAAAGTCACACAGAAGGTTTGTGTTGGACGGAGCAGACAAATAGAAGACAAAACACTCATCGGCTGTTAACTGCAGCAAATGTTCATATATGTTTCAGCTTTTTATTGAATCAGTTTGACTTAGAATGAAATACTGTCATAAAACTTCAAAACAATTTGTAAATTGCAAGGTGTAGAGAGATTTGTTTTGTTTTGTTTTCTGCAACATTTTTTCACACCAAAACTTGTAAAGCTCTCATGCTTGTGACGTTTTAATTTTACAACAGCATCACATTACCTGAAACAAACGTAAAATGAGGAGGCGATGCCGAGTTTCCTGCTGCGATTGCACCCTATCATCAGACAATGCATTACTGGCTGCTGTATAAACAYTTCAGCTTTTGGCCTCGTGACTTTGTGACTCACTCGGTGCATTMCACACATTTCAGCTCGGCTGTAAACATACCCTGTTTTTAACCGACTGCCATGTTTCATGACAGAGCTGGGTGCATTATTTAGGGCCGTTTTCTCGGCTCTAAAATAAAATTACATGGATGAAAACGCAAAGTGGAACATCTTACACCTTGTAATTTCCCATTCAATTTGTTCCATTTTAAAATAAGGTATCATTTCCTTCAGATGTGCTTGAAGCAGCTCTAGGTTCTGTCTTGTAAAGGRAACAAATAATGCAGGGTTTGCACGTGTGACACGTGTTTGTGTAATTTACAGGGTGAGGATGGATTTATRGATTAGACGATGGATTGATTGATTCAATAAAGAAGTGCTTAGACGTCCAGATGACTGAATGACTTGAATCAATGATGTTATGTTTTGTTGTTTCCTTTTCTTTGTCTTTTTTATTTTTCTTTTTTTATGTGTTTCTGTAATGAGGTTCACCAGAACAAACAAAACAGCACAATGCCCCTGTGTGGTGATAAAGCAAATAGCAGTGCATACATTTGGCTAAGCACTCTTGTTATTCCTGCAAAGAGTGACTGAAACCGTTTCCAACACGATTTTGTTAAAGGTTTCTATGCATGTGGACAAAAACCAAGAGATGATGAGTAGAGGAAAAAAATACAGAACAGAAAGAGAAATTTGTGACTGAACGCCAACTGGATGCGCTCATCATGTGCAGCGTGAAAGGGCAAAAATAATACAGCAATTGTTCTGTTTCACCTGCTGCAAAGTCACTGTAAAAACACAAAATCCTCTATCGGACTCTCAAAACATTTCAAGTCACTATTGCATCATTCCTTGTGGACGTGTGCCAAACAAGACCTGGCTGTCAGCCACTTTACTTTCATTCTTTTTGTTTTTCTCTCTCATTATCATAGCTGAACACAGATGAGAACAGCTCATTCAGATTTTTTGTTCTCTTTTTTTCATTACCTGATGGACACCAAATTTGCCCCCGAGTTGTTGACAATATGTCCCTCCTCTGCACAAGGTTGACAGGTTATCATTTTATTTATGCTGCTGATAAACTGAAAGGCACTTGAGGGACAGATGGATGTGTGTTCCGCCTAAATCCCCCCAACCCACCCACCCCCACCGAAAGGAGAATTGTACGTGTCGTTAAGAAAGCCCTACAGGAGAATGTGCGCTGAAAGATGGCCTCCCCCTTATCAGTCAATGGGTGTAAGTCTATCAGCAGCTAAAGCCTGCAGGAAGAGCTCTGTTTTCTAACAGTTATGAATACGTGCATTTCTTGGTTCCTTTCCATCAAACCCTTTTCCCTGAGGCAGGTCCTGTAAAACAATATTTGTCAGAGGTTAACTGAAATTCAAAGAAAGGAAGACGGAGGGCTTGTTTTTGTAAAATAAAACTACTACTACGTTGCTTATTTTTTTAGAGCTTTCCAGTACGACTTGTCAATGATGCCACTGCCTAAAAACGAGACAGTCTCTATTGTGTTTACAAAAGGTGTAATGTTGACTTTGCCCTTCATGTTTTCATGTTTCTATTTTGTTTTGTGCTTTTGATGTAATTTGGGTTTTTTTTTGTTTTGTTTTTTTGTTTTTTTT
>NW_013952524.1:1076022-1082585 GCF_001266775.1 Austrofundulus limnaeus | reverse complement strand
TGGTTGTAATGTGACAAAATATGGAAAAGTTCAAGGGGTATGAATACTTTTGCAAACCACTGTATCTAAGCAATTTATTAATTTGTTACTTTTCTGCCACTGTTATGTAAATGAATAAACTGCTCTTCAAACTTGTGCACAAAAGTTCATTTACGTATATCTTTAACATCGGTGTTTCCAGTTTTTTTGTATATATGAGTAAAGCCTGCCGTTGGGGAAAAACAGGTGGAACTTGTCCTAATTAAACCTTTGACATGAGGAACCTGCTGTTCTCTGAGCTCTTTACATCCTGCCAACATTTAAAAAGGATAATAAGGCCTTTAGAATAAAAGCTTARGAATGTCTCAGTCTTGTAATTGGTCTTGAATGTTTCAACTAAAAGTAAATTGTTTTATTGACAGGAAAATCACCAACAAAAGTTGACGAACAAAAATAATCGATAACTTGTCTTGACAACTCATTTGAAGGCCAATTTGTTTCATAAGTATGTTGGTGTAGAKGTACCAGACTTTGAAAAGAAACAAACTTGGAAATGTACCAAAATGAGCTTGTCCAAAAAAAGCTTTAGATCAAAACAAGTTCCGTACATGGAAAGAGCGACAAAAATTAGACATGCCGTGGACATCCCTTCAAAAGAAAAGCCTGGGTACCAATTGGAAAGCTAATGAGTATACTATGTTTTACAGTTGTTTTTGGATGGGCAACATAAAGTCACTGACTTAACTATTTAGTATCACATCGCAGCACGTTCAAAAATCATTCATAGACATCAGAAATTTAAACTGCAGTGGACCTTTTTAACAAGATAATCCACAAACCCTGGCAAAAACTGTGTTGTTCTTTCATTCCTCAAAAGTGTTGCAACAATCAAAAAGTTCTATTGTTTAGTCCTTTTATCATTTTGTTTATTTGGTGTTTTTTTCATTGTGTAAAGTAAAGTTAATTCAATGTTTTAGGCAGTGAAAGTCAAATCAATATATAACAAATTTCAATATTGTTTTAGAGAATACTTGTTACATTACTTGTCGAAAAAAGTTAAGTAAAAAAAACTAAATCCACACAACTTTTCCCTCATGTCAGTGGTTATGGTCAGGACTAGGGTTGCAAACAAAACTTGTGAATGGCTGTCAACTGCCACGTGTTTTTTTTTTTTTACTAAAACAGCTGAAGTGACTGAAAATGTATCAACATCCATCAAAGAGCCACTTGGGTTTGAGAAATCTGACAYTTTTAATGTATTAGTAGTACATGGGCACATAGTACATAAGCATTTACGTCAAGATTGGTTGAGTATTATTTGGCATCACAGATTAGAAGAGACGATTTCGAACTTGACATGTAAACATTTTTTGTAAGTTCGACTAAAGGATTCAAACAGTAACCGTACCYGTTGAGCAAACGTTGCGCAAAACATGTGTGTGTTTAAATGCATGAGCTTTGTCTTTGTGGTGCTCCACCGCCCTACTTGAGCCCCAAAATCTATTCCTGACAGTTGTTTTATTTGTTTGTCTTTTCTTTTGTTTAGCAGCAGATTTACTCAGATTTTCATTTTCCTTTTGATCCTACGCCTCCCTGATCTCTGACGTCTCTGTCTACCTACACAGACTACAATCGAATTCAAGTAAATAAATGCTTACTCAAGCTTTCCTCTAGATTTCATTAGAGTACTTTGTTTACAATAAATGCATACCCACATTTCAGAACTGCGTAACGATTTTTCTAGAAAAATACTGTAGTAAACGCTTTCAAATTGTACCATTTCATATAAGTTAGAATAAATATTTTTTATGTTTATACATTGTAGTCAAAACCTTTAACTAATGCTTGTTTAAAAATATATTTTTTTCTCCATGTTTTTGAAACATGGAGTAAACAATTTAATATTTTTATCAAGAGCAAGGTATGCAGGCAAGACAATCTTCAAGAAATATATGTATAAATTAGGGGTGCAACGATACAGAAAACTCACAATTCGGTTTGGTTTGATACTCTAGTCTCACGGTTTGATATTTTCACAATACAAAAAAGAAAAATTTCCATGCATTTTTTAACTTGTAATTTATTGAAATTAATTATGAACATTTGCCTAACCTCAAAAGTATTTTTTTAAATTAAACCTTACTGAAAAAGCAAGTTTCTTAGAAGATCTGCGCTGAAAAATGCAGCCTAGGTGGAGTAGTCGAACACAGATCCACTGATCCTTCAACACAGAGCATCTTCAGAAGACAAGTTGATAAAATAATATATTTAAATTTCAAATCTTTTATTTCAGATTTGACAGATGTACAAAAATATAATAGAAAATAAAGAAACTGTTACAAAAATACATAAATACATGCACCCCTATATATATATATATTCAGGTATACACAGGTCAGTATAATAAGATTTGTTTTATCATCATTACAATATTGTGGTTGGCCAAAWGCTACATGGCACGACTTTATTTTAATGGAAACAACTTTTTCTTCTTTGTATGTTTTACAAATGTCATCATGACTGASTTTGAACATTTTAAATTCCTCATTTCGTGTTTCTGTCACAATCTTGTGAAGAAGGTAACATTAATGTTGACTGATTACATTGTTGTTACTGTTTCGGTGAAATGTGCAAMCATTAATCTGCTCACAAGGAATTTATAAAACTTTACTGTAGTAAGTATTATCTTTTAATGCACAAACTGTTGAAGGGAAGTAGTTCATTTTGACAACTGTACAAGGCAAATATTGCTCATTGTTTGGACAGGGAGATGTTTTTCTTTCTTTTTTTTCTAATACAGCATTATACAGCTCATTTTTGTGATTCCTCTCTTAACTTGTCAAGTGAGATCCAGTTGCAAACAGGCGAAGATTACGTTTTTTCTCTTTTGTTTTGAGTCTTGTGCGTCATTGCTTAGCAACAGTTCCTAAATTCCCCTCCATCTTCTTCCAACTTGTCAGTTTTTCCTCAACTTAAAAGTGACTGAAGGGAATTGATGGGTAAGTATGTGAAACTTTAAAAATTGTTCTGGTCACAGTAGCGGGGTAAAATAACAGAGCAGTGGAAAAAAAATAAATTATAATAAAAAAACAATTAAAAAAACAAGCACCACTCTTGAAAACAATGTCAACCTCTAATTCACCAGGCAAGAAGACAGCAGAGCATGTCCAGTCCTGACGATTGATGCCATGGCAGTGATCTCATCAGTTTGACCGAGTGCCTGCAAAACAACAATGTGCTTCATGTAGAATCGTCACAACACAATCATGTTAGCATTATTTCCTTCTTCCTCTTTGATATTCTTGAAAGTTGTGATAAATTAATCACAATGATAACTACTAGAAAATTTAGACACGTGAAGATGTAATAAAATGACAGCTGACATTACTTTAATCTGATATTTTGAAACTAGTCATCTCTAAACAAATCATCTCCTACTCTGCCTCCATCTGCACGWAGGATGATTTACACACCCCACGTTGCTCCCAGCCCTACTGTATGTGTTGACAGTCATGCTTTAAGTGTCAAGCTACACACACATTCACAAACGTTGTGTTTTGTCAGCCATTTGTCTAATTGCACTTTAATTTATGAACCCTGAATACCTCAGAGGCAAAACTCAAGCTGCAGGAACGGGCCGCCGGGAGATGGCATGCCGTTGTGAAAGAGGATTTGATGCATGGACCATGTGACATGTTGCACGAATCCCCTCGACCAAGAATTGATGCTCCTCAGCTTCGTTGGAGAAACAAACATTACATCACTTCTCAGACATGCGTGTCCATCTTCATAAACCCTTGAATAAATTGTGCATTTTCCATAGTTTGAGAACAAAAGCTAAAAACATAAATGCGAATTAAAGCCTTAGCATTAGATGCACACACACACACACACACACACACACACACACNACACACACACACACACACACACACACACTTAGCACAAAAAGTATTTGATTTTTTGTTGAAATGCTTCCTGGTAATAAATCTTGTGCCAGGGACCTGATTGGCAGTACCTGGGTGTAACAGAAGGTCAAAATGTGTGTCAGTAGCAACAGCAAAATTAGGCGTGTGGAACTATTTAAAAGGGAAATTAACAGGCTTTCCAATAGTATACATTTCAATGCCATGAAGCAGTGTTACAGCAAATAAATAATCTACCAAACACTAAAGTCCTGACTTTGTGCTGAGAGGTTTTGAACATTTTTTTAGAACTGAGAGTATGTGTTGGGGAACAGTCTCAGCTACTACCACATCAGATTGTAAGTCAGCAGCTGTAAAACTGTTGGCATTACAGCTATGTTTATGTTTTTAAGGTCAGTTGACTGTGGCAGAAATCATAAATCAGGTTGACTTAAAAATAATCAGATGGAGATTCACATCCAGTTAATATTTTCTGCAAATTTCATCAAAATTTGACTAGTGTTGCATTAAATATTTAGCAAACAGTAACTGACAACAGTAACATAATAATATTTAACTAATTGCTTAACAAATAACATAAACTAAAACTTACTATTGCCCCCCTTAAATACCCTTTCTCATAATTCGAGTCACTTGTGCATGGAGGTCAAGGGTCACTGAACTTACCAAACCAAATTTGAGTTCCAATAATTAGTTCTAAAGGTTTTGAAATCAATAAAATGACAACAGTGCCAAAATTTATGCACCTGCCTAATTTTGTTTAACTAATTATTGCACACTTTTTGTAAATTATAGAAACTTCATTTCACTTCTCAAATATCACTGTGTTTGTCCCCTATATGATATATTTTACTGATATTTTTTATCCAAACAATCAATGATTTATAAAGGTAAATCAGGAAAACGAGCAAGGCTGCACAAACTTTTTCATAAGACTGTATTTGGTTAACAGATAGGAACACGTGCACAGAAGGCAAAATTAGTATAGTCTGACTTTGGTTTCAGCCACAGATGATAAAAAGTGTTTTTTACAACACGAGCACATTTTCTCTAAACTTCCAGGTTTTCAGATTTGCATAGAGGCTGTTACTTTTCACATTTTCATGAAATAACCTCATGCATTTTAATGCGGCGTCCGTGTTCTCACGTCCAATTTTAATGAGGCATGACGCAGTTATCGGTGATTTAAAAAATGTCTTTTCGTATAATACGACAAAGCCAAAATTAAAAAAAAGAACAAATCTGCAGCTGAAGTTACAGTGCTCAGTTGAGTTATTACATCTGCACGAGTCATTTTAAAAGCCCTCGCAGAGCTCGTCTGTGGGCAGCGCGGCAGTGAAAGCAAGCATTTGAGAGGGATACACCTGGGCCTCTAGGAAAGACTTGTCAACGATTCCCGGGCAGAGCTGTGAAACCTCTGGGGACGCTCCCGCTCTCTTTTCTGAATGGCTTTATTAGCGCCTCTGCAGTCATTGCGGCTTCTCTTAAACGAAGCGACACTAAGAAGTGCGATGAAGTAACTCGGAGCCCATTAGCTCACTTTGCAGCACGGCACCATGCCGCTGGTGCCGAGTGATTCAGCCCAGCAGCTGTGATTAAAACAGCCAGCCTGCAAAGAGGTCAGGAGCCATAGGATGGCCGAGAAAAGCAACCAGCAGACTTCATTTTTGTCTGAAAACAACAGAAGAGAAGTGAAACATCTGCTTTTGTAAAACACTGGAGAGTCTTTTGCTACCTGCATGTTTTATTTAAAGTTTTCAGCATGCCAAACTTGATCCAAATCTCTTCTGAGTTGAGCCATAAATAGCACATTGTAACTGTGAAAAGATTTTTGCTTTCTTTGTAATTTGACACTACCTTGAACTTTTATCTTGTTTGTACCATTTGAATGCCTGTCATACATTGAAAACAAATAAGGTCAGCTCGAGTTGTTTCCTCTTGTGAAATGGAGCCATTAAAGTAATTAAATCAATCCTTTTATGTGATGTTTCTTATTCTTCTTTTTTTCTTTTCTTTTCACCGACTGAACACAAGAGACTGCTTGAGAAGGAGCAGTGCACAGAAAACTGCTCAGTAACAAGCTGGAAGAGTTGCAACAGGTGGGTAGCATGATGATTTATGTGCAACTTTCATGCTCGGATGATCAAGAGGTGCTGAAAAAGGGGCTTTAAGCCTCTATAAGGCCGACATCGTCTTTTCATTGAAATCCCTCAGCTTAATGTGTCAAAAGCAGAAATGCGCTGAGATGCTGATGTCCCTGTGGGTATGAATGAGGTAAGTAGGTGACGAGGGTGTGTCCAGCTATGTTTAAGAGTGCAGCGCTCATTTGAGGAATGTTCCCGGTCGACCTGGTCGAGAGGAACTGCACCGAAACCCAGCAGCGAGTATCACCTCAGCCCAGCGGCGATGCGGAGGTCACAGTTAACTGCCGGATGTTTGCATCTCCCGTTCACCTTTTAAACTCTGCAGCTAGATCAACCGATGTGACTCGAACCTGTACCTCGCTGGGCTGCAACTCTTTCAGACTGGTTACGAACAAGAGGACATATAACTTGGAATGACAACGCATCTGTGCGTTCTCCCAGTTGAATTTATAGGTAATTTGCGTTTTTATTTGAAATAAATGAATGAATGAATGAATGAATGAATAAATAAATA
>NW_013952524.1:1072729-1075049 GCF_001266775.1 Austrofundulus limnaeus | reverse complement strand
ATACATAAATACATAAATAAATAAATAAAGCTCTTGCTCTCTGGATATCCCAACTTGAGAATGGTTCAAGGCTGGTTCCAGACACCCACAATGACTATGTGATTACTGTTTAGGGAACCTTTGCCTTTTTCTTAGTACACTATGGCATGTTTGTAGGTTTACACTATGAATGCATTTATGTTATGTTGCTGTTCCTGCTTCTTGTCACTAGAGGGCGATACTGAAATAACCTGTTTAAGAAAATAACAGTGTGGGAAACAGAAAAGGCAGAATAAACTGCTACAATAGCATCTGGGTAACTGTAATAAAGTTCATAAGTTTAATTAAATAAAATCTTATGGGGATCGGTCGGTCCAAGCAGTTGCACCCTGACTTTGGAACGTCCCGGTTTACACAGCCATGATTCTGGTTACGCTTTCAAAAACATCCATCCATCCATTTTCTGTACACGCTTCTTCCTTTTCAGAGTTGCGTGGATCACTGGTGCCCATATCCAGCAGTCACAGTGCGAGGGGCGGGGTACACCCTGGACAGGTCGCAAGTCCATCACAGGCTTTCAAAAACATCTAAAGAGTTTATTTCATAAGGCTTTTGGCTAAGAGTTTTTGATTTGTGCATTCTACCCTGTTTTACTTGTGCTTTTAATGCATGTGATGTTTAATTTTCTTCTTGCTTTTTAATGTGAAGCAATTTGTGATTTTGTGTCTGGTGCTGTATAAATAAACTTAACTTACTTGTTGTCTTTTCAGCTACCACACCGTACGACATGACTGACAACAAGCTATTTGACAGCACATAACTTTAAAGTGAACTGGATGATCCCTTCGAACATGATGCATTAAATAACATCAAGTTATACACCTGTTTACATTGCTCGTGTCAATTAAGCAGAAGGATTTGGTTTTGTGCAACTTTGAGCAAGAAATGATAAAATCACTGGTGCACTATGACAGTTTATATAAGAAGGCTGCAAATGGGGAGTCTGGGTTTATGCATTTAAAAGCAAAGTCAATTTAGCAAAAGTGAAAAGATAAATTGCAGCGCAATTTTTTCTGTCATTGAAATCTAATTACATTCACACACTCAAAACGGCAATAAAAACAAGCACTTGGTGTAATTATGCCACAAAGCAACGACCAGCATGTGAAAAAAAATGGTTTTCTGTTGCAGCCCTCATTCAGAAGAAAGAGACAGAGATGAATGGACTAAGAGAGAGGAGAGCCGAGGAGGAGAACAAAAGCTAAACGATTAGTTGCAGGTATTTCATGCTGGATGATTCTTGGCCGGCCCTCCCTTGTGAAACTGGCTAGCTTCTTCAGTAACTGGGCTCCTTGTCCCTTCAGGCTGATTTACACCCAATCACTTTTTTTTCCTTATTATTTTACTTTGCTCTGTTTGTTTACCTGTTTCCTAGCAACTGCAAGTTGTTTTCTTTATGTACTGTTACCTGTCTTGTTTGTCTCTTGACAAGCGAGGTGATTTGTCTCATTGTATTTATTGCCTAATAGCTTCCTTCAACCGAACTGCTGCATCTTTGCGAGGGACGTGACTTTTGTCACTCTGCAGTTTCTTGCAGACATTATAAAAATGCCCACCTATGTTCGCATTACAAATGCACTTCTTGTTTAATTTGGGGTAATTACTGCATTTTAGGTTTTGTAGGCTTTGTAATTTGAGGGTTTTATAAGCGTTACACTATCCTTTTGTCAAAACCCATTAAAAAGCACTGCTGTGCTTTGACAGACAAACTGTGGGTTTCATCAACCTTAAACCATTAGGCCTACATGCTTGAACAATCCATCCTGGCTTGTCTAAATGGTTGTCATTGTCCAGACAATGTCTCCTTTGTTAGGGAGAGTTTTGCATTTTTTTACCCTCTTTTAAAAAATCAGGTGTGGTCAGTCTGTAAAGTGGATCAGTGCAGGCTAGAGGTGTGTTGAGTGACTGTTCTTTCTGATCCTTTAATCATGTCACTGTTTGCAAGTTAATTCTTTTTTTAAATGTGTCATTCCAGCCCAGTCTCGTAAAATGTGCAATAAGTAGACGTACAGTGTAGTGTCAAAATTCAAGCCATTTGATGCAAAAACTCAACCATGCCTTATTTCTAACTGTATATTTTATACGTCATAAGCCTGTTTTTTATCTTGTAACCCCAACCATTCATGTCACAGTAAAGTCAAAAACTGAAAAGAATACGTGGGACAAATCTCAACAAAAATAGAATTGCAATGCAGAAGTGTACATACGGTCCTCAAAGGTATGAAGGTCCTAGTTTAAAACTGTTCCTTTTAGTGTGGAATGATACTATATACATATATAT
>NW_013952524.1:1069484-1072645 GCF_001266775.1 Austrofundulus limnaeus | reverse complement strand
TATATATATACCGTATACAGTATATGTGTGTGTGCAACTTTAATGAGTTTCTTTTTTAATGATAATTGAGTGTACAAGTTTCAGTTTGTGTACTGTCTTGTGATGTGTGTTTGGAATGATTGTCATCTTGGAACACCCAGTTGGGTCCAAGTTTCAACCATCCTGGTGTTGATGTGACATGAATTTAAAGAATTTGTAGGTGGATGCACTTCTGCATTACCCATTCTCTACTGCATCATGCTACCACCACCATTCTCGACAGATGGTGTTAGTTTTTGAAAACCTTCCTACGTAGCAGACAGGTGTGGGACACATCTGGTGTCAAGCTGGCTGATGGCTGGCATGGCAAGGGGTTGGTGAACCAGATGTGGGCCCAGTCTTGCAATGATGGCACTGCTTTAAAGAAGGCATGCCATTACTGGCCCACTAGTGGTTTGGTTTATGTGGTGCTGGCCATGAATGGACCTCCTCTGACAAACCACATCTGGGCCCTCAAAGGGCCGTCATTGTTTGTGATATCTGGGCCAAGTGGACAGACAAATTTTGCTGTGTGGGATATTTCTTGTCAGTAAGGCCAAACAGCTCAGTCTTTGTCTCGTTGGATCATAAACCTTTTCTCTTCCAGACATTTGGCTTAAAGTAACAGTGTTGATCTTGGAGTGTGGCTTTATTTCTTGGTCAGCTTCCTTTCGGTCCAATGTAATATAAAAATAAAAATCTGAACATTGTCTTTGGAAAAGCTTAACCAACTCTGAAACTTTCATTCGTCAACCTGCAGTTTTGTGCTACGTTCTAATGTATGATGTACGTCCGCTCACTTTAAATGTTTTACAAACAGATTTACACAATGTCAAAAGAGAATTGAAGATCACATAATTCAAACAAACAGAGGGCTGTCATATTTTATTCGCTCAACATGCACCTTTCATAGCGCTTGGCGTGCTGCACCTGCAAGTCGGCAGCACTTTTTTTTTAAGAGAAGCAGTTCAGAGTGAGCATACACTCCCTCCTCCCTTCCATTACCACAGCATTAGCAGTCATTTGCACGGTTAGCCATGTAAATAACTCCCATTTTTATTAACTTTTTCTTGACACCATTTTCTTAAAATGGCCATTTTTATGACCCAGTTTTTCAAGATAATTACATTCAAGTGAATTACTGCCCGTACAGCTGGCTGTAAAGTGCTTGCAGGGACAATAAAGAGCCTCTCAGGCCATAAGCACACTCACATTCTTATGGAGACATCTTTTGCCAGGACATGAAGTAATGTTGTAAAATTTAAAAACACCTTGTACTTAAGAAGAAGCATTAAACTGCCCCAGCGAAGGAAGCAGAAAAGGTTAAAATAACCTGTAGATTTGTTATATAAACTCATAATTTTAGTATACTTGAAAAAAAGCTCACAAAATACTCAGGGGGTCTGAACGGTCCCCTTTCATGGGCCTGTGGGGGTGACAGGTGCGACCCACTGTCTCTTCTGATGGATATAATAGCTGCTCTCTGGCAGAGATTCTCAGAGTCAGTGTAATCCAGCCCTAATCTCCCTGTAATTCAGGGAGGATTGGGTTCTTCAGATGAGCAAGTGGAAACCTTTGTTAATATGTGAGAGCCACATACGTCTTAGCTGGCCCTTCTCAAAAACAAGGAAAAGGTTGTTGTTTTTTTTTTTACATGGATCTACTTCAGTCACATCCAAAGAATCCAAATGTATGGTTTAGCAGGTTGCTGTTGCTAAGGTGTTTTTATTGTTCAAGTATTCATTTTTTTAGAAGCATAGTATGAAGTCTATTGGAAATAACTGTTCATTTATATGATTTAGGTATGTAGTTTTCACATATYAAACTGATATTTTAAGCAAAATGGGTAAATAGATACATTTATTGTTGTACAGCGTACAACAAAATTAAGCAGTGATCTTCTGGTAATACACATCTAACAGGTTAAAATAAAAATAAAAATTTAAAAGAAAATTGCCCTTAAATAACTGTCTAAGAAACAATATAAATTTTCACAGTWGAATAAAATACAGGGAGACCAGTTACTGCAGTTATGTGGTCATTATTTGTTTAATTGTAATATTGAGTGTAGTGGTGTGTCATGCTCATCAGCTCTAAGAACCATTGCAGTGAATCAGAGGAGCCAAGTCCCATTTTTTTTTCACTAGCCTTGTGACTATCACGTGAGGATATAGGACATTGGTGGACAAACTTGGTCCTCAAAGGCTGTTATCCTCCATGTTCTGCTTGTTTTTTTTTCTGCTCCACGCAACTGATTTGAATGAACTGGTGATTAATCATCATTAGCTGAAATTGAAAAGGTAATTAAATCACTGAACCTGGTGTGTTGGAGCAGAGAAACAAGTAAAACATGCAGGACAGCGGCCCTCGAGGACCAGGACTGCCCACCCCTGATGTAGGATCATACCACATGAGAACAGAGAGGAGGACAGACGTGATAATCAGGTGGAGCATCTGCTCATCTCTTCAAGGGCCGAGCATACTCGATCTGTTAAAAAAAAACATTAAAAGTTTGATTGAAATTTTGAATAAGAGTGATAAAATTTGCTTTTGTAACAGAACAAATTCACAACATTAGGCAATTATAAGACTTCTCGTGAAAACATTAAATGTGAATGGGTTTACTAATACAAAGTATTCATGTTTGCCAAGTTAAGCTAAAGTATGAGGCTACAGAAAATAAGTTAAGAGCTGTTTGAGAGCCGAAAAAGCCACCTCATCTTTGGGAGCTGTTCCACAAGAGCAAGCAATTCAGAGTCACTTGGCCATGTTCAGTTTCTGTACAACTGTGGAATAAAAACTGATTTTCAGTATGTCTCGAATTTGATTGGTCTTTACGTTTTTATTCATTTATTTATTTTGCTGAGCAGTCTTAACCTACTTAACCCGCAACAAGATGTATGTTGCCGGTATATAATTGTCCAAAGAATCATTCCAGAGCAAGAATGCTGTTAATTTTTCTTTGATTTTCCTTTTCAGTTTAAAGAGATTAATTCAAATGTTTCATGGATAATTATTTGTTTTTATTTAACCTATACTGAGCCAAAGAGGAGCTGTAAGATTTAAAATCACATTATCAAGAGTGCATGCAGCTGTTTAAATCAGCACTGGAACCACACACACACACACACACACACACACAC
>NW_013952524.1:1055200-1069474 GCF_001266775.1 Austrofundulus limnaeus | reverse complement strand
CACACACACACACACACACACACACACACACACACACACACACACACACAAGGGAAAGCATTTACATATCAGAAAATATAAAAGGCTGTTACAACTTAAATCAAAACTAAAAGGAGTCTGATTAAATACGCAAAAGGTTTTGCAGCAGTCCTAATATTCTGTAGCAAGAAAAAAAAATCAACCTAGACATTGGCATCCAGATAAAGGTGTCCCAAGAATGTTCAAATTTTYTTTAACATCACTCTGAGATTCCCAGAATTACATCACTGTTTCTCATCACTCTGTGATTCGTAGAACACACAAAAGCACATTCTAAAAATCCAATCCTGACATATCTTTGCTYAATAAAATTTACATTCAAAATCTTTGGACGGTCAATGAAAAWTTTGGCATTGTTAGAGCAGCAGCTAAAACCAACTCTGCATAAGAAATGTGCAAAATGTGGCACAAGCACCAAATTTGACACAGTTGTTCCCAATTGTCCTCAGAACAATTATTCTGATTGACCATCTAAAAAATCTAACATGGTGGCCATTTGAATTTATTTATTTATTTATTTTCCTGCTCTCGGAGGAGTAAGACAATTGTTCCCTCTCTCCTGCCTTCCCTCATCCTCCCCGCTTCACTGCTCGGAGCCTCCTCTACGTTTTCATCCGAAACCAGAAATTATGGAAATTTTTATTTTTATGGATTTGGTTAGCTGGTCTCTTAATAAATTTTTGGAAAAAAAGTTTTTTTCTTCCATGGGAGGACATGCAAAGGTGGGACCTGTGTTCTGCACTGTTCAACTAGCTGGATTATATTTGGAATATATAGAATATATTTGGATTCTGATCACTGGATTTCTACAGATTGGCTTGGTGGTCTCCTGGTGTTCTGCGAAAACAGCGTAGGTGGCTGTTCAGGCCATTTCCTGGCTGCCTGACCAAAATGAAGGATTGCCATGCTCTCAGCACCCAGACTCACGACCTGTGCGAGCTGGGACTCAGTCTGCATGCAGTTCTTGCTGAGGGTCACAGGCCGGCTGCGGTCCCTAGACTTCGTTGGTGAGAGGAAATTGATCTAGGAGAACTTGATAGCTTGGCTCGGTGAGATGGCCCACACTAATTTGTCTGATTGGATTCGTCACATTTGGATGTACCAGTGGACATTAAAGCAGATAGAAAAATATTATTGTCTGCCTGACCAAAAACATTTTCTTCTGTTCCCAAAAAAATGTGATTACTGATTTGGCTTTCCCCCTARGTGGCCTTGAAGGGCTGTGGATCTAAATTCGCCTAGGTATTTACGTTGACTTGTGGCTCAGCCCCACCTTCCCCCTCTCAATCCTGTCTATCTTATCTTATCTTATCTTATCTTCTTATCGTATCTTTAAAAATGACCGATACAAATTATAGTTAGTACTGCTGACTGGAGCTAGATTCAGAAATGAGACACGGTACGTTTGTTGGACCACTCTTCTACTAGCTGCTGTAAATAATCCTGTTATGCTTTTACTCATATGTGGTACTTGAATGAAAATAATCTAGGAGAGAAAGGGAGCACACACAATAACATTCAAGCTATGACAGTTTATATAAGGGAAATAACCCAGTAAATGTGGTAAGGTTCGATTTCTCAGCTTTTCGCCAGCCTTCAACACATCATCACACATGTAAAAGTCTCAAAAGTTAAATTCACAGGTGAGCAGATCTGTGCACTCGTGCATGTGCAAATCTTGTTGCATGGTCGCACAGTTATTTTGTGTGCTTTCAAATCTTGTTGTGCACATGCTCGAACCTCTCTGTACATACACGCTCCCATTGTGAGACGTATTACACTTCATATACTTGTACAAAACAAGACTAATGACAGAATGAAACCTATAAATTGATACAAAGATCATTCAAATGAGCGGAAGTAAGTTTATCTTGAGAAATGTCCACCATCTTAGGTTTTCAAATGGCCAATTATTCAGATTTGAACATCAAAGAAAGTCAGTGTTTTTTTTTAAATTATCCATTCTACCATGTTACTTCTTTTCTACTGCCTCAATGAAAAAAAACACATCTTTTGTTTGTTTTTTAAACTGCTCAAGATGTACTTTGTATTTTTTTAACAGCCGATTAAAAGTCATAAAACACATCCTGGGTTGGTAGGCATTCCTTTTGTTACATAAAGAGTTTAATGAGAACATCAATTGCCTATAATTATTTGTAAGGTCGCCCTCTTTTGAATTAGCAGAAAACAAATGAAAAGAATTTGAGGCCAGGAAGTTTTAAAAAAAATGACTGAAATTAAATTTGAAACTGCACCRATACTGGCCACTTAAAACAATCAAAGACTTGTAAAAGATTATGTAAGGGAAGAACATAGCTACTAAACGGTCAAAACCACAGTTAAAGGGGACATACCATTAGCCTCATAGTCTAATTGCCCAAGACATATTTGGTCACAAATGACTTAGGCATATATGCTATGAGGCTAAGGATGTGCAAAATTCACTTTTTTAAACAATGCATTTTGTTGTGTACMTTGTGTGTCTCAGAGAGAGCAGAAAATGTGAATTTAGTCTTTATTATGGATCTTATTTTTCAACCTATTCAGGGTTTTTTTTCTATTTTTTATGAAGTTTTCTGAACTATTTCATCACAGTATTTGTGACAAAACTACCAAATAAGGTCTGGAATTGCCAACCACAATTTTGCTGTCTTCATTCTCCTCTGGCTCTGGGTCAGGCTCTGGTTCCAACATGTAAGGCCGGATGAACAAATCTTCTGTTTTTGACATCTTTTAATTAGTTCATAAATAAAAAGTTTCTGAGACACTGTATAACCATAAACCCCTCTATCAAACTACAGTGGACTGCTCTGGAAGCTGCAGGTGGGCAAAGAGACAGCGTCAAAACGAGTTGATCTGAGACACACATCAGAAGAGGYGTGAAATAGGGTCTTGAGGAGTTACAAGAAGGAATTCAGAACAAAGCATTGCAGATCCACTTTATATAGACCCCAACTGAATGATTTAAATGTGTAAAAAGAAAGAATACAGGGAAAAAAAGGTTTCAAATGCCCAATCAAAATTTGTCCTTTTCTGTTAACAAGCTGTTCCACTTTTATTCAAAAAATGAATTTTGCAAAATGTCCATGTCACTTGATCCTTTAGCGAGATCAAAATTTTAAATGTTCTTTCCTATTGTTGAAAGAGAAATTATTTAATCCTCTATGGTATGTCTCACTTCCTGAGTATGTGCATGTAAATAGTTACTAGATGAATGCTGAATGAAAAGGATGCTTTCAGTTGAAACGTGTCACGGTGTCATCGGTTTAACTCTCTCGGAGCACTGAGCTTACCGAGCAGGTTGCTGTCAGCACAAGTGTGCCTCAGCTAAAGCTCATGAAAAACAAACACACAAACGTACACACACACAGTTCAGTCAGGATTACTGTCATTGAGGTTAGTACTGACTGAACAATCCACATTCGTGTGCCAACAATTTCCTTTCACCTGGGGACAAAAGAAAGGGGAGGAACATAGGAACTGGAAAATAGTTTTTTTAAAAGCTATTGGGGAAGATATTGTTTGTTTATTTATGGAAACATTTTTACACACAGGAAAAGAATGGGGGGGGGTGTTGGGAGGGGGCAGCGTTCCCTTTTTGTACTGTAGAGATGAAAGATTTATTCACTCAATAAAATAAAGAATTTGCAACAAGGATCCTTGTCCAATAACTGTTGAGAAACTGAGGACCTTCAGAGATGGAAATCTTCAATTCAGCTTGCTTTTTCCATCACCTGAGTGTGGGTGGTCTCCAAACTTACTCTGAGGTTGTAATCCAATTAAGACAAGAATAATTTACAGTATGTTGCCATTGTGCCAGAAGAGTCAGCAGACCTTTGTTCTCTTTAAATAAAGCTTCATGCTGCTTTTATAAATAGAACATGTAAGAAATAAAATTAAGATCTTTCTAGACTCGACAAACAGGGAAAACCCTTAAAAATCTCACCGAGTGCAGGTGATTGGTTTTATAACTGGTTGTTTCAGAGAAAAACGAATAAAGATTCATTTTTATTTTAACCAGGATGGAAATTAAGATACTCTAAATTTTCTTTACATTTATTTTTTTCAGCACATAACCAATGTTTGATGGCACCTAGCTCCAGTAGCCACTGCATAAGAGGCGGTTTACACCTTGGACAGGTTGTGTGTTCATCACAGACACCCATTCACACTCTGACTTACACCTAGGGACAATTTCATGTTACCCAACAACCTAATGACCACATGTCCGTGCATGAGTACCGGAAGAAAACCCATGGTTGCATGGAAAGAACAAGTAAACTCCAGACAGAAATGCATGGACATGAATTTGRGACCTTCTTGCTACGTAGCAGTATATAGCTTGATGATGATACTGTTTTGAAATAGCCTTTGCAGTTGATGTTAAAGGTAGACTATTGGGACGTCCAGATCTTGTATTGTCCCTGATACCAATTTGAATCATGTAAAAATAAGTATTGACCAATAATTTGGTAGATTTACATTGCAAAAAAGAAAACCTTTGATTGTGTTTTTCCTCAAGTAGATTTTTTCTTTTAATCATCGAGAAAAAAAATGTGGTAGATTATTGTTTCTAGAGCTGTGCTGTTGATGAACTGTTGGAGCTTCAGGCTTATTGTGACTCCATAAGGAGACAAAAACTTGTTTTTTATTTGGTTTAGTTATAGTTACAATTGTGAGTGAACTTATAAATGTTGCAAAAAGGAGAAAAAATAAAAGAGACACAAATCAGGCATGTTTCCATCTACTGTTTTGAAGTGAATCGACCAGGTAATGCAAAATGCAATTATATCAGGCGCTGTTGTTACACATGACTGTAGTAAACAGGGAGTAGAGGTCYCAAACTTGCAGGGACTACACGGCAATGGAGAGAATGTCGGAACGTGTTGTTATCGGGCAAGCTATAATTGTTCTGCCATATCAACTAGTACTGACCGTGTTGCATGTTGTCTGGAGACTTAGAGAAAGAAATGTAATTCTCTTCACYTTACGGGAATATCTGGACACTGACAGTGGGAGAAGAGTCTAGCTGCAGCTGCCTGTACAATTATTGGACAGATGGAATAGCTAATCAGTCATGTGAGGTAAATCTTCACRACGTTGGAACTTATTCAGTAAATGTGTTTTCGTCTCCTCTTTTGCACATTAACTCTTTTTTCATAAAATCCAAAAACCACCTCAAGCAAAATTGTTTCAAATTTTGCCTTTTTCATCAAACTTTTGAAACGCAATACTTCAATGTCTTGATGAATACTTCAATATGCGCATGAAAAAAAATGATGGAAACGCAGCTAATGCGGACCTAAAATTTGCAAATTTTTGTCTTTAACAAGGCCCCTCTTCAGGGAGTTTGCATGTTCTCTTGCATTATGGGTGCAGAAATAWTATTTCAAGGATTCAGACATCCACCTGCTTCCAGTGCAGCTTAAGGAACATAGTGTAGTGCATGCAGGCTACTTTTGAGGAACCACTTCTGCACCTTGTGTTAGATCATGTGCATTTGTCGGCTTGCACACATGCAGTTTATTCCCTCGCTTGTTTATGCTTGCCGTGCACGTTGCCCTGCCCTGGTATTAATAAAGGAGTAAATCATTTCTGCTTCACAGATTTATGTCAGCCAACACAGAACACTGACTGTCTTTGTGTGTAGCCACTAAAGCAAACAGAAATTTACCAGATGTGTTGTGAGTCCTTGTTGATAACGATAGCAACCATAAGTTTGTATCCAAGGGCATCCTGAACAATGGTCCCCATTGTGTCTTCTCGAACACTCACACAACCTGAATGCCAGCTAAGTGATGCATCACCGCTGACAACATTTCATGCTATCGAAATGTTACGTGAAAATTAATGTGAATCATTGGATCAGGGCTTTTTTTGTACAAAAAATAAAAATAAAAAAGTCAAACCAAAATAGCACCTGTGGCAGTGTTGGCATGTTAAACTGTGTTTTTCACCCCCACCCCAAGAAAAAAWTTAATAAATGAACACCAGATCTGCGAGTGCAGATGGAAGAAATCCTTGCTGTATATCTATACAATTAAAAAGTAACTTCTTGAATTAACATTTAACAAAACTAGAAACAATTTCCACACTAAAATATGGCTATTTTCAAGACAARGCAATTATACTGTCGTAATTTAATATGTCTGGGCTTGGTCGACATAATCTTTTTGAGATGATTCAGGATTTTTTTCAGCAGGGATGAGTCTGTTTCAAACTCTGTTTTCCTCAATAATTGTACCTTATTTTGTTTTGTTGATTTTTTGTCAATTTAACACCTAATTCTAGCACAAAAATACTCATTAGTTTTACCCGTTGTTCCTGAATATTTGGTCTTAAATTTATTAATAATGGAAGCTGTTTTCTGCGTTTTTRCCCATGGTTTTCTCGTGATAAAAACATAATATGAGAGGAAGAGGAAAACCATCCAGAAATTAACTTGTTAACTTGAGTAAACGGTCATCGTTATTGGTTTTCTTGTGATAATGAGAAAACCATGGAAAATAATTCTATGCAGAAAACGTCTGCTCTCGGCTTCCATAAATAAAGAACATGGAAATGGAATTATTTTATTATATTATTATTTTGGTTTGTGAAAAAAAAAATTAAGCACATTCCCTATCTCCTAATAATCAGTTTTTATCAAATTAAACAGATATGAACCACTGTGTATTTTTTTAAATATAATTTCACTGAAGTTGTGTGTTTTCAAGTATATGATCCAAAATAAGTGGTTTTGTTTGAACTCCTTTGAGAAGTTGCCATTGCATTTATTTTTAAATAGAATGCATTTGCAAAAGCAAAGCATGCTTTCTAGACTCTCTGAAACTTAACTCTGAGAGGTGAGGAGGGGTCAAAGCCACGTTTACTCAGCTCGGTGTGACAAACTGACCTTTGACCCCAGCACCCTGTCACTCCGAATGCTGGGTGAGAAGTTAAACCAAGAAAACATTTTCCTCCACACCTTTATGTTATTTTTGATCTCACTCGTCTGTTCAGCGTGAAATCAGTTCGACTCAGCTCCAGTGGCCACATATGCTCTTTRGATGAATTTTTGTGTGTGTTCAGAGAGGTTAAAAGGTCATTGGTTGTCTGCACTCATCCTTTTTTTTRCCCCGGACAACCCAGAGTGCAGCACGTGGTTGGCACAGGAGAGGACCGTGGATTAAAGCAAGTGTGCCAAAAAATGTCTTGTCCATCTGTGCCTGGAATGAAGTTATAAGCAGTTGTGATATTGAASCAATTTATTTCAATCAACAATAGATTTGATCCAAATAAGCCTCTCAACTGGAAAGAAAATCGACCCCCTGAGGCTCTGTTACCGTCTTCTTAAAGAAAAATATGCAGCAGCATTACTTTTTCTTTTCTTCTAATATTTGATGATCAGTAGCTCTTCTTATGCTTCCCAAACCTAATAGGGAGGCCATTTTCATCATTTCTCAATTTCTTCTTTTACTCTGCCGCCCCCTACTAGTTTGGCTGCTAATCAGGAAGCCCCTGGTCCTTATTTATCATGTAAATTGAATCATTACCTCCCACACCACAGGAAAGAAAAACATCATGATTGCCTAATGCATTCTGAGCACTGCGTTGATAGTGATTGTCGGGGCAGCATTTAAACAGATGTGAGAGTTTAATGATAATTCTTTGATCTTTAAACAAGTTGGCTCGTGGTTTGACCTTTTGATCATGTTTATGTTTTAGATTAGCTCTGACAGTCAACGAGGAAATGTTCCAGAGTATTTCCTTGTCAGTGAACATCTCTTCGCCAACAGACAAGCGCTTAAGATAAACACGACACTGTGAGCAACATATTAACGTAATAGATTCTCCAGTCTGTGTTCTTCATAATGTACTGAGCTGAATGTTTTGTCAAGAAATATACATTTTTTTTATTTGAAGCTCCAATCTTCCAGATGCCAGTATGATTCACGTTACTTTAATTTGTTGTCACAATGTGTCGATGAAACACAAAATTTAAAAAGTGCAAACGTCTGTTGCTCTACGTGTCAAACTCAAGGGCTGTGGGCCAAATGTGGCCTGCCACAGCATTTTATGTGGCCCATGAGAGCTTCAAAGATGATAGAAGATATTGTAATAAAATAACTGTATGCTGCTTTAAAGCCAGCATTGACCATAAACTACAGGAGTTAGACAATGAAACTGAAACACCTGGTTTTAGACCATTACATCCCTTTCAGACAGCTTCCTCTTGCGTCCACAGTTAATCCTGTTGGATGTGGTTCATCCTTCTTGGTGGTATGCTGACATTACCCTGGATACTGTGGCTCTTGATACATCACAGAGACTTGCTGTCTTGGTCACAGATGCACCAGCAAGACGTGAACCAATGATTTGTCCTCTTTTGAACTCTGGTTTGTCACCCATAATATTGTGTGCATTGCAATATTTTGAGCAAAACTGGTCTCTTACCCTGCTAATTGAATTTCCACACTCTGCTCTTACTGGTGCAATGTGCAATTAATGAAGATTGGCGACCAGGTTGGTCCAATTATCCATGAAACCTCCCACACTAAAATGACAGGTGTTTCAGTTTCATTGTGTAACCCTATACATGTCTCTTATTGCATGCTGGMTTTTTTTACCGGTGAAATGATGCTGGAGATGCACATGGTTCAAAAAGTAGTCTTCAGCTGGTGAAATTTGTTGTGTATTATTTTTTCCATTTAGCTGAAATTTCACTTGCTACTTTTGCTGCAGCCCAGTTGTACTGGGAAGTGGGAATTTCCCATTTACAAGTCATAAATTTAAACAAGAACACCTCCTCCAGTGGGACTTCCCTGTCAGAAAGTGAAAAATTTCAAATTAGCCACTCTACAACTTAACAATAAATAATGCTACGTTCACACCGAACAAATTTTGAGCTGCAGGAGCGGCCCGTTTACATGCAAAGTCTATGGTGGACGCGCGTCCAGGGGTTTCATGGCGCATCTAGGCCATTTAGCACAACACGCAAGGAAGTGGTACAGAGTTTTCCATCCATGCAGCGCATCCAAAGCAGCTGACGCTCGAGTTCAAAAARCTGAACTTTTGCTGCTTGATGCGCCGCGTCAACCAATCAGAGAGCATCATTTTTCCACGTGACGGTTTCCTGAATGTTGCCCACTAACCTGAAACAGATGGACAYGAGCTCTTTTGCTGAAATCAATCATCTGTATTTGATGTTCTGGCAAGAAATATTAGCACCAATGTGGGTCAGCGGGTCGTTAAAGTGACCGCGGTGTTAAACTAGGCTGGGGACCAAAAAAAATTGGTTCATCAGCACACAGATCCTGGAGTGGTGAAACTAACCAAACAGACCACCTCTAAATAAAGGAAAGCCATTTCTTTATTTTATCTTTATTTCATCTGCCATTAAAAACAGACCMGAAAAAACAAGATGCTCCTCCCTCTTCAAACACGTGTCTTGTCTATGTCCCAGTCTGAACGTAGCGCGTCCACCTTGATGCATTGGGCGCGTTTTTGCTGCTCAAAACACGTTCATGTGAATGTAGCATGACTTTTGCTTTTACTTTTAATAGTATTTCTCTATTATTTGCTTCACATTCAGACATTTAGTCAGTTGTACATGTAGCACTTTTCAGTGTTTATAAGAAGACATGGAGGACGTCAAAATGCTGTTTCTATGTTGCATAAAATTAGTTGTTAGAAAATAACATGGCGTATATATATATATATATATATGTGTGTGTGTGTATATACTGTATATACTGTACATACTCTCATCTACCTCCACAAAGTTATGAAAATAAGCCACTGACCCTGATTTGCTCTGCTGTGAGCGCTACCTATGTCCAGTTAAAACAAGTTTGTATTGTTTCAAAGGTATTGTTCAATGTTTTCCAATAAATTAAGACGGTAACGTTGAAGGTGTCTTGTGACCTTATAAGATCTGATGMTGTCAACTATGTTAAAAATCGATATAGGCCAAAATCAAAATAAGCAGGTCAGATTTTTAAAGATTAATGATTGGAGATCAGCCAGACAACTACAATTGGTGCACCCTTATTATTTATGCTCAGATTTATTTAGTATAATTTACAAAAATGTGTGTCAAGTCTGAAGTTCTACAATGGTACAAAGAAAAACAAGAAATGCCATGATTCTAGTCTTCGGCTRCTGTTTAGCTTCCCTGTGTTTCCTGTGCCATTCCTCACTCCCACCTATTATCAATCAACAATCAGCTCAAGTGCTTTCACTTTTCTCAATTATCTTGGCTCAATATATCCAGTCTCTTTCACCTCAGCTGTTCAGTATTGGCCTTCATGCCACAATTGCCAGTCTCTGTTTGGTCCCTCATGTTTTTGTAAATTATATTGCCACGTCAGCCCATTGCTTTGTTTAGTTTCTTTCTTTCTTTCTTTCAAGTTCCTTGTGTCAGTCTGTACATTTGGTCCTACAACAGCAACATGATGATGCTTTAAACTCAGCTGATTCTTCTGTTAAACAAACTTGACTAATTCAAGCTGATATAAAACAATTATGAGTACAACGTAAAAACATTCAGGTGACACTAGTGATCAATCCACTTTTTTTTCCCAATTGTTTTGTTTACAGCTGTGAATGACAGATTTTATGACCCTACATTAAATCTGTGCTACACACCCTCGTTGACTCACTTTGAAACAGTTTATGAAAAATATTTAAATTGTTTAACATTTCTAAAGTTGGCTCTGGATTTTTCTGACAGTTGCTTTTTAAGTGTGAGTAATGTTAACTATGGACAATTTACTTTAACGCAAAAATGTGTCTCTATATATATATATATATTTTTTTTAAAGTATGTGTGAGAAAGTTGACCTACGAAGAAACAAGCAAAAACTGTCAATCATCATGCATTTTTACGTCCTCCCTGTATTTAAAAACAGATCAGCAGTCTCAGTGAGTCCACCTTCAAATGTTTGTCATAATCACCCACTGTCACAAATGGTGGATGATTTTGTGTTTGTGCATGTTTGCAAATGTTAATTAATACAGTATGCAATAGGTAGATTTTAATGAATTTCTCAGAAAYTAAACACTGGATGGACATCTACAACTGATTAACTTTGAAGTCAACCAGAGGATAGTTTTAATACTTTGTTGGCCTCAACCCAGTCCATTAGGATTTTTTTTTTACCCACGAGATGGATTTTAATCAAACTRAAAATTTTAAGGGCACATATGGTGCAAAATCCATTCATGTTAGTGTGTATATAGTCTCTAAGAGTGTAAGAGTGCAGAAAAGTTGGTGCTGCAAAGATATCTTTATATTCTGTTTGGGTCATGTTTTTCAACCCAGTCAGTTTTCTCCATTTTCTATGGCATTTTCTGAACTGTTACATCAAATTATTAAGCCCCTTATTTGGATTTAAAGAGACAGTATCAAAACAAGTTGATCTGAGACACACCTCAGAAAAGGGGTGAAAGAGGGGCTTGTGGAGTTACAGTCAGGAGGATTTCAMACCAAAGCATCGCAGTTCAACTTTCAACTGAATGATTTGTGAAAAAGAAGGAATATATGTCTCCATTTAACTGTACAAAAACTGGTCACCACAGCTAACTGGCTTTAGCAAACACAAAAATGGTTATAACTCAGTTGATTTGGCAGTGACTGAGACTCATTCCCAGCAGATACTACCCTAATAAATCACTTGAAATCAACGTTTAAGGTGAAGGAATGCAAGGCATGTGGTGATATGTATTTTATCAAAATAGGCTACTTTAAATTTTAAAAACACTTTAGAAATTTTGCATGCTCTGAAGCATTTTGATGTGACCGCTACCTCTTCTAATGCACATTTCCGGCTCATGCTTGTGGTCTTGTGTGTTTGTATGACTAGGTGTGCATGTGTTGCAGCTTTTGCTTTTGCCTCCCAATTCACGAGCTCCAGAAAAAGTTTCACGGCTGACCCTATAAGCTGTCCATATTTTAGTCGTTTTGGACCAGTGTTTTCTTTTCTCTTCCCCCAGTGCATACTGATCCAGGTCTCGACCTTCAACCTTGGATTCAGGGGAACTGACGGGGGGTGAACAAAAGCAGCAAGCGATGATGGGGGAAGAAAATCAAATCTTATGCTGCACTTTCAGTTTGAGCCACTCTGTAAGCATCTGTAAACAGAGGTTAAACAGTAGACTGAGGGATTTGCACAATAACAATAAATGAAGTCATGTTTGGGGAGGCATTATATGTCCTGAAAAGGCTGCATTTGTGGTTAGCACCAGCTGACACTATGATAAAGTATCGTCTTGTCAGTTAACACATACATTCGTACTTGAACATAAAACACACTCTTCCATCTGCCATGCCCATGTATTTCATCACCTTTAAGTGCTTATGAAATTATCTGCATTCTGCGATGGCTCAGAACATTTTTTTTTACTTCACCAGTCAACAATGTCATTGTTCATTCAGACCTGAAGGTAAAAGAAAAGCTGAAGACACAGATCCCTATTTTGCACATTTTCCACCGATTTTCTCTCTTCTACCTGTTTGTGTACCTTCTAGCTCATGATTGTGGCCTCGTGTGTCTCTGTGTGTGTGACTAAGTGTGCATGTGTTACAGCTTGTGCGTTTGGCACCCCGAGTGCATGGCACGGCGCCAGCCGAAGGCAGATAACATTTCGAAGGAAACATTACAACACTGCATACTCAATTGAAATGACTTGAATGTTTATAGCAACCAGTGCCACAACAGGTGGAGAGGGATGAACCTTTTTTTCTGGCAGCTCCTGCGTTTTCATGCTGCTGTGGTTTTTTGATGCCTTATGACAACAAGTCAGGAGGAACTGACTCGGATGAGCGTTTGACACATGAAGAAGTTTTTGTCAGTGGRGGTAAAACAAGAAAAATAATGAAAGTACTGTGCAGATATGCAGAGTTGCACACTCGTATTATGAGGCATAATTTGCAAAGAAAAAAACATTAGGATAATGTGGAATATGTGGCTATGTGTTTTATATTTGTACATAAAACCGCATCTTGTAAAACAAATTGTGCTTTTTAAAGCCATTACGATAATCCAATTTTCTTTTATTTTTTTTAACATTTTGTTCCCGCTTGTTACAGTGTGTACCCTTATATTTAATGGGCATGAATGTTATTAACTTATTAAAGCCTCTAAAGAGAAACACAAACTAAATGACAACCTCCTTGGGTTTGTAATTAACACTTGTTATTTATGACCATCATGAGTTATATGTGGCTCTGTGTACTTCCCCCTGGAATAATTCAAAGGTGAGTCACAAACGCATCTGCTTTGCATGTAGCAGCTTGATTGCGTCTTTTCACAAGCGCACAGATTTTTACAGGTCATCAGATTCTAATGATTTATTGCAGCGGTTGGATGGAAAATACATTTTAAAAGAATTAGTCAGATTTTATGATTTGATTATTTTTGTTTCATTCATAAATCCACATGGCTGTTACAGCAAGTGTTGAATGTTAAATGTGAGTTGGGGGGGGGGGGGATCCACCCCATCTTCATTAACTCCACCCCTCCGGTTGACAGCTGACCTCTGCCTGCTCCATGACATAAGCAAAGAGACCCTTCACTGGTTCATGGAAATGCTCGGCTGTCAAAGAAGCTGACAGAAGAGAAGCTAAACATGCTGAGAAAACAGAGGATCCTCACATCCTGCCAATCACCAACATCCATTCACTTTTTTTATCGTTTCCAGAYTGGAAATATTTGAAGGGAACAAAAGTTGCACACCTGAGCTCGTTACCTGCCTGCTGGCCCAACACAACACACTTGAAGTGACACTAAGTCCTTTTAAAAACATGCACACACATTTCTGTGGCTAAAAACGGATGTTTGCGTACATTCAGTGGAAGGACTGAAACTGATCCTGTCAGAAAAGGAATGCATGGTAGTTTAGATTTGTGTCAAAGAGAAATGTTAAAAAAACACCTTTTTTTGGTCTTTTGATTTCTACTCTGACAAAGGAAAAGCAAAACATAAATCAAACATTAACCCTCATCATGTACTACTTGTTTGATTTGCATTTCTATGACAGATGTTGCAAAATGACATCATATTATTGTTTATGGGTATCTGACACTGTAGCAGAGATATCCAAAATAAAATATTATCTGAACTCAGATATGTTGCTTCAATCATCATGTTGTGTATTTGCAGTATGTGCATTGTTGAAGGACCAACAACTTCAAGGCTTTGTTCCAGTGGCGGATGTAGGATTTTTCTGAGTAAGGGGACATCAAGGGGCCGC
>NW_013952524.1:1050992-1055141 GCF_001266775.1 Austrofundulus limnaeus | reverse complement strand
AAATAGTGTCCTGTATTACATTTTATGATAAGTCTCCCTTGACAGTTGTGAATAATGCAGTAATACAGTACAATATTAATATATTAAAATATCTGATTCTTATCATTATTGTGCTTACAATGTAGTAACCTAGTCTGAAATGTTTAAGATGTAATATGTACGTGAACAGATTTGTCTCATTTTTGGTAAGAAACTGAACAGTTTTGTCTCTTTGTCGTCTTAATTATTGCATAATAAACATTTATTAACGATTTATGAAGTGTAAACTTTAAAGATGACTTAGTAACCTATCTACAAACTCTTATAAGATAAGTCATCTATAAGGACAGCCTAATTGTAAAGTGGTACCGAAAAAGGCTTGCTCAATAAATTCTCCTCACCAGTTTTTCATACATTTTACTATACATAGATAAAATATTCTCAAACATACATGTGAGAAAATCCATCCATCATTTGTCAGTTGAAAGACTTTTGTAGGATTGTTCAAATTTTCTTAAGAGGAGAACAAGAATCCTGTAAGCTTGATTCTTTCTGGACTTTACTATTTGACTCATTAGCACAWCTAGTGTTTGAAAATGGAACTGCATCCACCATCATCACTCCCAGGRAAAYCACAGARGAGTGACAGGASAGAGGCACARCAGAGGGCCAATCAGATTTCAGCTGGGGCCAGTGCCCCTTTGGCCCGCCCCTAGAACCGGCCCTGCTTTGTCCTTATACTGGCTGGATGTTGACAGAAGACTGTAACTTTTGTCCATTACCACAGGCTCGTGGAAGAATAGTGACAAGATGCTGGTAATTCCACACATAAACAGCAGCAACATCTAAGAACAAAATACCACACCAGCAAGAACAAGCAGACAGTTATGTTGTGACAACGTATCAAACGGCACGTGCATGTTGTTGTGACATTCCTTGAGTTTAAATCTATCTGTGCACATTATATGTCACACAACTGCATCATAAATGTTACACATATTCGTCATTTAGCTCCACAAGGCTTAACTTTTTTTTTTACAAAATATGCTTTTACTTATGTTCTGACCTACATAAAAATAATTTAAAAATATACCAAAGAGATGCATAGATTTAGCAATTCAAACTGATATGCAAAATGTGACTGCTGTGGTCGAACAGCTGTTAACAAGCCGTTTTGGGAAAAAAATTTAGATGCATCTGTCCAAAAAATCCGTCCCTCGCACAGTAACTGCTGGATATGGGCACCACTGATCCCCGTGACTCTGACTGGAAAAAGCGGGTAAAGATAATAGATGGATGGAGTCTCTTGTCGGYAACTGAAGCCTGCTGGATCTGGTTTATGGGAGATGCCATGTTGTAGTTTTGGGACCAGAATTTGCACACTGGAATTAATCCTGCCTACTCTAACCACGCACACTTGTGGTGTCACATAACTTATAAGCAAGCAATAACTAAAGATAGCAATTAGAAAAATGAATATTTGAATATCTAACAGCAAGGTAAGAATATGAATCAACAAGTCAATATCTGAAATAAAATATATTTGATTATTTATTTTACCAAGGGCAATGTTCCATGCGCAGAGTTTTTAAGYACTCAAACAAACTTGTAGTAGAACCAGCTTGCAGGAAAGGTTGATCGCATTTCGACTTCAAACCATGGTTTCAGATCACAGGTTTATCCATATCCAGTCTGGTATCACCTCATTTCCAGTGATTTTATTGGACAACTCTTAAACTGGTCACTGGTCCTGCTGTTTAGCAGTATTTTTTTTTCATTGGCAACACCTGCTGTTTAGGAGGAAAACAGCAATTGTCTGGCAGAAGTTCCATGATAACCAGCAACAAATACTGTTAAGATGTGCTTCTTCCTGTGGATCATCTAACATTCCAAAGGGGAAAAAAAAGAGGTAAATTGAGTGTTAATATTTTTTTTTTCTGTAGAAAAATGTTACTGCTCACTGCAAGATTGTTAAGCTCATATAGTGCTAGCAGTTTTATTAATTTTGCATCAAGTCACCTTCCTTGCTTTATTTTCAAATGCTCCCTTCTTCAGGGGTTACCACAGTGTGTGAACATACAAGAGATTTAGTAATTAATTTATGCTGGGTGCTCTTTCTGATCAACCTGGGTTCAAACTTGTGACCTTTGACCAGGATATTAACCACTGACTTACTGTGGCCCATCGTCTTCATTTTTGCACATTGTTTGTAAATTGAGTTGTTTCAAAAGTATTATAAACTTTTATAAAACCTACAGCGTGTGTATCTACAGTGAATCAAGTGGTTGGCCATATATCGAGATATCCTATCAGCCTTAGACAAGAGATACCTAACTCTTATACAGCCATGCAGTATGTGGCAAAAAACATAATGAGTAGCCATTGCATTAAATTATGTCTGTGTCAATGGTGAGCATAAATTTAATGCAGTTTGATTAAAATAAAAACATAAAAAATCCCCACTGTGTTCAGTTCAGTTAGGATCAGCTGGTCACAGACCCATGAAATTTGCTTTCATACTTATAATTGCTCAGTCATTTTGTCACCCAGCTGATCCCACACTACTGCTCTTTCCCCTTGACTTTTTGACTTTTGCTGCTTCTTTTACGCTTAATTGTGGTATAAAATACGGATTACAAGCAAACTCCGCTCCACCTTTCATTTTATAAAAAAAATAAATGCATTAGAAGCTGGCTTCTATAACTGCCAAATGCTCTGAAAGACTCAGAAATAGAAGAGGCACATCAGAAAGCAGACTTTTAAATGAGGTGAACAGATTTATATGTTTGATTGAATACACTGAACTAGTAAAGTCTATAAAATACTTAAACCATGCTGTCTGCATGAAGAAAATCATTTTTAAGGTATTTAAATTGCTTACATCATGACTGGTACATAAAGGTTTGGCAAGTTTTTGCATTGTCGTTTCAAAGATGTAACTTACCTAACATCTCCTCATCATTTTCCTGTCAGCTAATGTTTCATTCTTTTAAACTGAAAGCTTTGATTATCACTGTGAAACAAATAAATAAATAAATAAATAAATAAATAAATAAATAAATAAATAAATAAATAAATAACTGTAAAAAGTTTAATCTAACTGGAAAATAAGAGTGCATCTTGCAAAGGCCAATCCAGGTCATGGTTGAGTGGACAATGCAGAAGGCTTTTGGGATTTTGCACGGATGACTCCCATATTTTCAGCTGTGCCTGAAAGTGAGTGATGGTCTCGGGGAGAAACTCCCAACAGTGCCCACCACCCACATGGCCCTTATCTGACTCTGGGTTTTACTGCCATGTGTTCCTGTACTAACTTGTATAGCAAGCCAGGAAGAACACATTGGACACTTAAAGTAATTTTAAAATGTTTTTAGTGTGTTCTGAAGCTTTTGTTGTTCCCAAAAACCCTGAAGCACTTTGATTAAACTCCCAGAATTTTCTTCCATCTCATGCCAATGTAACCAGGAAAAACAATGCCTTAATATTAGGTTTGCATCCCCCCAAATTAATGATAAGCAGTGGTTCTGCTCACCATTCAGAGCAGACAGGGTCTTTTGAGAGGACAAAGGTGCTCCTTTGTGTTTTAGGACATTAAAGTTTTTAAACCCACAGCACAGAAAATAGTCAGTTTTATTCATTTTTTTTTTTATCTTTGTGAATGTTGAGCAAATAAAGTTGGTGGTTGTATCACTGAAAGCAAAATACCAGGCTTGCATTTTTCTATCCATAACTTACACATAATCAAACAAAACGGACATTTTAGAAGCACACAATTTAGTTGAAGACAATTAACTCCCCAGAACTTCTAATAAACACAAATATTGTATGGCATTGGTGTGTTTTATTAGCAGTGAGTCATCCTCAGAACATACTCTGGGTGCAAAACAGTTCACAAGATTTATGTTGAAAACTTTAGTAATTACTGATGAGGTCACCATGTTTTTCTGTTAGTAGTAGAATATCTCATAAAGCACCTGATGAAAACTCTCCAGAAAGTAAACATTAGCTGGATACATTTATAACCCATTACCTTTAAGAGTCGATTCAAGATGGCTGCCACAAATGATTAACTTTAGCAAACACTAAGATTACCATAACTTAGTAGTTTGAAGTTCCAAGATTTTAGAACATAATAAAGTTTGTAGTTCCAAGATTTTAGAACATAATAAA
>NW_013952524.1:1041846-1050216 GCF_001266775.1 Austrofundulus limnaeus | reverse complement strand
ATCAAAAACAATGCTGACTTTTTTATTTTTATTTATTTATTTATTTATTTATTTTTTTGTAAAAAAAAAAAAAAGGTTAGATTGACTTTTTAGGTCCAACTATTCTAAACCTTTAGTTTAAACCCAACCCTAACAAAAGACTTATTGAGCTTAAATAAAAGCAAGAACCAGTGTGAAGCCAAGCAGTGGTGTACCAGAGGATTTACGCAAGCCTCTAAAGGACAAGTGTTTGTTCGTAGGACATCTTGTGCTAATGTTAGACACGCCTCTTTGACTCGTAAAAAATTTGTTGCATTTGTCCCGAAAATAAGAACGGTCACTATAACTGTGCTGATGTTACATTACTGCTGACAGGAATCTTCATGGAGGTCTGCAGAGTTTTCAGGGGAAACTGCTGGAACTGGGACATTAGCTCCTGGGTACAACTGACAGGTCTATTAWCGCCTTCCTCCTCAGCAGGCAGATATACAGCCTTGAGCCAATAATTATAACTTCTTTAACAAGCCCCTCAATATCCTTGCAGCAAAAGCATGCATTTAGCCCCACAAACATACAGACACACGCTCCGCGATTGATTTATGAGCCCGAGCGCCAGAAGAAAGGAAACAGTGCTCACTAACTCAGACATGTTGACCAGACGAGAGCAATCCAAGGAAGACGGAGATACAGGCAGCATTAAAACTGACACTTTAAATGCATTAGAAGAAGTGACCTAGTAAATCAAAAAGAGAATGCAATAAGAAATAATTTGAATACCTTGTCAGACAATATCTCAGCTAAAAAATAATAATTGTGGAAATTTGGATGTTATCCAAAGAAAATCTGATTCATAAGGTCCTGGCAGGACCTGAAAGCTTTTTTGGGTTGTGGCCCAAGTATGAAAAGGATTTGGATTTTTAAGCTTCACTTGTTAAACAACTGAGAAAAACAACCTTGTCTTAACATAGGTCATTTATAACATTTTAAACATTCTTAAATAAAAGGTTCACAGGCAGAGCTTTAAACTACCTCCATGACCTCTGCCACYGTAACCGGTTTGTTTTTCACTGAGACCTCAGACTCTGTCTCCTCAGCAGTGGACAAGGTGTTATAAGGAGATTTTCAGCATGCTCTTATCATTGCTTAGCAGTGTTCCCCAGTCAGGTCTGCAGTTCCTCCTGCCAACTAAACCCAGTCTGAGATGGACTCTGCCTGTACTGTCGAACAAGTTGACATGACTTGAGGTCAACCAAATATCTTTCTCTGTGACCTCCACAAATTTTTCTCACTCCTGAGTTTTTGCATTCACAGTCACTGTACCTGGGTGTAAACWCGTCCTCTTTCAGACTGAAGACTTGTTGTCTGTAGACCCTCTGGTTGATGGATACCGATGATCTGTTGCCTTCAACTTCAGAAATGACTGACAAAATGATGTTTACAAATAAGTAATTATGTACTACATTTAACACTAAAAGTAAGGAATTTTGTGTTTGGTAGATTAATTCTTTGTTGTAACAATGCTTCTTGGCAATAAATCTGCAGACTGACTAGCTGCACATGGGGACACCAAGCTCAAAGCAATTATATATTTTTGTTTTGTTTATTTATTTATTTATTTATTTATTTATTTATTTATTTATTTATTTATTTATTTATTTATTTATTTATTTATTTATTTATTTATTTATTTATTTTTAGTTAATGCAACAGCAAAATAAGCTCTTTGGCAGAGAAGATTTGACATTTTTTGTGTGCAACTCACATACTCGGCTTAACTGCTCATCCCACAAACACGTTTCCTACAAATTTGGTTCCATTTAAAAGCTAAATTAAAAGGCTTACTAGCTGTATACAATTTATTGCCAAGAAGCATTAACTAAGTAACAAAGTATGTTTACTTTGATACAATACTTAAGTTTTTTTGAGTAATGGAGTTTAAACAAAAGTTCAACTCAGGAAGACTGATGGCCTCACCTGCTCCCGCAGACCTCCACATCTCCAGCTCGGCTGCATCTAATTGTTGCAATCTCAGCCGCATCCAATCAGCTCCAGTCTGCTGTGCATTAAACCAGTCGCCTCAGTCGCCCTGTCTGCATGCCAGCTGACGGTCAATCTGCCGCCACCCCTCCTCCGCCGTTCACCTTCAAATGGGGGTGCACCTGGTTCAAATCTTCATGTCTCTTTCCAGTCCTCCAACCCAGCCGGTCGAGGCAGATGGCCACTTGTCCTGAGCCTGGTTCTGCCAGAGGTTTCTTCCTGTTAAAGGGGAGTTCTTCCTCTCCACCGTCGCTCAGGATGGGAGTCTGTGATGAAGTGATTCAACACAACCTGCTGGCTTCCTCTTTTTATTTATTTTTTGACCTCCACCACCAGTGTCAGGCCCCGGGGGGATTAAATCTCCTACCCCTAACTTAAGGCATCTCATATGAGATTTCAGCTTCATTCAGCGCTCTCGTCCTCTGCCGGGGTCTGAGCACCAAACTCTAATGCTGTTCATGTCAARAATCATGTTGGTCCAGTCATGTCAATAAACCTCCTAATTTCAGTCTGTCTTTGTGTGAGTCCTTCCAGGTTGAATCTATAATTTTACCAAGTATTTTTTATTGTATCTTTTACTTTTGTTTTGTTACATTCGACATAAAATGAAACCTTTTTCTTTCGTTTAAAATTCAACACCTAATACAAAAGGAGTTGTTTTTGCACTCTAAGATAAGAAGTGTTGAATTAACTTAATCAAGTTATGTCAATTGGTTCCACAAAACTTAGTTCAGTAAATGTAAAGCAATTTACTCAACTCAGTTTGGTAGAACCAGTTTGGTTAAGCAAATTGAACTTCACATTCCTTAGTGTGTGTAAAAGTACTTACTTTCTCAATTATTGTGAGCAGTTCAATGAGTTTTACTTAAGTACTTTTATTATCAGTGAAATTATTTTTTTACCAAAACCATTTTCTGCTAAGGTATTTTTACCTTTTCTAAGGTTTTGTGTTTAAGTACTTTATATACCTCTGCAATAAATAAATAGTCCTTACTTTTTGTGTTAAGTTTATGTGGGTCTGCAACAAAATAATATTGCTATATACCATTAACATTTGTCTTCACAAAATGATGGTTCCTCTTGAAAGTAGTAAGAAATATAGAATAAGTATTTCATTTGTTTTATTTCAGGGCTATTCTTTGAAAATCACTAACTTCATCAGTCATGATTATTTTGTTTTCATTGGCAGCAGTTTTTAAAGATTATGATTTAGTAAAGACACTTAGGATTCCCAAGAATTTTACATAACATAATGTCTGTTTCATAAACTGGTAATTTGATAAAAGCCTTCAAAGCCAGCTGCTTCTGTTTCTYCCCACACACGAATCATAACTACAGTACAGTTAATAAAGGAAGACGGTTATCTTTCATTGCAGATGGACTGGTATAGAACACAATAGGGAGCTTTGTTGCAGAAGGCATCCGCCTTTAATGACTTCGTCAAACCCCGTTGTGCCTGCACTCAGCGTTCAGAGATAACGTTCGTTGTGATCTCAACAACACAGCTGAAGCACTGAGTGATGACCACTCCCTGCCTCACTCCAAGCCTCACTAATTACCTGAGCATARGCTAAGCTGACAAGTGAGGGTGTACGGAGTAGAGTTGACACCACAACATTCTACTGACCCACAGCTGAACTTGAACCTGTGAGAAAAGAACAAATTCACTAATTAGGCCATTACTGTCTTACCTTGTTGGTTTTTTTCCCCACCCTCTCCAAGTTTTACCTTGACACACAACCACTAGCCCAAAGGAGCACCATAACTTGTAAAGGCTTGCAGAACACAGCTCCATTTAGACCTGCCTCAGTGCCTGCTAGCTTGAGCCAAAGGTTTCAGGAGGATATTTAACAGAAACACATTTCACTCACCCCCTGCAATTAGTTCAAAACCCTGCATTTGCACTGAATGAACTTTCAGTCTTAGTTTAAGCCAGTGGAGAAACTGGAATTACTGTTTATTTTACGGAAACTTGGAAACTTGTGAGAAAGCTGAATAATCTATTTCAAAAACGTAACCTTCACAWATTATTGTTGGAAAATCAACGTGTTAAACACAAGGACTGAATGAAATTGTGTTAAACATTGGGCTACACTGGCTAATTAAACTTTAAACTTTTGTGTGACACCATTTGTTCAGGTTGTTTTCTCAAGTGAATGTGTGTCGCTGCACAATGTGCATGCGCTGATGAGCATAGATCACAGACATGTTTGTACTGAGGCTTCAAATGTATCAGTCTGCCTGATCAGACAGTCTAGTTGGTCAAAGGTTTCCTCTCAACTCTAGGTGAAGTGATACATTTAGCAGACTCTCAGCACATACTGTACACTGTTTACAAGATGACTGTTCAGTTGAAAACCAAAGACAAACTGAATGTGTTTGTGTTYAACAAAAGTATAGAGCAGGGGTCTACACATTTTTTTAATCTGGAACCCCCCAACAGATAGAAACAGAGAACCAGGCAAAGACCATAGGATCTCAGCCGTTACTGTGATCCTGGTCAAGCTGTGAGAGAAGCAGTGGTGGTTCTAGGGGTGGAGCCCAAGCTGAAATCTGATTGGTCCCCCTGAGGTGTCACTCATCTGTCCCTTGCTGAGGGTGATGATGGTGGATGCAGTTCCATGACCAAACACTAGTGGCGCTAATTAGTCCAGCATGACTCAAGCTTACAGAAGTTTTCTTCTCTTCTGAAATTTGAACAATCCTGCAGAAAGTCTTTCACCTGACAATTTTTTTCACATGCTGTGTGTTTACGAGTATTTAACTGTGTATAGCAAAACTCGCAAGAAGAATTTACTGTGCACCTTTTTTTTTACTTATTACATTACATTACCAATGTTTGAACGTGTACGAATAATTAAATGTATACACCTTATCAAAACCAGGAAATTGTGTGCAAAAATATTGAACAAATACATGTTCCCTTTATGAATATTTTGGCCCTATGATGGCCCCTTACACAAAAAACTCCTGGATCCGGCTCTGGAGTGAAGRAGAATTCATCTGATATACTCCCTGAATGTGTGCATTTCTGACTGAAATACATTTTTTATTCCTCAATCAATTATTATCAATTAATTTATATATCAWTTATCAATTTACTACAAGTTAGATTCTCAATATTGTGTTTAAAGATGTAACTTTGGGGTGGGATGGGGGGGTGATATTAAAAAGGGTTTTTTTCTTAATTTTCACAACCCCATCATTAAAGACCTCTGCTGTAGAATTTATGATTAACTATAATATTGCTCTTTCACTAGTATGCTGTTTTTAGTAAGTTTGGGTTAAGCTTGAAAATCTATTTAAAACAAACCTGGATTTAGCTAGCCATTAGCCTAGTCTGATCAAAGCCTTCTTCCTTTTTCTCCATACCCTGCTCTATGTGGCTGATGAGGTACCAGTTATTGATAAACTATACAGTATGACAGAACTTCACCTCAGATTTGACCAGACTGCTTATTTAAGTAATGGACTCAAATCTACAGTAGCCRAGTAACTCTGTAAGATGTACTGCACAGCTTGAGAAAACCCCATGCTTAAAATTGAATTCATGCACACAGTGTGTTCATTTGTTTCAGTAACAAAARTGATGAACTTCAGTGCTATAACTGATCAAAAGTATTGGTATTGGCAACTTATCAGGGCTAAAAACATCCTTTTGAGTAGTTGTTTGGGTTTTTATTGTGTAGTTTCCCTGCCCTACATACAATGCTTAACTCGTGTGAGAGAAAGAAAAAACAAAAGGCAACAAGAAAACGATTAGAAATACATGACATTTTTAAATTAAACTTGAATGAAAGTCTGTCTCGTTTCTGAGTAGCTTGTTTCTATCTTTGACTTTCTCAGTAATTAAACCGTTTCGACTGAAACTGAATGAAGAAAATGTTTCTGGTCTCCTCAGAGGTGAGGGGCTTTCTGCCGGTGAGCACATAACAAAACATGCTTGGAATATTTACTCAAGGTGTTAAAGCACAATGCACATTACTCAACGCTAACCTACACTGTTTGCTTTAGAAGTCATCCGTGTCTGGTATCAAGGGCTAAAAATACACTAGCTGGTCGCTCACTCACCCAGGGAAACAGGATTCCATCGGTGCACTGCAATGCAAATTTCTCTATTTAAATGAAAGAAGAAAATATAATAAATGTCACACTGTGGAGTGTTCAAATACTTTGCTCACTTAAATATAATCTCTTGAATGTGATTTATGGCTTATTTTTGACATTTTTAGACCTTCCAAAGCTCCATTAGTAATGGATGTGTCTGAACAACCTGTCGGAGCTACKGTAACTGTTTGATTTATCGCTACTTCTGCACAATGACAGTCAATTAGAAAAAAATCCAGCAGATGACTTATGTTGCTGAATTGCATTCATTAGTGACACACCAGAAACACAAACAAGCAGAGCTAGTTTCTGGTTGGATAAACAGTAAGTTGGAAGTGCTTGTTAAAACTACATATTTGAAYGTGTTTGCAGCACAGAAACTCCAAACAGCATTTAAATGACAACTGTTTTTTTTATTAAGTGCATTTAAATACATAAACACACACTAGCATATACCAAAAATAATTTTATGAAGACCTAAAAAAAATCTGCAAACAATCTTACCAAACAAGCATAATTTACATCTGAAAAATACTGCACTTTTTTATACAAACAATAAAGACAAATAAAAATAATTTGTTTCATAATACAAACAGCAACTCCTTACAATGAAAAAAAAGTGAATGTGAGGAGTTTAGAGTCAGCGAGGGGCAACCGGAGACAGCGCTATGTCAATGCAGGTCTGACATACCGATCGGGGTACTCATGCAAAGCCTGCAGGCAGAAAACATCTTTGAGACTTTTAAATGTTCAACATTTGCAGTGTACTGCTGGCGGAGGCTGTGATTTATCCCCTCAACGAATCATTGACAGCTTAAGAGTCTTAGTGTCCTCATAACTGAAAATCATCCCGACTCCCTTAAAAAAATTCTAACTCAGGCACGGAGGAAACATTAGACATACAAACGATCTTAATCCAATTTAAAAACAGCAGTTTAAATATATGATTTATACATTTAGCTTTAAAGGAAATTAAAAATGCTGATTTTACTGAGCAAATAGTTGTTTTTTTCTACAAGCTACACAGTATAATCTCAACATGGACGTTTTCTTTTAACAATAAAAATTGATCTCCAAATATGGCACTTTGTTGTAAAAAATATACTGTATTTCATGGCTGTTTTACCAACAAGTTAAAAGTTTTCCTCTGAGACCAACAAGGCACTGTAACTTTTTGACCTTACAGCTTTTTTTTGGCAGCGAACTGGTTTCTAATACAAAGAGACGCTACAATAAGGCAGTGCTGGATGCTTGGCAGCTTTGAGCGCTGAGAGTGTGAGATCCCTCAAACGTGAAAAGCACAAAAATGTGAATGTGTCATATAGGTCACATGTTTTGATAAAGGCTTGACTGACCTGTTTGGATTTGACAGATTTACACTCCTTGTCATACTGACCAAAGGTCACAGGATTACCAGTGCAATCAGTGTGTATTAAACTTAGGATTCTGTGTAATACTTAACCCAGTACATAAAAAAAATACAAGGCTGGCTGCACTTGGTAAAGACTGGGTACTACTGATGTGTATCCAACAAGCTTTTTGTACACTGATCCTGAGGCACTGTTTGTTGTCAGGTTGGCATTAGTCTTTGGTTGRTTTTGTTCTCGTTTAGCTGGCTGAGTGAGTTTCTGACATTAGGAGTGGCTGCTCCCGCTCAGGTCCCTCCATTTCTCCGCACGGACTGTGACTTTCTGAACTGAGATCTTCAGGTTCCAGTGGAGATGCTACCGCTCCTTGAGCCAGCGATGCTTCCTCGGACACCCTCCTCATCCTCTCCTCCTCTTCTATCTTCATCCTCAGCTCCTCGGCTTCTATTTCCTCCGTAGTAGGAATGGAGTTCTTCTTGGGTCTTCCCTTGGGCTTAGTCGGGGCTTCGTGACCTCCTTTAAGCACCTAGAATAACACAGACAGCATTTAGTGGACTGCTCCGGTAATAAATGGCAGAACAAGTCAAAGGCAATGCCTGCTATTATAGTAATTATTGGAAGACATATGGCTGCTGGCTCTGCCTTGTGCACTCATTTATCTTCAACGGTTTCAGATCCGTTTTTGTTCTGTGTGTTGTTGACCCTTCTACAAAAGTGTTTGCTCTCACTGCAATCATCATCAGTCAAACCACACTTAGTCGCACCATCACTTCCTGCTATCTACAATTTGTTGCCTTCATTGTAGTGACCAAAAATGTATGAAATACTTGGTTATGAAGCCTACATTTTCTGACACAGACACACAAATATTATATATATA
>NW_013952524.1:1031351-1039232 GCF_001266775.1 Austrofundulus limnaeus | reverse complement strand
GTTGTTGTTGTTGTTGTTGTTGTTGTTATGGTTGTTGTTATGGTTGTTGTTGTTGTTAGTAGTACTACTTCTAATGCTACTACTAATGTGGTTGTTTTCTGGTTAAAAAAAGTAAAATGCTAGAAATTTTGAGAAATTATTCAAAATTTGTGTACAGCTTCAGATTAAAGTTACAGCATGATTTCTTAAAAGTACTAGAATTATTACCAAATCTAATTTCAGCTAAATTATAATTTTTAAGACATTCTGGACAAAAAAGTATGCTTGTTRACTAAAAGCATATGAGTATTGTAGGTCTTTGTATTAATGCATAATTGTTTCTTAATCTTAAAATAACCATTCTTGTCATTTTGACTTTATTCTTGAAATATTTCCTTTTTTATACGTGTTAACATTTTGACTTTAATTTTAAAACTGAAAACTAATTAAACATTCTTCCTCTATTTAAATTTTCTGGGTGATCCAAATATATTGTTGTAAACTAAACTAAAAGCAAATTTAAAAAATGCTATTTTTAGTTTAGCTAAAAGTCAGTAAATTAAAAGTCCTACTGAATTTAACTCGTCTGAGCAATTTGTGAACAAACAAAAAAGGTCTTGAAAACAATTGTAAAAATATGTGTTCTAAACATTATGTATTATTCAAACAAAACCAAACTTACCATTTTCTTCCATTTCATGCGCCTGTTTTGGTACCACGTCTTGACCTGAAGCTGTGTGAGGCCAAGAGACTGAGCCAAATCTAACCTGCAGGATAACAGACAGAACAAGCTGCAGATCAGTCACATGAAAAAAAAAATTGGTTTGGACATCTTTACACTGACAAAAATAAAAAAAACACTCCAGTAATATGAAATAATAATAAATACATATTGATAAATTATTAGTCCCTGTGTGATTTCCATAACTACTTGTTTTATTGCACTTTGGCTGAACTTAGTTGTAATAATCTAATTTTTTWAAGAAATGGCTCTTTGATTTTAGCCCCTTGCATAATTTCATGTTGAATCTTGATTTTGATGCCCACTGCTAAAGAGTTGTACTTAAAATATCTTCACTGAAGACAGTAACACTTCAAGCTGGATGATTGGGGCTGTCGTGAATGTATCCACCACATGTGGCGGCGCGTAACTAATTGGGTTATTGGCTGGTGTGTAATGCAAAACCTGCAGGAAGAGACAGATAAAGTTAACAAGGAATCCATGTGTATGGCAAAGGAAAGGTTATTGATTTTCATTAAGTGGGATTTCCTCTTCCCTGCTCTTCAAAAGGATTTTAAAACAGATGAAAGTTTCTGTCAGCCCCTGAAGAAATGAACAGACTTTCATTTTATGGCAGAAAGTGGAAGCTGAGACAGAGACAAGGATAAAAAAAACAACTAAGCATTAGGGGAAACTTGTCTGAGATTTGCGAAGCTGTTTTTGGAACTTGAAATATAAAGAACTGCTCTTGAAGAGATTTTGTGTTATGTGCATTTACGTGTTGCCAAAATATCTAATACAGGCAATCAGGCCGTCTGTCAGACTTTACTTTCTATGTAAGCACCAATCTATAGCAGAGTAACAACTGGAGGCAAGAAAAAGTACTTGCACCAAAAGAAAAAAAAAAAACATTTATTTACGCTCATTAGTTATCAATGGAGAGAAACCGCATGCTTTCAACAGCAGAAACAGTACTTGAGTCACTCCCTGCAGGGCTCTTCAAGGCTGCTATTTTCTTCTATTCCCACACTTTTCACAAGACAATTTTGTGCTTCACTGAATAATCTTCTTAAATCATTGATGATGAGGATAATGATGATGAGGATGAAACTAGTTATCATTTGAAAGCTTCATAAAAACCATTAAGGCACATCATAACAGAAATGATTATGTTTTTAGGAAAATTTTGGGTTTATGTTACACTCGACCTCACACACACTCCTGCATTTAGGACTAAAGAGACTCCAAGCCAAAAAAAAAAAAGAAAAAGGAAAAAAAAAMGGGGAAGAAGAAAAAGTGAAGTTATCTTTAGATCATAACAAACCAGAGCAGGGAGCACGCCTCACCTTTGAAGTGGGGTTTAAAGGGGGATTTTTCTCTGTTGATTTTTTTTCCCTTTTGCTCCAGCTGGATGTTTAATTAATTTCCACCACAGTGTCAGAATCGGATATTTTGACAGGACGCAGCAATTTGGCTCAGCTATTCAAACGGATGGTTGGGTTTGATCGCTGAATGGCGCTCTGCCTCGAGGCTTCTGCTTTAAGATGAGCCGTGGCACCTTTCCAAGCAGCTACGTGCGAGCCAAGATGTGATATATTTAATAATGCATTGTGGGAGTTTTTAACCCACGAGTAAGATGTAACTGGAGAAACAAACAAATCGGACTGATTTCAAACAGGCAAACAGGGTTTTCAAAGTGGAAGTGGTGCGCCACCACATCGCAGTTTGCAAAACCTTAAAAGTTGCAATTAGCAAATAATCGGTGTAAAATACAATAATGCATTTTTTTCATTCATGCATAAGAAAATACTGTAAGTAGTTTTGAGATACTAAAAATTAAACCTAAAGCAAATGTTCAAAAGAAGTTTTGAAACTCCTATGAAAGTGAAGGAATGCTTTATATACTGTATTTATGATTCAATACCACTCTTAGTAAAAATGGAAAAGTAGCCTGCAGGCCTGAAAGCGGTGTCCACAACACAACTGGAAAATATAACCTCATGACAGGTTTCAAACATGACCCACATCGATTTAAAGCAGATACTTTAACGTTTCGATTACTTCATCTTATTGTGGATTGTTCCTTTCTATCCACCAGCACATGAGTGACATGATTGGCTGTAAATCAGTGTAAGACATTCATGTTTGCTTGCGTTGGCCATCGTCCCTGTTCTCCTGAATAAGGAAGTGTTTCTTTGTTGGGGCCCCCCCTTTTTTTTTCTGCCGTTTTAAGAGCTCGGGGTTGAAAAACGTTACTCCTGTCTCAACTAGAAAATCTGAGGTAATGCTCTGGCTCACATGGATTCACATTAAATGAGACGTTCCCCACAGGACAAATAAAAAATGAATAAAAAAATTACGAGGTTAAGTTAACCACCATTTGATAGGTACGTTTACAGCTTTAGTGGATGTCCTTGAGCGTTTGTGCGTGTTCTGAACTTTGCCAGTTATAATACACAGGTTGTCAAAATGTTCCCGATGATTGACACTTATATAACTCTGGTAGCTGGTACATCAAGTTTATTTAATTACTGTGTTTCACCACCAAAATATTTTAGGTTAGAGTTTTTTTTTCTTTTTTGTGGGTACAAAATCTTATCTGACAGTTTTATCATTTTGCTTTTAAAATGTCTGGATTTGACGCGTTAATTGTTTAATCGCCGGATTTATTTTTCAATAATTGTTTACTTTAACCGACTGCAGTGATTTGTGTGTTTGAACTGGAACCGACCTGTCAGGTGTGGACAGGTACTTCTGCTTCTGGAACTTCTTCTCCAGGCCCATCAGCTGCAGCTCGGTGAAGATGGTGCGGCTGCGGCGGGGCTTCTTCAGGCGCGGCGTGCTGCGCTCCGTCTCCGACTCGCTGCTGATGCTTAGCGGCGTCTGGCTGGGCGAGGGCTCGGAGCCACGCGGGGGCTGGGGGGAGATGAGGGGCAGGTGCGAGTGGACCGCGCCAGGGGAGGACGGCTGCGGCAGGTGGGCCTGCAAATTGGGCGGCTGCCGCGTGATGACTGAGAGGAGGGGGTAGGCACGCAGCGACGAGGACCCTGGAAAAAGCACAAACAGCAATGCATTTACATGACATATCCTTCTGTATGACTAAGTCTTTTGACCCCCCCAGTCACCTCGGTTGTACCATTATCGACTGCCAATATTTCTCTCCGACAGGTTCATTTTTATTTGACCCGTTGTGAAAAGTGTTTTGGCTTCGACCTCTTCCATGTAGAGGGCTGTGATCTGGATGACGCAGGCAGTGTTTGACTCTGATCTCCTAAACCTTTTAACTGAATGATGATTTTTTTTTTCAATAGTTGTTAAATATAACAAATGTCATAACACAAAACCACAACACAGACACAAGGTAGTAAAAATCTATAAATGAGATATTTTTTATATTATTTAAAAAATACACTTTTCACCAGTTCTTCCTTTCATAACACAAAGCACTATACAAATGTACACAAATACTTTCACTCTTTATGGGAGCTCTCAAAACCTGCAGACATTTGAAATCAATAAAAAAGTAGCTCTTGGAGCCAAGGCTCGACGGATGGAGACCTGGAGGTWGGCAGAGAGGACAGAGTAGATCAACCAATACGAATATTTGCCAGAAAAATCCCCAAACGTTCAGTTCAAAGACTTGTTTTTACAAGAAAACAGTGCAGGACTCTTAAAAACCTGGACACAAGATAAATAGGATATAATGTGAAAAATATATATATTATGAATTTTCTGAGCTATCCGTTTTAAGATGGCAACAATCTACATTAGTCTTGGCCCAGCTTGGAGCAGCTGTTAGCTACAGTATAGTAACAGTGTTTATCCAAACGGAGGTTGTTCAAAGAGTGATCTGTACCACGAAACCTCACCAAATTACATGAACTAGTGTTTTGTTTTCTTGAGAATCATATGTGACAGAAAGAGGAATTACCAGTTCATAAAGGTAAAAAAGCTTTAGCAACTTGTGAACACAAAGATCGTACAGATATAAAATACACAACAATTTAAAGCCGTAGATGCAAATCAGAAATGAGGAAGAAAATGACAGCATGCGGGTAGCCACAGTTGCGCTGCTCACACACACGAGCACATACGCACAGAGCCTGGGGCTCAGCATGACATCATTTTAAGGCACTGAGGTCATCGCTACCCCCCCCCCCCCCCCCCCCCCCCCCCGCCCCCCGATGTTAGATTGCTGCTTTGCAACAAGTCCAAACAAGAAGCTGCCTTTTCACTCCTTGTTTGTTCCTGCCCTCCTGTTCTTCCCTTTCTGTTTATGTTAAGTCTTTTTGTCTAAATCAAATCCATGTTCATGCTTTCAACGAATCYTTTAGTTTGACTCTGGAACTCATTTCTAGTGGAAATTCTGCGCCTGCGACTCTTCTCCATTTTGTGAATGAAGAACACTTCAGCGTGTCCTCACAATTTGCAGGAAATGTCCTGTCAGCAAAGAACTTTGAGGGGAGACAGGAGGGGTCGCTGGACAGTCCCTCCGCCCCGCCCCACCCTCCCAGAGGGAATGTGCAAGGAGAATGGAAGAACATGAAGAGCAAAGAGGGAAATGTCAGCCCTCGTGGCGACTTTCCACCCACAGCGAAGCCAGCTCTCTGACATGCTGTTGACAGGCACCAGTGTCCTGTCAATAGGCTACAAATAAACTGTTTGAGTAGCTGCAGGAACTCAACTCAGTCCCCCCACCCCACCCCACCCCACTCCCTCCTGCAGAAGTACATGGATCCTCTTGATAATCACAGTCGGAATGTAGGAACTGGAACAAGTGCTTAGCGTAACGGTTACAGAAGACATAGCTGCCAATAATAGATCAAGAAGAGCAGTTAAAGTTTTACTTCTAACACCAGCTAATTATTCGACTGAAATCATTGCGTCTTTTAGCTGTGTATTTTCTGCACATACCTGCTCACTCTCTCATAACACCTCTCAAATGGTTTATCATTAAAATCTGAAATGAAGAATTCATGACATGACCACAATACGCTTAGGTGACGCTTTGCCGTTTGTTTTACAGTAAACTATGACGTGACCTCATCGCTCAGTCGTTTTTTTTTTTTTTTTTAGGATCTATGCAGGTGCAGCAGAAATCAGCCCGTAGCATAAACTACCGGTACTTCTTCACATCTGATTAATTGCTTATCCCTTTCTGAAGGAGGGAAAAAAATATGTGATGACAAAATGGGAATGGCAGCAGGATGACAGGCTGTCAAAGGTTATCCCTAACTGAAGATGGAAGATGTGTGCACATTGTGGCTTTGTGTGTGAGTGTTTGTGTGTGTGTTGTGTGTGTGTGTGTGTGTGTATGTTGACATGGGCCTTATCAGCCCTCTCATGCCAACTTGATGCTTAATGGCTGTTTTTTTTTGTCTGCGGTGGATTTAGACTTTAAGATGAGATGAAAACTCTTTAGCTCACTTTGGTTTTCTTCTAAGCCCCCTGCCAGCGCTGCATCAGGCTTCGTGCACTCCTCGCTACTTAACGATATTTGTCATTAGGCTGTCAGCCGAGATTACACCACAGTTGATCTTAATCTCTCTCACCTCTTCCAGAAAACACCACTAAGAGCTCTGCCCTGGGTCCCGCTGAGAGACGGGCCGCCAAATGAAATATTGTAACCTGCCATTATGCTGTTCAGCTCCAGGTCAGGGCTCATTGTCTCTGATCCTTCGAAAACTGACGGGGAATTACATCCATCACGGTTTGGCACATTTAATGTAGCTATAAAGCTTTTGTTTTTCTCATCTGATTTAGGGAAGAGGAGAAAATAAAACAAACGCACATGGAAAAAGGGATGTTTAGTTTGGGTGTTTGCGAGTAAAGATTAAAACATAAAACTTTATTTAAAGACTAGCATCACTGTCTCTTAGTGGCCTCCGCTGGTTGCAGGATGTTATAACACCCCTCCTTTTTTTTTTTCCCAGAATGCAGAGATTTTGTTTGGGGGGCCATGCAGGGCCCACTCGCCACTTTCTCTTACCCAGGACTTGAAATGGTGCGMGTTTCTGTATCAAACATTAAAAGCCATTGATGTTAAGTGATATACAGTGTCTCACACCCCCGTAGCTACAAATAAGCAGTGCACAGGGTGTTCTGATATGCGGGACGGGTTACTCTATCCATCTGAAAAGAGGGGGTGCCAAAGCCCAGTCAGAGCAAAACACCGACCAATCTATATCAGAAGGATGAGGGAATCGCTTCTCCTATTTCTGTCCGTCTGATCGCAGTTATCATCGAATGGCAYGGGATATTATTTTAGACTTTAGAGCAATTATCCTAATGGTAACTGGAGTGCAGCAGTGTGTAAATTGTTTGAATTCAGATTTGCAAATCAATAAAGAGTGCTCTGTCAACTTTAATCACTTCTTTAATACCCATCTATCTGTGGGAAATAAAAACYATACTTTCTTTTGGAAAACAAGTTAGTGGAAATGTAAAACCATACATAATTTTTAACATTTTCTCTGCATTTTACAGTTTCATTCCACCTGTGACCCGTCAGGTGGTTCAGCAGACATTTATGACCTGCATGTTTCCTAACATCCTGCTTTAAGGCTACATTTTGGTGTTTAACAGCATACCATCCTTTTTTACTGCAAATGTCCAGCAGCAGCGGTAACAGTCATTACTGGGAGCCGCTGGCTGAGGCAGATTGCTCATATTAATCAAAGCAAATGAGATYGAATGGATCAAAGGGCACAGGGCTCCTTAGAGGACAGACATTTTTTTTTATCTCCCTCATCTGTCCTGCTGCCTCTTAACTGACTTTTAACCACACACTTTATCAGTTCACTCATTTATCTTTTGCACCAAACAAAAGCCCCTTAAGCATCCCTGGCGTTCACCGACTCCACGGCATGCCTTTGATTTATTCAACCCTTAACGCTCAGTTGGTTACATGAGAGACTGATGGAGTCCCTGATAAAACAACTCTCTCTCTCTCTCTCTTTTAAATTATCTAATGATTTAAATCAATATGAAAATATGTGAATGAATATAATTTTTAGCAAGTGGGGCAAACAATTGGCATAGCCTGTAATTTGCATGTGAAATACAGTTAATATTATTAAAGTATAATAACAAATAAATATTTGACTAATTTTACTCAAGACTAACAGGACTTCCTTCCAAATTGACTTATTAAACATTTCATATTTATTCAGTATAAATAC
>NW_013952524.1:1029376-1031022 GCF_001266775.1 Austrofundulus limnaeus | reverse complement strand
TAATAATAGTAATAAAGAAAAATAATCACTTATGTTTCAAGCCACTTTCAGATAAAAGTCTATAAGTGGCTATCTATGTTGGATAATTATTAGTTTATTCCTTTATTATTGTTATTATGAGCTATTATTAATAAAAAAAACACAGAGCAGCCTTACCCGAACATGAATGGAGAGGCTTTGGTCGGACAATGAGAGAAGGACACACGGAGTACAGAGAGAGTTTCTCGAAATAATCACAAGTTTCCCTGGAGAGGATCTCGTCGATCATAAAAGTCTTGTAGCGCCGCCTGGCCGCCTTCAGCTGGCCGGGGGAGGAGAGCCTGAGCTCGGCCTGACAGTGCATGCTGCGTCCCTCTCTCTCTGCAGTGCGCTCTTCGTTGCGCAAAAAAACAACAGAAACCAAAACTCCCCCTGTGTTCAGGGGCGTTTGTCTAAAAAAACGCGTTCGGTGCAGGTGGAACAGCAGGCAGGTGCGGGGAAAGGCGAATGTTTGAGTTCACAGATAAGGCATTGTTTTTATCTTTGGAGAACGCAGTGTCGTTGTCCCTCCCCCCCKGCTGATGCGTCGCGCGGAGCGCAGCCTTCAACTTGAGCGCGCGCTCACACCCACCGCTATATAAACCAAGTCTGCTGCTCATTATTCTCTCTCCACCCACCTTCCTCCTCCAACACACAAACATTTATTTTATAGCCTAATTTATTTCACTTCTTATATTTTCCAACTCTAATATAAGCAAGGTTGATTTTATATGACTAAATGAATAGGCCTAACTTAAATTTGTATAAATAAGGCTGCCACTGTGGCGCTTTATTCTTTTAAATAATTTCATTAGATGCAATTACCTGATAAAGCGACCTGCTTTTTTAAACTTCGCCCTAAAACAGCTACAAATCACAATTTAATGTGGTCGTTCAGAAGTGATTAAACTGACAGCCAGCGTCGATTAAATATTTTTACATGATTAAAAATATATTTGTAGGCCTAGTTGTTTTGCTTCACATAAAAAGGCAAATATTACCATGAATATGTCCATTTTCCCCTCTAGCAGCAGTATTGACTCAAACTTTAACTGGTTTTGTTTGAGGACCAATCAGCCGCAGGTGAAGTTTATTGATAATAGCCTAAATGCACGCGCACCTCGCGCTTATATCCCGATCCAGCTATTATTTGTCTGTTTGTGTTCATTTCATTTAAATATCGCATAAGGCCGACAAAAGTTACAAAAAATTGTCGTTTGGTACAAAATATTTCACAATGACTTCCACTTCAAGAGATTTCTATCACACGAGAAAAGGGAGAAATAATAAAAATAAATCATGGAGCGGTGAGGTCACGGCTGATAAAGTTCACATAACCGCAGGAAATATGTCGGAAGTCTTTACTGAAACACTGAGACCTTTGTTTTAAATTTAATTTAGCCTTTAAAAGATAAATAGCTAGTTTAGYAACATGTTTTAGGCTACCTAGTTCAGTCGGGACGGGAGTCATGTTATTGGGACTTTTTTTTTATTAATTAGACGAAGAAGAAACAAGAAAAAAAAACAGAAGAAGAAAAGGAACAGGGTCAAGAAAATAAATTAACTTTTATCTAAAACACTTATGATGGGTTGTTTTAAAACTTGTTTTTTTTTTCTTTCAATAGTTC
>NW_013952524.1:1002433-1029101 GCF_001266775.1 Austrofundulus limnaeus | reverse complement strand
TAATATAGTTAACATGTATTAAGATCGGCTTATTAGAAAAAACATTTTTTTTTGAGGTACCAAGTTTTTTTTTTTTTTTTTTGGTTCAGCTTTATTTTTGTTATACTGTTGTCACTTGTGATCCAGCTCAAACTTATATGGTTTAAACAAGTGATATGTAGACTTTTAACTAATATAGTTAACATGTATTAAGATCGGCTTATTTAGCTAACACATGAGGTTTTATCATGGCTGACAGGGAAGGGGGACAGTTGCAACAGTTGCTGCAACTCTCCCCATACGATAAATCCATWTAAAAACAGAGCACATACAGATATTAAGATGTTGAAATTGAGTTTACACTTAAAAGGGTACTGGGTATTTATGACAATAACAGTATTTAACATGTATTTTCTGTAGTTGTTTTCAACAATGGTTTTAAAATCCCAGTTTCTTTCAATGTAAAATATGCATAATGTAGGTGTACAGTGACAATAGGCAAAACAAAAGTTAATTGCCTCACAAATTGTTCTATTATCCTTGTCTCTAAAAGTCAACTGTATTTTATATCAATCAGTCTTTGACATCTGTATATAAGGCTCTAGGCAAAAAGAATTAATAACACTGTAATATCATTATAAGTTACAGTTCTTATGAATTTAGCAATAATATAAATATAAAAATAGTAAAACTTTTATTTACAGTGAAATATATTGTATTAATATGTTGCAACCACCCCCATACAATGTTGTAACTGGCCCCGGGGTCAGTTGCAACATCTGACTTTTCATTTTCAAATGRAAATTGTGAAGAATGTACATGCTTCAATCATCTTTAGATGGTTTTGACTATTAACAGACATATATGTTTATTGTATTAACATTTGGTTTGTCTAATTCAAACTGTCCCCGGTCTCCCCTAGCGAAGCTCGCTGCAACCTGAGATGTGATAATTTTGGAACGGGAAGAGAGCCAAACTTCTTTTCAAAAACCTGTGCCATTTGTCAGATGTTAAGAAGAGCCGGGGCTCTTGTGATCAAAATCCGCTGGGCAAGAAATAAACCTGGACATAATTGCACGCTGTCAAGCGAGAAGAATGGATGTCCGATTTGAAAAGAATCCACAACAGAAAGGGTCAAACATACAGGAGCTGTTCATGTGGCTCAGTTATATTTATCCCCTTAATTGATTCAATAAATGTGTGGCGCCACCTGTAGATTACTCCATGACTCCGCTGTACAAGCATATTAGTTACACTTGGTCCATTTATAGGCGCATATAGGCCATGTGTGCATGCATTACAGTGTGTAGCATCAACATACAAAAACCTCTTTAGTGAAGTTGAGCTGGAAATAACATGTGGGACTGAGGCTAGACGAACGACAATGCAGCCATCAAAAGAACAGGAGCTTTATAATAGTGGAAATGGTCATTTTTAAAACAGCATGTTACAGATCTGAATTTTAAAAGTAAAAACCACCATAAAACAAAACAAAGCCCTTTTTTCAGAAAAGAGCATGACATCTTAAAAAAGAAAATTAAAAAGTTTGCTGCTTAGTTGTATTTTCAGTGTTGCTGGTGAAATCTATAGCTGAAACTGTTTTTTTTTACAAAGTACCTGAAAATCTTCTGATGTTTGGCAGCACCATTTTACTATTTGCATAACAGAAAACTGGCCAGTATAACTTAGCTCCTTTTTTTAACTTCTCATCAAAAATTTACTGACAATGTCTGAGTTGTGTCTTTGCTTCTATGAACATCTTTAGGATACACGTTTGTTCTAAAAAAAAAGTCACAAGAAAGAAGTTAAATTTAAAATCTCTTTTTTAAAAAAAGTTGTTACTAAATCGATAAGATCATGTATAAATGACCTGAGTATACACAATCATTTAGTACTTTTCTCAGATTTTTTTCTTCAGAAAATAGTCCATAAAAATGCGAAGAACTAAGTATTTTACAGAACTCAGTATCGTCTCCATTTGCTGTCATAATCTCGGTTGCCACGGTTGTTTCCTCTGTTGTCGTAATGACGGTTGCCGCTCCTGTCGTTTTGGTGGTAGTTTTCCCGCCCGTGGCCGTGCTGCTGCTGACGACCGGAGCCTTGCTCGTCCCCGTAACGCTGGCCTCTGTTCATCTGGGATGGATGGTATCGATGGCGGCTGTTGTCTTGCTGCCTTTGGTCACCTCTCCCAGAATTCCCTGCGAAGGAGTGCCGCTGCAGAGGTTTGGAAAAGACTTCGCTCAGCTGCTCGACTTGCTGCATCTGAAACTGCCACAACATGTTGTTCATCTGTGGATAGAGAAACAAACAACCCTTAGCTTTAAGCAGTTTAACYTTTTATTTTCTTCTATTCTCACGATTCTGCACCTTTATTTTTTAAAATCAAACTCTAAAGTGCTTTGATTTTATTGGTGAAGCAAAGTCATATTGTTACCATGGCGTTCTTCTGCAGGCTATCAGGAGATGAGAAGGACCTCTGCATCTGGTGCGGAGGAGTGTATGGTGGAGAACTGAACTGGACTGGGGTCCTGTAAGAGAGCAGCAAACCACTGTTAAATACTAAAATACTGTATGAAAGACTAAAGTTTTAGTACTCAGAATGACATGTACTTTGTGTCTTTATTTTATATCTAAAGCACGTGTCAAACTCAAGGCTCCCGTCTGGCCCGCTGGGGGTTCCCCCTCCAAAAAAATATAAATAAATAAATAGAAATTATACATACAAATTTAAAAAATTGTCTTTAAGTAACTGAGCAATTTAGTTGGATAGCTCAGTATGAGCTGCTTTAAAGTCAGCATCGACCATACACTACATCTACATCTACATCTCCCATGCATGTTGATCATCCATGGGAATTATCTGTCAGGAAGTGGGAGAGTTCAGAATTCAAGATGGCAGCTACTCACCAGAAACTCATCAGTGAGTAAAACTCTATTAGTTTTAATTTTAATGGAATTTCTGTATTATTTCTTTCAGATTTAGTCAGTCGTACACTTAGCTCTGGTCAGTGTTTAAAAGAGGACAAGATAAAACACTGTTTAATCAAAGTTAAACATGAAATGTCAAAGTTAACTGCAAGTGGCCCTTTGAGGGCCACCATAACTCTCATGTGGCCCTCGGTGAAAATGAGTTTGACACCGCTGATCTACAGTAATCTCTGCTTCTAAAGACAAAAAAAAAAAAAAAAAAAAAAATCTAATTGTCCATGAACGTGAAACTTGGGAAAACTGACAAGATCAAGATCATGTTTACTATGTTAAAACACTTTTTTTAAACAACAGTAGCTACCCAAACTGTGATTTAAATGATCAATATTAGATTTTAGTGTTGACAGTTAGAAAGCCTTATTTCTAACATAACTGACCCCCATACAAACAAGTCATATGGAATAACTCAAACCAAAACCCAGCTACAGATTAAGTGAGTCAAGGGTCAAATATTTAAAAATCATCAATGATTACTAATGATTTGTGAGCATTTACACATGTACAAGGTCAGAACAAACATCTCCAAATTTAAGTTAAAGAAAAAACAGGTGTCACATCCATCTAATTAAAAATGAATAAATAAACACCATTTAAACAACCAGAATCTTTCTTAACATTCTGACATTTGGCAGCTCTACCACACTTGTAGGTTTTAAAACCATCCCATGCTTCATATTGCCACTGACCAGAATTAATTACAGGAACTTTGAAAATATTGTGCTGACAATCAAATAAGATTCTGCCAGTTGTGAAAAAAAATAAACAGAAATTTTGTGAAATATGATTCATATTAATCTTTTATTCGAGTTTTAATGGGCTTCATGGCTATTTTTAATTAAGACTTAAATTACACCAATTCAAGTATGCATTTTAAAAATTTTACACTTTTACAAATAGTTAAACTGATTGTTAAACTGACTGTGGCAAACTTTTTATCCTTATATCCCACACACTACCGCAGAATCAACTCTCCTCCTCTCACATGCTTTATTTCCCTGCAGCTCTTGTCAGCTGTTAATAAGCAGTCAGGCTTTAGCCACCATGCTACATCATTGTGTAATTAGTAACAAACCATTAGAGAGACAATAAATTAGCGTATAAAACTGCCTCGTGCTGGGTTTTAGTTTACCWTGTTAGCGTAGTTAGAGTACTTAAAGCGAAATGAAGCACTTTTACTGATAATGCAGGACAATAAAACATTTTCACTGTTGTTCCAGCTGTGCTGCAAATATGAAGGTTTTAAACAAACATACTTGACAAAAAAATCTAAACAAGTGCAAAACTGACAAAAACAGTAAATAAACAAGCATTGTGTTTCACCAAAAAGAAAAAAAAAAGGCATAAGAATTGCATTTTAGAATAAAGCTACAAACAATTGATTTGTTTAAATTAAAAACACTGTTCAAAGTGAAACAGGAGTTGTAAATAATTTGTACTGTAACTTGATGCTTAATGTGGCTCCTGATTCTATCAGATAAAAATGTTTCCAAGAGCCTCTCACCTTTGACCGTGGGGATTTGGAGTACTTGCAGGGCTTGAATTTTGTGAGTTTCCTGGGCTGTTATGACTGCTACCTATAATGGAGTTAAACAGTGAGTTTATTAATAACGTTTGTTATGAGCCTTATTAAATACGCCTAAAACAGTATTGTTCAAAACAACTACTGAATACTTACATTAGGACATTAATGCTTTGTCTCACATTTAACACTAAAGCTACATTCACACTGCAAAAAAGTGACACAAATCCCACTTTTTTTACCCATATCTGACCCATATCAATTATTTGATGACTGTCTGAACGTGACAAATCTGACCCACACTTTTTCCAAATTTGATACAAAATCGGACACATAACACTGCATTTCATGACATTAACATCACTGAGGTAGATATACAGATTGGTTCAGATTCAGATACTGATATTGATACAAACATCATGCAGTTATTGCTTGAAACGTTCTACACCTTCAGCAGCTACAACAGAAATACACCTGCTTTGTCTATTTTAAACTTTCTAGATTTGTCATGTCCTAAATGACTGAGAATTTACACCATTTGATGCCAATGGTGGTATTCTAATGTGTTGGATCATATCAATGCCAGCATGATGAGATCAATRGTTTTTTATTCTCTACTTTTAGTATGTCGCTCCCATTCCAGATGTGTGATTCTGCACGAGAAGAGAGGAAGTTGTAAGATCAAATGGAAAAATTACAAAACAAACAAACAGACATTGAATGAGTTGGTTCTGATTGCTCAACAACTTCATAATAAATCTACAATTAGGGCTGCGCGATTATTTGATCGCAATTATTGATCGAGAAAAAAATTCAGGTCGATCACGTTGATCAGCTGTGAGCCGCTTAGTCGATCAAACATGACGGAAATGTGCACGACAACAGCCAATCAGAATCCTCCTGCTCCACTTCTGTTTATAAGTTGTTAAGGAAATGCAGACAGAATCGCAGAATTAACCAAAGTAATCAAGTAAAGAACGCTGAATCTCACAGAGTTGCTTATTTGGACGAAAAAAGAAAAGTGAGCCCTAAAACAAAAGCCTCCTCCAAAAATATGAAGTGGTCTTAGGGTAACGTTTAGGACAGAACAATGTCCCAGCGGTTCTTCWTTTATCTGGAGAAGAACTTTTCTATAAGTTTTATCGGCACACGACGGGCTGGACGAGACATGAAGACCACTTCCTGTCTGAGTCTCATCACAAACAGCAGCTGAGKGACGCTGCAAACTCCTGGGGGTTCCTTCCATAACAAAAGTAATGAGCTTAGATCCTATTCGGTTGGCAAGTGTGCACAAATTGTTGCTGTTTGTTGGGTTTATGCTTCTTTATGCCAAATTTAATGTGAAATTCAATTCTAAAACTTTAATTTTACAAAAGAATAACTTTATTAATGTGAGATTCTAGGATTTACACTTTTTTTTTGGGAAATACCTTTTTAAATACCTTGCAAAAATACTTTCATGTTCTACTGAACCACAGCTATTTGTTATATTAGTGAAAGTAAAATAGCCATTTTTTGTAGCTATTTATTTAGTAAAGTATTTTTCAGTCACTTTTAAGGTTAACAAAAAAAATTGTGATATTAATCGAGATCGGACGATATGAAAATATTAATTGTGATTTTTTTTTTGACATATCGCCCAGCTCTATCTACAATACATCTACTAATATTTTGAGCTCCATATTTTAGTTTGGCCCTTCTCTAACATGAAAATATTCAATTCAATTCAGTTTATTTATATTGCGCCAAGTCACAACATACGTTGTCTAAGGGCACTGTACATGAAAAAATAACAATCTAAAGAAGAAGCCAGCAGATTGTGTTGAATCACTTCATCACAGTCTCCCATCCTGAGCAAACGGTGGYGAGGAAAAACTCCCCTTTAACAGGAAGAAACCTCCAGCAGAACCAGGCTCAGGACAGGRGGCCATCTGCCTCGACCGGCTGGGTTGGGGGACAGGAAAGAGACAGACAAACACAGAAGAACTGGTCCAGGTGCACCTTCTTCAGGAAGAGACACAAAAAGAAAAAAAACATGTTATTGATAGAAATAATTGCAATAAACATGTAAAGAAGAGAGACTAAAGACAACAGCAGAGTGAGGAAATGTGCTCAGTTTGTGCTCCAGCAGTCTAAGTCTAAAGCAACAGAAATGAAGAATAATTCAGGAAACCTAAGTCTAACTATAGGATTTATCAAAAAGGAAAGTCTTCAGTCTAATCTTAAAAGTAGACAGAGTGTCAGCCTCACAGACAGAAACTGGAAGTTGGAAAATGAAGAAAGCTGGAGGCCAACAGTTTAAGATAAAGAAAGTAAAACGTGAAGCAGGTTGTGCAGGTCACAATTTACCAGTAATTTTTTTAAGTCATAAATCAAACACACATCCATTTTTTGCATACCACCAAGTGAAAGCAGAAGTGTCTTTATCAGCAATTATAAAGAGAGTGATGACTTGTGTGTGAATCTTTGTCCTACATTATAAATATTTTATCTTTGTGATTCTCTTTGTGTCTCTGTTAACCTATGTTGAAAACCAAAACTCATAAAATGTTTACATGAGTGGGAAAAAAAAGACTTTTAAAATGTTGAGACTTAATTTAAATCAGTTTTATCACAATACTGTCACATTTGTACCATCTTGACTGAATTATTGATTTGATTACAGTAACCACCTCAGGCTTAGCTCACTGTATCTTGTTTATAGAAGGTGATTATTTTTAAAGACGAGACAGCCTGCAATAAAGTGGTCAAACAAAACCAAGTCCAAAAACAGAAGTGGATTATACCAAGTGTGCTGATATAACATTTTCCAAAAGCCTGTTTTACAACTTTAAATTCTGAACTCAAATGTATGATAGCATTTGATCATTATATGGTGAGCAAGAATTTATGAGTGATGTAAAAAAAAAAAAAATCCAATGTAACACAATGACTTACGGTCTTCCCCTGCATTTTGTATAAAAAAAGATGTTTGAAGTCACACTGGCTCACACAGTGAGCTTAGTTTAAAGTTTTTTTTTTTCATTAACCAGTTCAGGTTCCCTGATAAAATAGAATTAAACTTATTTGTTTAGTGCTGATGATACCACCTCATGTTTACGTTGTGAAGTTAAATTAATCAGAGGTTTTATGTCGGTCTGCACTAAGTGAATGTGTTGTCTGAAGGTAGGACTAACTGGTGAAAGAAATGGCATCTGTATATGTAAATGACACAACACACTCAGTGTTTGCCTAATTGTTAACTCATATACATGTGAGAAATAAAAAAAAAGGTATAAAATCAGTAAATTTAATTAAAAAAACTATTGTAAATAAATAACCTGCATGCAATTATTCAAGCAGTTAGGTGGTTTCGGATAATCAGGGGTTATCTTTGTTACTAAAGCTGTTTCTGTAAAGAGCTACAAGGAGGAACTGATTGATGAGATTGTATACAGAGTTTTTCACTAAGGAAAATAATAACCAAGATGTTTTTATTCAGAAAATTAAACAGTGGACCTCTTTACCACAGTTTATCTGGCAGTTCTCATCTTGTCAAATAGGTTTTAAGAAAATGGTTTCATGAAACTGAATTGAAAAAGTTTGTTTTCGGAAATAAATCACACTTTATATTATGGTTTACAAATATGCAGTATGCGTTTTTAAAAACACACATTTCCCCCATTATATTTTGGATGCTGATTTTGTTCAGACAAAAAAATAAAAAAATAAAAAAAATAAAAAAAAACTTCAACTACTGAGGTAAACATGAAGAGTTAACATGTTTCATTTGTTAAACATTCCTGTTTGCTACTGCACCATGTCTCTTGAATAAACAACCTCGAAAACAGCAAACCCCTTTATTACAGCCCATGTTCAAACATGCTTCGACAACGTAAAGTCAACGAATAATTTTCACCAGTGGTTTTATTGTGAACAGATGTGAGTTTTATTTGGAGAGAAGGGGGGAAGCTCACCTGTTTTGAACTGCACCTGGAGGCTTTTCCCGTACAGAGACGTGCCATTTAGCAGCTGCATTGCATAAGGCACGGACACTTCATGTTTATAAACAGCAAAACCGAATGTTTTCTGTTTCCCATCGGCGTCTTTCGGAATTTTTGTTCTGACAAGAGGTCCTGCCTGCAAAACACCAACAAATCGTGCTTGAAACGTGAACAGAAATTGATAATAGCAATAACAAACTAAACACTACCAACACAGTTAACGGTAAGCGTTTAACCAATATCATTAATTAATAAAACTATAATAATAATAATAATAATAATAATAACAATAATAATAATGCATCTTATACAATAGTCCATTTCGGATAAAAACACAAGTAGCGCCGACACACACAGTTTGTAAGCATTAGCATTAGCCTGCATTTAGCATTACGTTAGCTTCATTTCGACCGCACCTGTAAAAACAGCTCAAACAGAAGCTCCTCCGATACTCTTGTGTCTATATTTCTTATGAAGAGCGTGCGGTCCGCCTCGTCCTCAATCCCCATTGTACTGGAGCTGTTGGTCAACCACTTTTTGTTATACAAACACAGCGTCAATCTAACATAACAAAAACACAGCTGCAATATTGCGGGCCTTCCGTTTTCTTCTTCTACGAAATTGAGCGTACAGCAAAGGAACAACACTGTCTATACCGCCACCTACTGTACCGGCGAAGGTAATGTAATGTAATATAACGCAATGTAATATAACGCAATGTAATATAATGCAATGCAAAGTAAAGTAAAGTAAAGTAAAGTAAAGTAAAGTAAAGTAAAGTAAAGTAAAGTAAAGTAAAGTAAAGTAAAGTAAAGTAAAAGTAAAAATTGTCACATAGTTTTTGCTGTTTGAAATCACACGAAAAGGTACTAGTATAAAGACAAGAGATAAGCAGATCACATGCAGCACATTGATAAACCTCATGCACTTCTAGGCCAGAATTTAAAAGCTGGAATGAATGCTGCATAKAACCATAGATKTAAACAAACAAACAAACAAACAAAAAAGCATTGATATGCAATGGAAAATAAAACTGATATGCAATAAAATATATTTGTGTCTAACTAAAGTATGTTATTCTTGAAAAAAAGACTATATTTGCTTTTAACTGACAGAGCAACTCTGTTGTACTCTATCACACCTATTTTAAAGCAGTTTCTTGAATATTATGAATATCACACACTGCTGAAGACAATAAAGTTTTAACTATGTAAGTTTGTTTGTCTTTGCTTTTAGTAAAATATATAATGAAATAGCAGGCAAATTTTAATAAAACTCTCAAAAAGTAATCAATAAATACACATCTACAAATAATGAACTTTTGGAATCAAGATTTTTGCCACAGCTAAGCAACCTTTGCAAACACAAAAATGGCTAAATGACTGAGCCAGTTTTACAAATATTGTGCTTAAATTTGGTGTGGTAGCTGAGTGTAATCCTTAATGTGTACTCTGAGCACTAACAAATCATGAGATCCATTTTAAAACTTTGGCACTAATAGGGTAAATTATGCATGCCTGTTAGCAAAATATATCTCAAGAACCGTAGAATGGATTTTAGTGAAACATTCTAAAAGTAATTATTAGTGTTAAATCTTTAACTCATTAGTTGAAGATACGCACCTTCACGGCAGGCTCTGCCATCGGGAGGAGCTGTGCAGGAAGGGCTGCAGGAGCAGCAGAGAGCAAAGGGGAGAGACCTGTAAGGTAAGTTTTACATTTTCAGGCTAAGTCCACAGTTTTCTCAAACCTTTGTGATGCTTAATGTATTGAAGTAGCTCTGATATGTAGAGTTTTACCATTATGTTCAGACAAATCACTTTGGGTTTCTGGCAGCTTTGTGCTTTGTGCTAATATTTTTTTTTTTTTTTAAAAGGGCTGCATTTTGCCTGTGGTGCGGACCAGTTGTTGAGTAGGCCTGATGTAACCGTTTGRTGTTTTTCTTCACTTCAAACTCTCTCTGACGGGGTCAGTGGTTGAAATTTATTGCTTCTGACATCTGCAACTGCTCTGAGTGTAGAGGTCAGCTGAACCATACGTGAGGTTCTACTCCCACCCTTTTCAGTTTAATTTCTGATTAATTTCTCCTTCGTGCCTGGAAAACATCCTCCAAGGTTCAATCGTGATTTGGAGGAAGTGGGAGCAGAAAAAGTGGGAAACCGGCTACAAAATAAGGACTATGAACCATTTCTTTTGGCTCATTTCAATAAAGGAAAAATTTGAATGGAGAATATCCATTATTGTACTTATATAGCAATAAACTTTGCACTGCAAAACTCGTAACATATTGCTATCAATGCAGCTATTTTCTTCTGAATGTTATACAACAAAATGGTTCTGAATAACTGTGCTCAAATCTTGCAATAAAAGCCGTAAAACGTGAAAACAGCACTCCTTGAAGGAAAGCCTATTACCCATCTTCTTGCACCTTGGTTGCAAAAATCTTAAGCAAAGACCAAATGTGACATWTCAGTATTGAAATTATGTGTTAGAGATGCCTCTCAGCTACTACCACAACCAAACCAAAGCTCAGTATATGTAGGAGTTTTTTTTTTAGTTTGATTTGATTTGATTTATTGATTTAACAGGAAAATATTACTAACAATCAAGCCTGACTCAGCATAATTGCTGTTTTACAGCAGGTTCCTGGTCTGCAGCACATAAAACACTCAGAAATACAGCATCACAAGAGCCATGTTTGTGTTTACTGTCAACAGACTGATGGACGTCTTGAATCATGCTGCTTTCAAAAGTTAATCAGGTGTAGTTGTACACCTGGCTTGATAATTACTTAATGAGGTWTTCAATCAAATATGTTGGCTGGTTCAAGATATTTTGCTAACATGCAAACAAACAAACAATGAACACTGTAAGGAAAAGCGTCAATAAAAAAGGCTTAAACAAATTTACCGACTATAAACTCAATAAATGTTTTATTTTTCCAGGAAATATCCATAAAAAATTTTTGATTTAGTATCTAATATGTATTAAAATAAATTAAAAAGTATTGTGAAATCTTCAAAAAAAAAAAAGGTTTTTGCCTGCCTCTCACTCACCTGTTTAGTAACATCTGCTTCAGAGTCTGTAGATGGCAGTATCGCTCCACTGGTTACTTCCATCTTTGTTACACAAGGAAATGTTTAATTTCTGTGGGCATGTGAAATGGTTGCTATGCAGTATTTAAAAAAATAGCCGAGATATTTTAGAGGAACTGGATTTTATTGTCGTTGGAGGACCTTTTATAACTGTTTTACCCTCGGCTACATGCTCTGTCATGTTCCTGAAGGGTTCTAAAAGAACCATTTGTGAGAGGATTTTAGGTTTGGTGAAAGGATTGTTTAAATGAATGCCAGTGGTGTAAAAGAGAATTAGCTTTTTTTTTTCTATCTACTAATAATACAAAATATTAGGATGCTGTTTCCCAGACAACCGTTATTGTTTTAACTGAGGAAGCTCATTTCTTCATCGTCATTGTTTTCTCTTTTTATGTGGAATCCAGTTCACTGAAGCACGACGTGCTAAGCAGTAGTTGACCACTTATGGATGTCATTACGTGTATTTTACCACTTATTATTTTCCATAGCAGATGAATCAGCCTGTGTAATGTCCCGTAGAAACTCACAGAATTGCTTTACTCTGCCTCATGAACCGAGACCCTGACAAGCACCGTTATGACTTTAAATCTGTCGGGCAGCAAGAACAAAAGCCATTCTGCTAATTTAGGACTATTTTGTTGGACCTCAAAACTGTGTATGAATGTTCTGTTGCATTTGCCTCAGAAATCATCAACCTACAGTAAAATAGACACAAGAACATAATGTGGAAGTTGAAGTTGAAACAGAACAAGCTGTAGGATGACTGCCTTATTGGTTTATGTGGATCACATATGTCAAACTCAATGCCTGACCACAGGTGACTCCCATGTGGCCCGCCAGGGGTCCCCCCCCACCAAAAAAAAAGAAAAAAATGTCAATAGTGAACTTTAAATTTATGATTAAATGCAAGAAAACAAACTTAAAAGATGAAAGATAATAACAATTGACCTACCCCTGAGCTGTTGGCTTTAGGTAACTGAGCAATTCAGTTGGATAGAACAGTCTGAACTGCTTTAAAGTTGGCATCAACCATAAAGGAAATCTGCCATAATGCATATTAGTTACTCACTAGAAACTCATCAGTGAGAAAAACTTTATTAGTTTTACTTTTAATAGCCACAGCCGATCAGCAGGAATCTGATTACCATAAATCRGAAAATAAACCCATCTTTGACGTTCTCGATGGAAAGTGGGGCRAGGCAGACGAGGTTCCACCKCCAGGACCCAGACACTCTYCCCACCGCTYCAMTTCCACTCGGACAGCTGCGCTCCCCTCGCTCCAATCTCWGWMTGGAAAAAATYGTGTTGATTGCATTCAGAGACCAMTTGACCAAATCCATAATTATTTTGTTATCMAATGATGGGTAGAAGAAAGYCTTGACACAGCTGCAAAGKAGGGAAAGAGGGGCAGGTTCGGGAGAGAGAGCAAAAAGTGTCCGACGACTCTGAAGGCCAAGCAGAAAAAAAATAAAAAATCTGGATTTACTTATAAAAAACACTCCAATTCTTTTTTGGGGAATAGGCTGGACTACAGGTTGCCAGCTAAGCAACTTTATTGCCCATGTCCAGCATTTACTGTGCAGTAGTATGGGTATACCTTGGGTAGGTCACAGAGGATACATACAAACAACCAACCAATCATGCTTTCACTCTCACCTAGTGACAGTTAACCTAGCGTGCGTGTTTTTGGTCTGTGAGATGAAGTCGTAGTATCTGGAGAAAACTCACACATGAAGAGAATACGCAAACTCTACCCAAAGAGTTTGCGTATTCTCTCTGGGTAGAGTTTTGATGTGGCAACCTTTTTGCTGAGAAAGGCAACAGCTCTGCCAACAGAACCACCATGCCACCCTAATTGTTCTTAAAGGGTCACTTTTGTTGGTCCAAAGCCCAAATAAAGGAGGATGGTTGCTGGTTGTGGTCATGACTATAGGGTTGCAAACGGGCAGAAAATGTCCTGTAAATTTCCAGAAAGTTTCCATCGTAAATAAGTTGGGATTTTTTTTTAAATTAACCCTGCAGAAAACTACACAATGGCTTATTACATGCACACAAAAAGTCATGCAAATAAAGTTATGATGTCAATTAGTGACTTTTACCCCCACGGAGGAAAGCCAATAGCTTTCATTTACTGAGAAGTTTGCAACATTGCTTACAGCACAACAATGTCCATAGGTTGGATTTTAGAACAGTAGGTTGGGGTGGGGCTTTGTTACTCAGTTTTAAGTTGCTGCATTACATTTAACTTGACCCCAATCATGTTACGTCACAAAGTTGCATTTGCTAATTGTTGTCCTTATAACCAATCTAACTACAATACAAGCTCATAACGTTGTAATTTTTTATTATATGCCTTTATTCTCTGTTTCTCAAGGTTGTACAGTATTGTGCATGTAATTGGTTTACTAAGAAACAAACTGACAGAAGTTAAAATACAATGTTTAATGTTGCAGCTGTCATTGCCTTTGATGTGCAGGCACCTGACTTTCTGGGTTAAGTTTGAATTCAGGGAAAATTCCTGCTGACATTATTTTACATGTTAAAAGATGAATAAAAATAAAATTAAAATTACAGAGAGCAATGTTGCGGGTCACGACAGTAAGCCGTGGAAAGAAAACAGAACATACAGGCTAAAACTTCACCCTTACTCTGGGTGGATCATTTATGGATTACATTTTATGGCTATTTAACTACAGAAGATGGCTACAATCACACACACCCACGGTGTAGACACACAGCAGCATTAGTTACTGTATGACCTTGGTCCTGGGGGTGTTTTGGGGAGCTGCAAAGTGACCGACTGGTGGCTTTAAACGTAACCTTCATTAACCTCAATAGTTCCTTTAGGCTAAACCATATACACCCAATCCAAGTGCCATTCCCTCRTGTTCATTAATATTCATAACTCATGTGGAATGAAGTAATTCGGGATCATTAAATGCGCATGAATGTTTGTCGGATGAAAGTTTAATTAAGCCATCCCTCTTTGGTGGAGTGATGTCACAGAGCAGCTCCCCCATTCACTGCATCCCCAGCATACAGCTTAATGGCCTGTGTCCTTTTAAAGTGCTGCACAGCGCCTCTCCAGCTACAGCCTCCACCGATACGAATCTTATTTTACCCCCCTTGAGTTGATATTTGATAGAACCAATTGATAGGCATAGCATTTGAGTGGTTCCTATTGTTTCATTGGCAATACGCGGATCAATCACACTTAACTCGGTGCAGCAGGAGAAGGACTTTTGTGGTGGATGTCATTTATTATTCAGGACTGCGGACTTATATATAGCCCATAGGCTCAGGTTTAGATGGGAAGTGGCATATACTGCAGCAACAGTATAGAGTGCTATATATTATAACTCTGCTCTAAAAGTTTTTTGTTTTATTAAAGATGATCAAATTGCAGCAAAGTTTAAGAGTGATTTAACGTGGAAGAAAAGTTTTTCACACAAATATAAAATCGCCTTTTTGCAGAGTGATTTATTTTTGGCAGAGTTTCCGAAATTTATTTATTTATTTATTTATTTTGGTCAATTGTCCAAGCTCTACTCTGGATGACACTGACACCCCCCACACACACACACACCCCCCACACACACACGCAGAGTAGAGTTTATCCCTGGCACCACGCCACCCCCATTTCAGCACCCTCTGGAGACAAATGGATTCAAAAATCTAACGAGGGGTGTCCACACCACTTATTTTCTTCACTGTCATGCCCCCCCTTTTTTTTTCAGTGAGCTTGTTATCCCAATATCAGTGCTGCATGTTGCATCTGGCCCTGACACGCTGGGACTTCATTTTTCGTTTGTGTGACTCCCATTTTCTGTTTCGCCCCCGACACACACACATGCACACACACATTAAGAGGGAGATCCATCCTGTTGGTACAGTGCTGCAGTGCTGAGTAGCACTATCAGAAAGAAGGGAAGGGAGAGGAAGAGATACCTGGCACGGACCCCACAAAAAAAATGGAAGACTAAATGCCCCCCGCCTCCCCAATATACCCTTTTTTATTTCCATTGCCCACTGCAGAAGTTGAGGGTGAAAGGATACTGTTTTTGCTTGTGTGTTTGTGTGCTAGTCTGTACTGTTAGCAAAATATATCGTGAATCAATTAACTGTTATATTTTAATGCAACATTTAAGAACTGACCATCAGGTGGACATTTATAACAGAGTAACGTTTGGACTGAGCCAAATTAAAAATTGAATCCACAYCAAATCAAATTTAGCAAATACATTAGAACTCCGTTTCACACAAATTGAACTAAAGTTTAATGTGAGAGCAACTGTGACTGATCCCCAACCCAACATGCACCCTGAGCGTGAATTGATTGTTTAAAATATATTTGGACAATTTTAGCATTTAATATATAACCAAAATAAACCAATTTAAACCCAAATGTCATGTGTAGTTTTTTAACTCATCAATCGTGTTTTCACTGAAAAATAAACATTTGATCCTAGATCCAAGCTAAAATGCAGAGGTGATCAAGCTTTTGCAGTTTCTGTCCCAAACCTGTGGAAGGATTGAACTTTTCATATTAAGAGCTCTGCGACCGTCAAGACTTTTAAATTTATACTTATGTTTCATGTTTCTTACTTTGTTCTTGATTCTGGCAGATAGAGTTTGAGATTATTTTAGAGCTAATGTTGAATTGATCCTTGCTTTGTGCAGGGTCAGTGGCTGCATGACCCAGGGCACCTGTTCTCCTATGTTTATGTTCTGTCTTCTTGTGAATGGGTGATCTGAACTGTAATTTCATTGTGCTCTGAACAATGACAATAAAGGTCTAATCTAATCTAATCTAATCTAATCTAATCTAATCTAATCTAATCTAATCTAATCTAATCTAATTATTAATTTGACTAATTTTTGAACATTTATGCATTTCTTTGTTGTTGTTTTGGCTGAACTGTGAATCATTTTGGTCAGCTTTTGTTCTTTTATGTAGATAAATTGACTGGGACAATGGCTCATTGTTGCAACAATTAAAGTTTTTCTACGTTAGCAAAATATCTCAAACTACTGGATGGATTTTGAATACACTTTCAGAAAATAGTCAGCAGATACCCCTCCACAGAATGATTCACTTTTGGAGTCAATCTAAATTAAAATGGCTGCACTGACCTTGAAAGACACAAAATTGGCTACAATGGAGTCAGTTTGACAGATTTTGTCCTTATATTGTGTGTGTGTGTGTGTGTGTGTGTGTGTGTGTGCGTGCGTGCGTGCGTGCGTGTGTGCGTGCGTGCGTGTGTAGCTAAAATTTGTTCTCAATGCACACTCTGATTCAGCGTTATTCAACTAAATTTATCAGGGATCCTCTTGCTGCTCAAAGTCAACAGCTCAGGGCCCTGATAATGATAGAGGAAATACGGCTTGTAAAAGAACAAGTAATATTAAATTTTACTTTTTACATTTATTTTGTTTTGTTGAATTATAACATCAAAAAATGTAACCGATTTTAAAATGAAGTAAATGAAAATAAAACTTTTGTTTCTTTCTGTAAAGAACTCATTGGTGGACCGGACTGAAGTCACCAGTGGGATAGATGTGGGCCATGGGTCACCAGTTGAATAGCACTGCTCTATGTGCTCCTCATCGTGCAAGATCTTAAATAAAAACTTTAGCAAGGACTTTTGGACAGCATACTGTTGTGTCTTCCAGCAAAATATCTCCTGAACTACTGGATTTAAATAATATGTTCAGAAGCAAAATTATTGGATGTATATCTATAACTGATTTACTCTTGGAGGCAATCCAACTCTATATGACATCCACAGCTGTTCATTCTTTTCCAAAACTAAAGTAATGTAGTCAATTACGATGTTTTTCTTTTTCTTTTTTTCAACAAAAAGATTTTTTTTCTTTTAACATCAGCATTTTTGTCCTTGTATCAAAGTGTAACTGCCTGTTGTCTTAATAACAGAATATAATTTCACAATAAATAAAAATGTCATCAAAAAATCCTTTTGTGACCAAATGCTATCAAGTTTAAAACATAATTTGCATTAAATACATAACTTACAGTAATAATAAATTTATTTTTTTTAATTTTTAATAATATATTCACATTTTAAGCAGTTAAAATCAATTATTAACCAATTCTCAATTATTTGTTACATCCCTGATATTCCCAACACACCAAAACTGCTCCAGCTCCATCATTTCTCACATGAAAGCCAGCAGGCGACATGCATTCCTTCAGAAGAGTCTTTTATTTTAGAATAACTGAAGTCAAAAATCTCCTCCTTCCCCTCCAAACAGGGTGACAAGCATATTAAAATAACWTACTATTAGGAGCACAAAAAGAGCATTTGTTGCAATAAAAGCAAGAAAAGAACGTTTGTTTTGCATCCAGTTATCACTCGACCCCCCACATCTCCCATTACACCCACCCCTCTGGCGTTTGCAAGAAGTGCACTGTCAGCACATTTCTAACAGCTATAGGCTGTGCCTGCCTGTTGAGGAGCAGACTAATGCCCATACCATATGGAGGATCATATATAGCAGGGAAATAAAGCTGCAATTACTGTCCTCGGGGAATAATTAAGAAAAAGATTTTAATAGCAAAGTTCACAGCAACCAAAAATCTATAGCTTATTTTTTTTAGATTTTCTTTCTTTCTTTCTAGAACTCATTTCTTCTTTATCTTCTTCACCTCCTGCTGCTTTTTAAAGCCTCAGACACCTTTGGAAAAGATAATGAGCTCTGTCAAAATAAAACTGCTCCTTTTTTTTTCATTCTCCTCCCCTCTCTTCCAAAAGTAAGCTTTAGCTATTTCTCCGCTTCATTATAATCAGCCGAGTGTCCCATATTTCCTGCTGCCGAGCCGAACATGCCCTCAGAGACAGTCAATACTGCAGCTTATAACCTATAACGCTCAGCTCAACCCCCGAAAAAGAAACTTTTTCTCTTTGAAGATTCTCATCACTATGGTAATCAGCTGATCAGAGGGTGTTACGCCAACTTCTTGTTATGCAAATATTTGCTTTACATGCAAAACCTCCAGATTAGAACTTTCATTTGCACTCGCGCTCCGTCTGAGAGTGCCATCAAGAACGGAAGTGCGCTGAGGAAATTGCACTTTTATTTGAGAAAGGACCCTGCAGACAGTCTTATTATGGTCTGTAAAGTCCTTTTTATAAGAGATAAGAAAGTAAATTATCCTGAGATTTAGATGCGTGGAGATAAGGGAATTCCAAGTGGTTCTGAAATGATTTGTTGGAATTTATCAGTTTCTCTTAAAAATGACACGCATATTTTTTGAACAAAAAAACATGGAGAAATGAGTGACAGAAAACATGTTTTAGGACTGAATCTCATTTAAATTTGACATATTGTAGATAATTTGCAGATTTTTTTATTTTTTTATTTTTATTTTTTTAAGAAGTAGAAGTAGCAGTAGTATGGAGCCCATCTGAATAACAAAAAATAATAAATAATGCATGCCCCTGCATTCTTGTGGTCAAAAGATAATAACAAGTGGTCCATGTGTGGACACACGTTTTTCCCCAACGTCACCAAACAAGCCCCGTGAAGAAGACATTGGTGTAGTCTGGTGATTTTTTAAATTATATTCAGTCTAATTGTTAAGAATATAGAGGAAAAGGACAGACAMACTTCATGCAGGCTACAGGCTAATGGCTAACAAGCTGAATGTCCATATTTTTTATTGTTTGTTTAGTTTTCAGGCTCATAAACATTTTTTTCTAAAGAAAAATGAGACCAGTGTGAAAGAGCACCACACTATTACTAAACATTCACATTTAATATTGTAATTTTTTTTAATTTGTAAAATTTTGCTTGTTTTTTAAACTAAATGTCTTTTACCATGCAAATGTATTTATGCAGAGCATCCTTGCTCATTGTTCAATAGAGAAAACTAAAAAAAACAGCTTTAAATGTAGTGGTTGACTAATAAGGCACTGTCACATTTTAGACAACTCTTGTCAACTTAGGAAGAAAATTATTCAACACTAGAGATGTCTACATTGAAGATGAAGTTTAAAATAAAGTTTTTTTGGATGAATACATGCATTCTACTGAGTTCAATAAGTATATGTATAATCTGTATGAGTAACTTATTTATAATGAAATGTTCATAAGTAACCAAGTGACCAGGTCTTTAACTGATGCTGGGTTTGTTCATAGCATAGCCAGGATGAAGACTTTTGCCTTTTTATATGTGTGTTCCATGAATGATCACAGCTGATAATGCAGTAACTATTTGTACTTATTTGATGAAAGTTTATTTATTTACGTTTTTCAAAAGGGCATTTTGGTCAGGATGTTGTTTTTTTTATTATTTTCTTGTAGTTCTTTCTGATCCACTTGAGTCCAACCTCTTTTTAAACACTGACTTCACATTGACAAAAAAAAAAAACTGCAAAGCTAAACCCTAAATTTATAATTCACTCTTTGAAAAACTTTGAGTTGTTGTCTAATATTCTTTTTTTGTTGTTGTTTCTTTAGCCCCCTCAGCTCAGACCCTTTATCGTCACTGTCAGGGTAGAAAGCCCATTACTTCAAACTCATGCAGGAGCAGCTCCAGGCTTATTGTGTTCCTCACCGGAAAATAAATAAATAGATAAAAAATAAAACAAAGACAGAGACAGGTGGGGCATCCGGCAAGARGGGGCCATGTCAGATCCACTGAAGGCTGTTCCTGGGCTTTGGATCAGTTGTCACAACTGATATCATGTGGTCGCTCTGTCCCCAGCTTGTGAGTTTCTCTGTATGAAAACGTGCAGCATTTGCCTTGACATGTAGTCTGTTTATTTAGGATTGGAGGATTGGTTATGAAACTGCAGCCGTACATTCTGAGGGACAGGTACTCTGTGGGGTTTCATGAGATAATAAACACAAATCTTCTCACACTCCTGTCACTTTTAGGTTTTTATCATGATCAAACTTCTCTTTTAGGCTCTCTTTTTGTTAAGAATAGTAGTTATTAGCAGTGAATGCATCTCGTAAATGATTACAGAGTCCTAAAATAAATAAAAATAAAATCTGTTTGCATATTTGGAAAATGCGTTCAGATTTAATGAATAACCAGAGTCCTTCAGGCAACCCTCTGGGCACATATCTTTGGACCTGCAGCTGTGAGACAAATGTCACCCAGGCAGAAAACGCGCATGATCGTTTCAGCTTATTAATCTTTGAAAAACACGCTCAAAGAGCATTTCATTTTCAGGACTGGCTTGGGCCGACATTCATGGATCTATAAATCCATTTTCAAACATTTTTCCCCTCTGAAATTCTGCCCCAAATGCTTTGAAGGTGTAATAGAAAGTTTGGGTTCTTTGCAATCTAAGAAAAATTTCAGTTAATGTAGAAATAACTTGCATTGAATCACAAAACTACTAATTAATTTTATTGCAGTAAAACATTTTGACTGAGAATGATATCTAATGCTAATGCTTGCTCTAAAATATTAATATAGTGAAGAACTTTCATTCTTTCATCCTCAGAATACACATCCACTACTGCAAGAACTGTAAGAGTTTTAAATGAAGATCATTTTATGTTAGGAAATCCCTTGATCATACCTCAAAAATAACAATGTGCAAAATCACTGTCTTAAAAAATATGTTGCAYATGACTCTTACCTACTATCGTACCAAAATATAGATCGATATTTGTAAAATTGGATGAGTTATGGATAATTTTGTGTCAACTTTGTCTGATTAGTTGTAGCAACCAGTTTCATTAACATTTAGTAGTCAGATATTTTGGAYTCAGACAAAGTTGACCCTAATAGTTATAGTTTTAAACAAAGATCTTAGGATGGCACTCAAAATATGTGTTGGGACATCACTCCTAYCTACTATCACACCAAATTTAAGCTTCAAATCTTTCAGATGAATTTAGTTATTACAGCTATTTTCATTTTAGCTAAGATATATTAGCTGTAGTGATCATCTCTGTGTTGGCTTCAAAAGTTAACCTGTAGTAGCTATCAAACTTTGTACTATGATATATTATTCTAACAGAAAGACACACAAGAAAAGAAAAGTATTTCTCTTTCTAGTGACAAGTAATAAACAACAAAAAAGTAAACCAGCATTTATTTATTTTCCCTAAAACTGAGATTTAACTGGAATTATGATTAATATTCAGGATGTATAAAACTCTTTCTAAATAATGAAGGAAAGCAAAAACATTGTGTAATGAGTTGCAGTAGAATTTATGTGCATATCAATACACAGTAATTATTTGTTATTTCCCTTATACAATTCTTTACATTTACTTTATCTACATATTTGTGTTGAATAAAAAAGCCAGATGCAAATAAGCTCAGATTTAAAACAAACTTTGTGCAAAAATCAAACAAAATTCTGACCAAATYTGTTTTATTCTAACTTTAGATTTACCTTTAAAAAGTGATGCATGCACTGATGCATTAGGTTGTTGGATAGATTCAAAGAAAAACAACTTGGGACCCTCCAAAAATAGGATCAGCACTCCCACCGTGTGCCTCGTGTCCCACCCAGAGAAATCAAAATTCATCAATCTTTCAACCCGTTATTGACGGGATGTCCACATAAATTTGTTTGATGGGCYTTGGAGCCTGATGAAATATTAATMTTACATTCTCTYTCTGGTGRTTCTAGTTGTGGGGCGAGTCCTCTCCCTCCAGCAACAAAAAGCACAGGTTCACTCAGGAGAGTTCCTGGCAGATAATGTTAATGGAACACTGAGTAATAGGAAACGTATTGACGGCGCTGCCTCACATTCTATGTACTCACGTTGTAATGTGCGGGACAAGTTATCAGAATGTCACTTTGTAATTACGGTCAAACAGGGTGACCTAGTTGCCAGAGAGACTGAATTTTGCTGTCATTCAGTCAGTCCCCACAAAATGAAGTTTGCATTCATGCTGCTGAATGCATTTCTTAAGTAAGACATGGAGTCCCTACCAGCTCACCCATTGAGCTGCTTGGACTAAAAACTGTGAAAAAGCAAGATGTTCAAATGAATCACGTCTCTTCACTGAAGCTATCACAGAGTAATAACATTTCATGGAATCTTAGTGCATCGATAAACATTATTGGATAAAAACTATTGCTTAAGTTGCAATGGTAATTCATTGAATACAAAATAAAAAATAGCCAAAATAAGGAAAACAACAAACTCTTTGATATGTTGTAAAACATGTCTGCTCACAATTTAAAGGGATCTGTGATTAATAAAAACTATAAAAAAATACCACAGGCTGTTTTGTTTTTTAAGTTAAAAATATACAAACTGCACTATCAGGATTTTCAGGTGAGTCAAAGAGAAGCAGATTGGGAGTGAAACAGACACAGGAGGCAGTATACAAAAGGTAAGTGTTTTTATTTACAGTGGCCTGGACGGAGATCTGGGAAGGGCTTTAAAGGAAGGAGACGAGGTGAGTATTTGCAGGTAAATAATGTTGGTTATGTAGTTGAGGCAAGTTGAGATTTCTTACAGAAGAGGGAGGGTGAAGCGGCTCGTCGGAGATGACGTGGATCCACAAAGGTAAGGCAGTTAGCTTCCAGGTAGAGATGTTTGTCAGAGAAGCAGGTGAACTGAGGCAGGTGAGTTTCTTAATAGGTTGGAGGCAGACAGGCAGGTGAGCGGGGGAGAGAAGCTTTCCAGACGGCTTAGGAGGTCAACGAGCAGGATCACATCGGGTATGTGTTGCTCCGGCGAAGACCAGCTCCTCAGTGCCATCTAATAAACCCCAGGCGCTCATCAGGAAAGCCCGCTGCAGGTGAGCTCCATTAGGGATCAGCCAATCAGGAAGATACAGGTGAAAAATCTCTAATTGCCATTAGAGTTAACAGTCACCATTTTATTAACGCCACAAAGCATACTAGGTAAATAATGGCATTCACTATTGGCCCTTTTGGACTTGGTCCTCCATGGTTCCAAAGACTTACCACTAGCAAGGATTTGTGGAACCAGACCATTTTTCAGAACGTAATTCGCTGTGGTTCCAAGTGGCATGAAAATGTGATGTCAGAAGACTGTCGGCCACTGATTGGTCAGGGGGTGGAGTCACTAGTTATGCCACAAGAGCTACTCTCACAACAACTCAATCCACCATTTGGAATAAGGCTATCATGTCCTACAATGTTGTGTTGCGTATCTTTTTGTGGTCTTCTTCTACTATTGTTAATTGTAGCTGGCAAATAGTTTAATAGAGCATAACCCCCAACAGGTGGTAAGGCATGTGGCATCAACTTTTGGACTCTGGTACTGCCCAACTTTACGATGAACCCACCTATTTGCCCTGTTACTGAAATGTAATGGAAAACCACCCAAACTTTGTTTAGTTAAGTCTAACTGTGCTGTTGCTAGTGGAAAAGGGCCATGAGTTTTCTGGTGCGAGGCTGTGCAAGCTCTTATTCATCTCAAAGGGTGATCTTGGACAATATCTGACAAATGGCCTTTTTAAATGAAACCAGAGCACCTTGACAGAGAGGAGAAGGTAGAAGCCTGACAGTGAAAATGCAGATGGAGGACAACGGAGCTGCTTCATGGATTGGAGAACCTCAATTTAGCCTGTTAGCTTTCGCGTAAGATGCGGTGAATGCAATTGTTTGCCTCATTTTGTAGTAATCTGGAAAAATTCATACTTTGCTTGCTTTATTTTTTATTATTTTTCCTGAAATGAAGTAAAATTCAAAGCCTTAGATCCATTTAATAATAAAAATGTATCCCAAACAGTTTTTTTTTTGAATTCCTCAACTAGATCAGTTAGAGAAAATGAAGATCTGAGGTGAATAAACTATGACTCAAGAATGACAGCAGTGGAAAGTGCACTAGCTGCTGTGATATATGACTTTATTAATGGCTGATCTGGACAAAAGAAAATGGTTTAGTGAATCTTTAATCTGGTAACACTTTCCTTTCTGACTTCAGCCACTGCCTATGTTTTATAATAGTGTTTTGATGCATATAAATAGGGTGTACGGATCAAAACCCACAAACACACAAATCAATAATGCAGTCTTTTAAAAAGCAACCAAAATAAACGGGAAAGCTCAGCATTATTGTGCTTGTTTGAGTGAAACCGTTTCAGTAACTTTGTCAAAGATTATAATAGTAATCTATGGCCAGTTCTTCTAACTCATAAATATTTTGGTAATGTTTTATTATAAGTAAATTAGACAACATCGTTAACTTTTTCACCTTGTTCAGTCTTTCTCCGTGGGTGGTCTTCTTATCTTTTTTATATACTGTATATATAATCATTTCCATCTGTCTAATGAGGGCTGATTCTCACTGCGCCTGGAGACAAACACATTTGTTTTGTTGTATTTCATCACTTGGTTAACTGTTAATTAACTTATCTTCATCTCATTTGGGCTGAGTTAATGTCTCACTCGAAATATTTCTCTCAAATTAGCCTTAAGGGTCTCTGCAGGTGTTGCAGCTCCGCTCACGGTGCTGGTTTGTGTGCGTAACCACGTGCTGTTGAACTGTGTTTGTTTTGTGTAGCGAGCCGTCTGCTGTTTGAAACCATAAAATAGAATGACCCACTGATTACACTGGATATTCAAACTATTAACACATCCACGCACATCATCATTTTCCTCCTGTATGCAATCATTGTAAACTGTATCCTGCTGCCCACATGCACCAACTTTTTAATGTTTTTATTTTTTTTATTTAACTGCATAATATCATTAGTGGATTGAACTTTTGAACACTTCTCCATTCCTTAGATGGTCTAAAGTATTTTACTTGGTGTATTAGCATTTCAAAATTAAATAGATATGACGTGCATACATTTCACAACTGAAAGGATACCATAGTTGTTAAAAACTCATTTCCTATAGGCTTATATGTGAAAGCATTAAGCTCTAAAACACTGGAAATTTTTTTTATCAAAAAACAACCTTAAAATTACAGAACTTAACTTGTCCCTGACTTAAATACAGTATAACTGGAAATAAATAAAAAAAATGCCATGAATAGAATTGATATCCTAAAACATTTGTTTTTGATATCATCATAAACTCATGAAAAAAATCTGAAATACACGAAAACAGCCCAAAGACCAAACACAAGCCAAAGTTGTTCCAAATTGAAAACATTAGTAATGTCAGATATTTTAGAAGTGGAGACACAGTACAGTTCAAAGTTAGACCATAACAATTGTGTATATTTAATGACATCTTCAGACATGTGTCAAATGGCCTCACACATCAGACCACAGACAATAATAATAACAATAATAATAATAATAATAATAATAATAATAATAATAATAATAATAATAATAATAATAATAAATAAAAATCATGTTTTATTTAAACTCAGTTAGACCTCTTGACTAAAAGGCATCAGAATAAAAGCTCTCCTTAAAATCTGAGTTAAATCAAATGCTTGTTCTTGATAACCTGTAGAAAAGATTGCAGTGAAACTTGCTGATAATGCTGCCTCTATTGCTGAATTACAGTTTTTTTTTTTGTTGATGTCGTTTATGAGATTATTCTGATGATGCCTTTTAGTCAGATGTCTAATGGGGTTTCAGTGAAACGTTATAATTTGTTAGTCTATGGTCTGAAGATGACCTAAATGTACATCGTACATAACATAAATGACAAAATTAAAAAGAATTTAAAAAATCTAAGTCAAACACTGAGGCTAATATTAAAGTTTTTACCACAACAGTTAGTAAAGATCTGAGCAATTACGGTTTGTTTATAAAAATTGGCAAAAGAAATCCCCCTGTCTCTAAAAACAACTTAACACACGTCAGATTAATACTGCTGCATCTGAGCAAAGACATATTTCTGAAACAATGGGCCTCATGCAAGAACCATTCGTACGCATAGATTTGTTCTTAAGTTGTGCGTACGAGTGATCTAAGAGAATTTGTGGCGTTCACCAATGTTTTCGTATTCTACGATTTTTTTCAGATAVYAAKAAAATTCACGAGTGGTCCAGACCTGTCGTATATTTTACGAGCAGTCAGTCTGCTGTTATCCAGACGGATTTTCCTCCCTAGTAACTTTATATTTCGTTAGTGCGGTGCGCGACGGTGGCTTCTGATTAAATGAAAATTATTTAACACAGTTGTTTATACTTTTAGCAGCTCTTTTTATTCCACAGCTGACC